>NW_008334081.1:3090178-3094477 GCF_000622305.1 Nannospalax galili | reverse complement strand
TTCAAGGCCAGCCTGGTCTACATAGTGAGTTCCAGGACAGCTGGGGCTACAAGGAGACTCTGTCTCAAAAAGACAAAAAAAAGTAAAAATAAATAAATAAATAAAATAATAGGATATGAAATATATAAAAAATATAAAAAGATAAAGTATTAATACTATAGGAATATATAAACTATATAACATATACAATAATATAAAATATAAGATAAAAACTAAAAATTAAAAAGGTTTTCTTAAATAAAGACCCTGATTCCAAACACAACCCTTAACTCTGACCCTGGCCCCAACCATGAGCCCTGGCCCTGACCCTAACCCCCAAAACCTAACTCTAACCACAACTTCAACACTAACCCCTAACCTAACCCTAACCCTAACCCCTAACCTAACCTAAACTTAACTCTAACCCTAACACCTCAGATTAACCCTCACCTTAACCCAAACCTTAATGCTAACCCTAACCCTAACCCATCACCTTCACCCTAACCCATCACCTTCATCCTAACCCTAACCCTCACCCTCACCCTAACCCTAACCCTCACCCTAACCCTCACCCTAACCCTAACCCTAATCCTCACCCTAACCCTAACCTAACAATAACCCTAACCCTAATCCTAAAACTAAGCCAAACCCCAAACCTAACCCTAACCTTAACCCCAACCCTAACCCTAACCCTAACCCTAACCCATACCCTCCCCCTAACCCTAACCGTAACCCTAACACCTAACCCTAACCTTAACCCTTAACCCCCTTCTCCAATCCCTGAGCTAACAGGGATTTGGTTTTTCTATATAAAAGCTTAAACTAGAAAAAGCTTAGGGCTGCACTTGGGTTTGAAGGCCTTTGTAGTCACCAGCTGGCTAATGAAGACTTTCTTTTGGCAATATTTTGTGTCTGAGTATTCCCTAATGAAGCGCCACACAACCTAACAATAATAATAAATAAAAAATAAAATAAGCAATAAAAATGAGTAAAATAAATATTTAAAATTATATAAAAATATTAGTATATAATAACAGACAAAAATAAAACAAAGTAAAATAAAATAAGTAAAAGAGAGCAAAATAAAATACAAAATAAAATAAAATCCCAATACCGAAGTCAGCCTCAATCCTCAGTGAAGTGACAGAGGGGACTTGAATCTGCTCCCAGCCTCCAACCAGCAAGAGCCTGGCGGGTTCCTTCGTACCCCCTGAGCCATAATACTGAGATTAGCCTCTATCCCTCACTGGGAAAAGAGGAGACTTGGGGAAATTAAAAAAATTCCCTCCAGCCTTCAACCAGGGGGAGCCAGGCTGGGCTGCCTGAAGGGATCCTGAGGTGGGGGAGTGGCTCAGTCTTGCAGAGCTGGGCTGGGCTCAGAAGCAGAAAGGAGTTCCAGTGGACCAGCCCAGGCAGCCACCCAACACACCTGAGCCATGGAGAGCAATGGTAATCACTCTCCACCCTATCCAGTAACCAGCTAGAGAAGTGGAGCTGCCCAAGCCCTTTGGAGCCTAGAAGATTGAGAGTGAAACCCAAATGTCTATGACCCTAGACTTCAGTTTTGCTTAAGTATGCCTAGGTTCTTTCCTCTTGAAATAAGATAGTAACTTGGGGCTAGAGATGGCTCAGTCGTTAAGAGCACTGATTATTACTCTTGCAGACATTCTTAGCCTTTTGATTGGTGAGAACTGTTTCTTTTTTGAAGTTAATGTTCTGTTAGTCACAAGAAAGTTAAAACAGAAACAGAGGTGGGCAAGGAGTGGCTATTTACAGCTAACCAAGGCACAAAATAATTGTAGAGAGGCTCTGGATCTGCAACATTCCAAACTCTCCACTGGACCTCTGCAGTGAATTCAGCATCCTGTCTTCTACAGCTAGTTGCCAGCAACACCATCTAGAAATAGGCTCTGAAGCCTTTATCACAGAGCTTTGAAAAAGCTCTAGGTCTTCTCAGTAAATGGGGTTGAGATCCAGAATGCTATCTGGCAAGGAAAAGAAAGTGAGGGCAGAGGAAGAGAGTAGTACAGCCACAACCGGGATGAACCTCACAAACACCATGCTGAAAGGTCATGTGTTGTACAGTTCTGTTTTGTGAAGTAACTGGAATGGGGAACTCTATAGACAGAACAGCTGAGTAGTTGCCACGGCTGGGAGTGGGGAGGGTGGGAATACTCAAGGATATAGTTTGTTGTGGGGGCAATGAGATGTTCAACAAAATGACACAGGTAAAGGGGCCACGGACTACGTGAAAAAGCATTTGCCTGCATGCTACATGCTATGGGTAACATTTTCGTGAGTGAGTAATCAGTAACCTGCCTGATCCATTATCTCCATAATAAATCTGGGCCCCCTCAGCCTAATTTTTGGGCCTCCCAGTCTGTAGCCTAACAGGGATACAACTGCTTTCTCTGAGCTCTGAGCTCAGCCTCTGTGCCACTGTTCAGGACCCTGCTGGGAAAAGAAGACAGAGATGCCTGCCAGGTCCTCAGAAGTTCCTGGTGAGGAATGCAGTGCCTGTAGGATGGATGTCTGGGATTATCTGTGGACAAAGGAATGGTGAATATGGAAGGCTGAGGGGCTGAGTGCCCTTGACCAAGAATAGGCAGTATCTGAGGGGCAGACACCTCACTCTGTTATCTATAGAGCCTTATTTCTGGTGGTGTTCCAATGGCAGTCCTGGAGACGGACACCTGACTGAGGGAGTGGGCTGTACACGTACTCGCTGAATTGGTCCTTGGCAACCTGCAGGGCCCTCCGGTGCTGGGGCTAGTTGGAGACTTCGATGGAGGCCCAAGGGCCACACAACAGCTTGAACAGAAAGTTGTCCATGATAGCCAAGGCAGTTGCTAGAAAGTGGTATGCCTGGTTGTTGAACAAGGCAGTGACCACTGTCATCTCTCCTTTGTCTTTGAAGGATGTTGCCACCAGGCATTGTTCATTAAAACCACCTGTCTCCACTGAGGCCCTGAAAACCAGGAACTCTTCCAGGTCACCTAGCACCTCTCAGGGCTCCTGCCCCTCAGCCTGTAGCATGTCCCTCAGGTGCTCAGACAGTTGCTGATCCAGCTGAGACATACCTGAGACTGAGACGGGCACAACGGTTCTTCCATAATCGCACAGGCTTAATTTCAGGGGAGGGTTATAGAAGACCTCCGATGAGTAGCTGATAGCCAAGAGGGCCAAGGTGATGCAGGTCAGGGTGAGCAGGACCTGAGCCACCACCATCTTCCATTCCTGCCAGCTGTATGCAGCCTTCTTCAGGAACATGGCCCAGAACTGCTGGCAGTGGAGAGCAAGCCCTGTGTTGAGCTTGACCATGGCCTGCTCTTCCTCAATGAGGGCTTCAATGCCATCAGTTGGGTCCATCACCCCACATAAGTTGGGGTCCACAGCCCAGTCACTTGCCCACCTCTCATGCTGGTATTGCAGGGCAGAGAGCTGGATGGACTGAATATCCATCCATGCTGATGTCCACCAGCTTACCAACCCAAAGTGCTAATCAGTTGGTCTGCCTTGTAGGAAGTTTAAGATGCAGGATTCTTCTGGGAACTTTTATTCACACTGGTAAAGACATGAGGATTTTTGAAGTGCATTAAATGCATTTTGCATTTTATATGGTCATAAGCCTATAAGGCCCAGGGAGTGGAATATGGTGATTTGAATATGAATGTCCCCCATAGGCGCCAAGTTTTTGGACATTTTGTCCCCAGTTGGTGGCACTGTTTTAGGAGGTTTTAGGAGTTGCAACCTTGCTAGAGAAAGGTCACTGGGGCAGGTTCTAAGAGTTCTTAAGCCCTGTCAGATTTCTGTCTCTGCTTCCTGCGCCTGCTTGAATATATGATCACTTGACTTTCTGCTCAGGCCATCTTCTTTTGTGCCAGGCAATACACTCATACACATAAAATGAAAATAATAAATAAAATATTTTTTTTAAAACTCCACTAACTTATGAAAGCAAAAATTGTGTCTTAGGGGTTAAAGGTCAAGTTCCCACAGGATTCATGGGGTTCAGTGGGCATTACCTCATGGGTAGGCTTCAGAGTGGAGATACGGCCTGTTCTCAGAAATGTGCTCATGGAATCCTGTAACCAAAATAGCTCCCAGTGCCAAAAGGCTAGATTTCAGGGACACAAAGAAACCAGCTCAATCAGGCAACTACTCCACTTTCAGTTCACAATGTTCTTTTGAGAAGAAAAGGAATTTAAATGTCTAAAATAAGTAGTACTTTATGACTTCTCCTCATTCTACCCACTCTGCCTATGTGTAATAACTGTCAGCACAAACACTGAGAATAAGATGAAAATATATATATATATA
>NW_008334081.1:3080165-3090127 GCF_000622305.1 Nannospalax galili | reverse complement strand
ATATATACTTTTAATGCATGTCTATTGTCCCAATGCTTGCCTTAAGAACATTTTAATGTTTTGCTCTGTTGATGTATGTGTGTTCCACTGAGTGACTTCAGAATAAATCCCTCCTTTTAAAAGAACATCAGTGAAAAAATTTACTTCCACAATTAAATCAGCCACTGGAATTCAGGCGATGTTGCTAATTAAACACCTGCTGAGATGTCAGGTCAGATTGTTTTACCTTCTTGTACCCTGGCTGCAGGCTGAGATCCAATGTCCCCACTTAGACTGACTGCTCAGAGTGAGGGCTATAACCATATCCACCAAGGGGGCTGGCATCTCTGTGAGAAGGGAGAATCAGAAGAGTCAAGCATTCTTGGTGTTGAAAGTGAGCAGGGCATGGCCCAGAACACATGGTGTGCATTCCAGCTGGAGAAAATCCCAGAAAGATGCTTTGTCCTTTGTCACCCGTGTCAGTGCCACTTGAGATCAGGGCCACCTGTATCAGTGCCATGCATCTACTGAGTCCAATGAGTAAATGGTAACATGTACCCTGAAAATCACCTGTGTATCAGCAGCTCCTAAGACCCCTCATGATAAGTTGGGTCCTTCTGGCCCCACAACAGCCAGGATAGCTTGTTAGGAGTCACAGTGACTGCACGTGGCCTTGGACATTCCTTCACAAAGCCAGCTACTTCCTGCCAACTCACAGCCCTTCTATGGGACCTGCCAGACTCCCTAGCTGGTGGGCTACGATGCTGGCAGGGTCTCCCATCCCAAGAGAGATCAAGGTGTTCGAGAATGGGATGCTCTGGTCCCAGGGCTGATGTTGACCCAACCCACCCTGTAGGCTGGGGGGAGGAATTTTGTAGACCAGTACAGAGGTAGGCAGGATTCCGGGCTCCAGCTCAGGTATCTGGAACAAGGATGGCCCAACCAGGGTCATGTGGCACTTGGATGAAGTAGGGAACACAGAGAAGTACCTGTGGTCATTCTTTCCTTGTGTTGATCACACACCCCACCAACAGCACCAACCCATGGGTGACTGTGGATGCTTTCCACCTCTAACTTCTCTCCTACAACCATGTGTATGGCATGAAGCTGGTACATATGAATAAGCTACAGCCAGCTCTGGCTTGCCTTGCAAGACACTGAGAAAGTTGACTCCACAGAGCTTGCTTCCTAAACCCTGGGACACCCACAAACCCCTAACCAGGGAACCCAGGAGAGCAGATGTGATGGGCCCTACCCTGAACACCAGTATTCATCCTGTGCTGTTACTGACTAGGGACACAATGTGACAAGCTGTCTCACACTCCTGCTACTGTCCCTTTCCAGCCCTGATGGACTGACTTCATCCCCTCAAACTATGAACCCAAATAAACCTTTCATCCCTTAAATTGCTTTTGTTAAGTATTTTGTCACAGCAACAAGAAAAATAACTAACACACTCCCTGATATTGATCATTTGTGTCCTCTTTATTTTTTTCCTATTGATCTAACTACAGATGAATCCATTTTTGTTGTTGTTCAAAACAGTCTCAGCTGGCCTCAAACTCCTAGTTCCCCTGCCTCCACCTCACAAGTACTGGTATTGCAGAAGTGGGCCACCAAGCCAGGTTGCAATGTATCAGTTTACTAACCTCAAAAAGAAACAGCTTTTGATTTCATTAATTTTTCTATGTTGTTTTTCTGTTTTGACTTTCCTGATTTTCCCTTTGATGGCCCCTCTTCCCTTCATCTCCTTACTTTGTACTTGGTTTGTGATAGGGCTCAGATATAGGCAACCCTAGACCCAGAAACCATGAGGCTCCTAAGAGGAGCTGAGTCAACCAACTCCCAGCCACCTGCATGAGACCCTGGATTCCATCCCCAATACCACCACCACCAAAAAAAAATGGTTCCTGTTTTTCTATTTTTTCAGTTGCTTTGGTGTAGGGAACACTGGTTTCTTCTACTCCTGGATTGAGGTCAAGTCTTGAAGCCATCCTTCATCCTTTCCATGAGACCAGACATATCCAACAGAAAAATGTAGTGAGGAAGATTTCAATGGATTTTTACCCACTGGCAGCTTCAGAATCATGGTGGTCAGGACAGATCAACCAAGGCCAGGGGCCAGGCAATGCTGATCCCCTGACCACCCAGCCAGCAACCTCCCAGCCAGCAACCTCCCCATGTACTCGGGGTAAAGAGAAATCCAGGTAAAGGTAGCCATAGGTGCCCCACTTGGGGAAACTATTGCAAAAGCATTCACCTGCTGGAATCTAGCAGGTGAAGTATCTTCAGGTCCCTTCCCACATTCTTTCTAAAGCCCCAGAACTAGGGGCAGAGTGAGGCCTCCGAGTACCTCAGCTTACAGCAACTGCTGCGTGGTCATTCCACGCATGTGTATATGTGTGCACACACATGGAAGCCAGAGGTCAACCTCAGGTATCATCCTCCTTTTTGAAACAGAATCTCTCATTGAACCTGGAGTTTACCAGTTAAGCTAGACTGGCTGATCAGTGAGTCCCAGGGATCTTCCTGTCTCCACTTCCTGAGTGCTGGGATTATAAGTGGGTCCCATAATATGCAACATTTCTACATAGGTTCTGGGGATTGAGCGGAAATCTTCATGCTTTCAAAGCAAATGCTTTACTGACTGAGCCACTTTACCCCACTGTCTTCTCTGGCTGATGTTTTATCCCCTCCCTTCACACTCAGAATGACAAAAGACAACAGAGATACACAGCGTCTGTGGTCCACTGGCGTCATGGCCACCTCAGATAAGACACCAAAACAATTCATCACAGATTGACTGGCCCTGTCTAACAGATTAGGCCATAGTCTTGTCTGAAGGCACATGCCTGCTGTTTGCATCCGAGCCTTTGTGATTAAGCACCAGCTGCCTCCGCCATCTTCACTTAGAGACATACTTATGGCCAGTTTACTAAATACCCCAGGACAAAAGCGAGTGGCCTGGTGATTAAAGAGATGAACAAACAGGTGGCAACATTTTGACTCATCAGATGCCAAGCTGGAAAGGACAGCGTGGATAAGCAGACAACAGCACCCATGAGGAAATGGCATATACATAGCTGTCCTCTGCTCACAACACAAGGATGGCCACCAAGGACAGTGGTAAGCAGTCTTAGTGACCTCATCACACCAAGGAGCCCATATCTGACTATACATGTGCCCAAGGGCACCATAGCAGGACCCCCCCCCAGGGGGTAGGGTCTGAAGGCAGATTCAGGGTACAGAGCTCTATGGAGGTCTGGGAGCCCAGGGAATCCCAGTTTTAGTGAGGAGGAGGCTCCAGGGTAAATAGGTGATTGCAAGTCAAATAGAGCATATTGAATTAAGAAGCAGTATTGTGAGGAACAGTGGGTTACTTCTGGGAGGGCTCAGAGCCAAAAGGCAGGGCTGGCCCAGCTGCTACCCTTCTATGTCCCTTAAAATGGGGGGAAGTACTTTTATTTTACTTTATTTTTTAATGTCTTAGGAAAGTCTCAATATTATATCTCCCAGACCCTTATTTTTTCCTCTTACCTCACTTTCCAAAGCACTGGCGACAGAAGCTGCCAAAACTTCATCCCTGTAGGGATACCTTCCTGCTTCCACTTCTGGCAGGCCCTGTTGGAAACATCTTCCTGGAGCTTTAAAACAGCAGTACCTCAAGATGAGACCCACCAACCTGTGCACAGGTAGGCAATAGGCAAGAACAAGAAGTGTTCAGAACAGATTTGACGTAGGGCTGTAAGCTTGTGAAGACTAGAGCCCCAGAAAACAAAAGCGAAGCAGTTTATTTTTTAGTTTTGCAGAAGTTGTTGCCAATGTAGAGAAAAGGCAAAAATGGTTGGTGCACAGATTTGGACAAAATAGTGGGTTTTTATACTTCCTGATCATGAAAAAATCTCTGCCCTCTTTTTCACCTCAAGTTCCCCATCCTCCTAGGGCTCAAGATCCCTCCCCTTTTTAGATATCAGACTGTAATTTTTCTTTTTTTCTCTCTGTCTTTTTTTTGGGGGGTCTTTTTGAGACGTGGTTTCCATGTAGCCCCAGCTGGCCCAGAACTCACTATGTAGACTAGGCTGGCCTTGAACTCACAGAGGTCCACTTGCTTCTGCCTCCCAAGTGCCTGAGTGCTGGATTTAAGGCATGTATCGCCACATCCAGTCAGGCTTTAACTCTTCAACCCTAAGATAAACTATGAAACTCCCAAGCAAGCAAGCTCCAACTAGGGAACACAAGGGCCTAGTGCCTCCTACTTTCTGTGATTCATTAATGAACATCAAGTGAATCTCATGTTAAAAATTAACCATAATGATTTATCTCTTACAAGTTCATGCCATCCTGGCATCCAGCATGCCAAGTGAATTCTGGGGCCAAGACACTGAGACATTCAACAAGGCCACATGAAGAACCTCAGTCAACTTAGAGGGCAGGGAATTCTAGAAAAGCCAATATACCCCATGAATCTTGGTCTCTCCATGAGAGGCAGGAGGAATGGGTGGTCTGTGGGAGAGGTGTGAGTTTTCTCCTCTTCAGACTTCTAGGCCAATAAGTGATTCCTCCCCTAGATCCCTGGCCCCAAGCCCTATGAGCAGTTACCATTTCTTGGGTCTTTCTCAAAACTGTCAACACAAATCCACAGAAAAATATGTGCCTTGTACCTTGCTACAGATGCCTGTTCTGTGCCACACCACAGGTCTGTGCTGTGCCTCTGCCATTTCTCTTTTTGATTTGACTCTGCTGTCATGTCAGGCCTTTGAACAGGAAATGAGTGCAGAGGATAAAGTCCAGGGAACTACCAGGAAGTTCCACTGCAGAGCTGGCCTCTGGTCCTTCAGGTGTGTGTCAGGGTCAGACACCTGCACATAGCAACCCCAAAGCTTATCTGCCATTGTTCAAGGATGTGTAACCAACCACAGGCTTATACTCTCACCGTCCCTTGGTTAATGATCTGCCTGTGTACATCCCCACCTTAAGAGTGTAAGAAGCCCTGTTTAGTTTTTATTTTATAGATTGTAACCATGAGTGATAGGATGCAGTATTTGAGTTTAGCTTATTTTGCTTAATGTGATGATCTCTAGTTCCATCCATTTTCTTGCAAATGACACAACTTCATTCTTCTTTATAGCTGAATAATATTCTACTGTATACATATGCTACATTTTCTTTATCCATTCATCCATTGATGGGCACCTGGGCTGGGGGTTCCCTGACTTGGCTACTGTGACTAGTAAACATGGATATGCAGATGTCTTTATAGAATACCCAGAAGAGGTACAGCTGGATCACATGGAAGCGTATTATATATTCACAGTATCAGATAAAGCAGATAGATGATTTACAAGTTTGTTTTCCTAGTTGTTCATCTGTCTTTTTATTTTTGTCATCAGGGTCTCCTTTTGTAGCCCAGGCTGGCCTCACCACTATACCTCTTAATAGCATCTCAAAAAGCAATCCCCAGATTTGATTAAGTCTAGTTTACCAAATGCTTATGGTTTGTGACTTTTAAATGTCGTAGCTAAGAAATTTTTACCTTGTCCAAGGTCACAAAGACTTTCATTTTGTGGTTTGTGAACCATTTGAGCTGATTTTCATGAGTAGTGAAAGGTAAGGTTTGAGGCTCAACCTTTTGCATATGGATATCCAACAGTCAGAGCACTGCTGTCTAAAAAGGCCAGACTTTCCACTGAGCTGTAGAACACCTCTCTTGAAAACCACTGCCATTGAATGTGGGTCTCATTCTGTACTCAACTCTATCTCGGTAATTTACCAGCAGTCATCAGACCCATGCCTCTCTGTCTGACTTACCATGTATCTTCAAAGTAAGTCCTGAAATCAAGATGCATAGGTCTCCAGACTCTTGTCCTTTTTCAAATCTGTCTAGGCTACATACATCCTCTGCTTTTCCATGTGAATTTTAGAACTGCTGAGATTTTGCTTGTGATTTTGTTAAATCTGTAGATCAATGTCAAGAGAATTGACATCTTCACAAACATAAGTTTTTCCAACCTATAAACATTTGTTCCTATCTATTTAGGTCAATTTTGAATGATTTCTAGTTTTCAGCATACCAACCCTGCACTGAGTTTGTTGGATTTATTCCCATTTTTTTCATTAGCTATTGTAGTTATCACTCTTTAAATTTATTTTATGTGTATGAGAGGTCTGCTTGCATACATATAAACACACCCATACATGGAATGCCCACAGAGGCCAGAAGAGGATGTTAGATCCCCTGGAACTGAAGTCATGAACAGTTGTTATCCATGTGGGTTCTGGGAGCTGAACGTGGGTCTTCTGCAAGAGCAGCAAGTGCTCTTTACCACTGAGCCATCTCACCAGCGCTGTGGTTGGCATTTTTTAACTTCAACTTATCTCCTGCCTATGCAAAGAAATAAATTTGACTTTATAGTTCGAGCTCTCCTGTTATTTGGTGAACTTACTGGGTTCAGCAAGTTTTGAGCCTCACTTGTTATTTTTCTCTGAATACAGTCATCCTTTCTGCAAATAAGGTTGGCTTCCTTTTTCTAAGTAGTATGCATTTACTTATTTTTCTTGCCTGTTTTACTGTCTGGGACAACTGCACGGCTCAGAGATAAACAAAAGTATAGATACTGGACACACTCCCTTGTACCCATGATTGGGAGGTGCAATTCTGCCTCAGATAGCATTAGGATGCTCGTCACTGAGGACTTTTCCTTCAATTCCTAGTTTGCCAAGTGTTTTTATCATGGGAATGTGTTGGCTTGGTCAAATGATTTATCTATAAGATGATGGTATATTGTATTGATTTTCAAATAACAAAACAACTTTGCCTGCCTGAGTTCAAGTCCCACCTCTCATGATATATTATCTGTCTCAGGTATTACTATATTCTATTTTCTAATGTCTTATCAGGGAGTTTTCTGTCTGCATGCATGAAGATCATGATTCTACAGGGGGTTTTTTCTATTACAATGTCTTTGTTTGATGTTGGGGTTTTGTCATAGAATGAGCTAGGAACTGCCCCTCTTCTCTCTCAAGGAAAAGTTTATGCATGGTTAGCAGTATCTCCTCCTAAATATTTGGTAGAATTCACTGTGAGGCTATTTAGACCAGAAGATTCATTTGTGGAAAGGATTAATTATGAATTCTTTAAAATAGGCATGAACTACTCAAGTTATATGTTAAGCTAAGTCATGGGATTTGTCCAATTCATGCCAGTTTTCAAGTCTGCTGACAAAGCTGTCCTCCAGGTATCTTTGAGATTTGTAGTGATGGTTCCTCTTTCATTCCTGATTTCACTTGAGTTCTTAGTCTCAGATGTTCTGTGTTGAAATCTCCATTTTTATTGATTTGTATTAATGTTATCAATCCTTTCAACTTTTTTCCAGGTTTCTCCCATTTAGTCAAAATATTCAGTATAACTTAGTGCCTGTTAATTAAAGTATGCAGGTTGATTGCAGTGCATATCTGCTGACAACAAATCCTTCCAACTTCTGTGCAGCTAGAAACTCTTTACCTCATCTTTGCTTTTGAAGGGTATCTGCACTGGATGGAGTACTCTGAGTTACAAAGGGTTTTCTTTTACTTCAAAGTTATGCATGACCACATAGTCCCTATACTTTTCCACTGAGAAATCTGCTGCCATTTTCGTATTTGTTTCTCTGTACATAAAACGCTCCTTTTTTCTATCTCCTCTGAAGGTTTTTTCCCAGAAGATATTTCTTACTGGCTTCAGCAATTATTTGTCATATCTTGGTGTCAATTCTTTCATGTTTCTGGCCCAGAAGAATTTCTTTCTGTAGTGTATAGCTTCCATGAACTTTGAAAACCTTTGATCATTATTTCAAATATTTTCATGTCCCCTCTTTCTTTCTTCTTTTAGGAAATCAAATGACACATACAGTGGGTCACTTGAAGCTGGTTCACAGCTAATTCTCTCTTCAGTTTTGTTTACATGTTGCTTTGTTTGGTTTTAGTCTTTTATCTCTATATGTAGCATTATGGAGTGGAAGTTTTCTTATTTTTCTTTCAGCAATGTCCAAACTGACTTTAACTCAATCCAAAGTATGTTTGATGGATGGAGATGATCATGTTAAGCAAAATAAGCCACAATGAAAAATATGAAAATCAGATGATTTCTCTCATGCATAGAATTTAAGAAAAAATTAAAACAACATCAAATTAGAAGGGAGATAATTAGGGTAGAGAAAGAAGACTGAGGGTATTAAAGGGTAAATGATAGGTGAATATAATCAAAGTACATTATATGTATTATGAAAATGTCACAGTGAAACTCATTATTTGTACTGTTAATGTTTACTTAGAAAGTGCAGTTTTACTCCCAATAAGTTTCATTTGGTTTTTCTTTGCATCTTTTATGTCTCCGTGCAACTTATGACACTGGAGCCCCAGCGCCAAGGCCTGAGTCAGAACCATTGCTGATTTCAGTTCACCTCTGATCCTCACCCAGGAGCAGTGGGGCATACTGTCCTGCTTGCTCAAGTATCTGGTAAGATTTTTATCAAATTTCAGACTTTGTGAAGTTCTCCTTTTTGGACCCTGAGTCTTGATCTAGGATGCATTGTTTCTGGAAACAGATTGTCTTGTTTTTAGAATCTGCAATGCTCAGCCTGTGGAGGTTGATTGTTTCCACCACAGGGGCAAAACCCTTACAGTTCTCATCCCCAGTGCCTGGAGTTGCTTAAGAAAACCCTGGTCTGAATGTGGGCACCAGGCTATCAACTCCAAACCTTCCAGGTTTTAGGGGTCTCTTCACAGATGTGCTGACCACACAAAGCCACACTGTGCCCACTGGGTTTTAACTGGAATGCAATGGTTTTCATTTAATCACAGAATAAATACTTTCTGGTGAACTGAAGTCCAGTACAGGTTTATTTTTTGGTTTTTGAGGCAGTGTCTCACTATGTAGCCCCGGTTGGCCTAGATCTCACAGACATCTGCCTGCCTCTGCCTCCTGAGTGCTGGGATTAAATGTATGAGCTACCATGGTACAGGTACAGGTTTTGAAGTATGTGATTTTAGGAAGCCATCCTCCTCCCTCTATCCTCCTGGCCACAGGTTTCAGGTAGTCAGTCAAGCACATTTGGTCACCAATAAAGCTGGATACTATGGCAACTAGAATAATTTAAAATGCTTCATGGTATTCTGGGAGCTGTTAGAGAATCAGGTGTGGGGCTCTTTCCTCAGCTGCATTCTGAGATAGTCAGGGCTTGTAGAGCTTGTGTCTATGTCCAGTCCTGGTAGGTGTGCCCCACCCTTAATTTCATACCCTCATAGGGTATAGGAGTCAGCAATCCATTGCTATGAAATAATCAGCCAGATGGATTATTTTCATGACTTTTGGTTCAGTTCTCTCAGCTCTATGCTTTGTGTCAATGGACCATGAGATCAATTGGTGCCCTAATAGTCCCATTCCCTATCTTTATTTAGTGGCTACACAGGAAGTGATAAGTATCACCAGCATCTGCCTGCCAAGGCCTGCAGCTTCTAAGACACCAGTAACATGCCACACCTCCAGGTACCAAAAAAAGAAGGGGACACACTGCCTACCAGGCATGGCCAATGTGTTGCTCTTTGATTGTGACACATCACATAGAGTCAAGATTTGCCTCTGTTCAAGACCTCCCTGTTCCTCCAAAGAGTGACCTTCCAGTGAGCACAGTCATATACTGATGACAGAGTTCAAATTGATACCCTGTGCTGTGGGAAGCGAGCACAGCTGAGTCAGCCAGATGGCGCCCTGGCTGGCTGCCAAACCTTGTGCTGTTTACTCCAACTCTTGGCTGATTGCCAAGGCTCGCGATTCCCGCTTGTTTATCAAAAGTATAAGCCAACACAGGTGCTGCCAGCCTAACGATCTTGCTACATGCCTATGAGCTACACTCTGCCTGGCCGCTGCACGTGTGTAGCCCTGATTGATACCGGCTGGGGGGAGGGCTGTTGGAAATGCTATATAAAGAGCTGAAGTGTGTAATAGA
>NW_008334081.1:3075429-3079351 GCF_000622305.1 Nannospalax galili | reverse complement strand
CAAAGATATCATGAACCCCTGGACTGGAAAGTAATTCAGAGGTTGAAAGAATCTGTGGCTACTTATGGGATACAAGCAGCTTATACCATAACTCAGGTTGAAAGCCTTACTAGACGTGCTATGACTCCTTTTGATTGGCAAAATCTTTGTAGGGCTGTTCTTTCAGGGGGCGATTATTTGAATTGGAAATCTGCTTACTTGGAATATTGTGTAGAACTAGCAGCTGCTAATGCAGCCAATGGCCAGCCTGCATGGAACGTGGATATGCTTATGGGGCAAGGGGTCTTTATTAATAATCAGATTGGATATCCAGAGCAAGTATATTCTCAGATTAATGATGCAGCCCTTAAGGCGTGGAAGATGCTGACAGGCTCAGGTAACCTTAATGATAGTCTTTCAAAGGTCCTTCAGGGGCCGAGTGAACCTTTGCTGATTTTCTAGCTCGGATGATGGAAACTGCAGGAAGGGTATTTCCAAATGTGGATTCCGCTATGCCATTGATCAAGCAGTTGGCATATGAGCAGGCTAATAAACCCTGTAGAGATGCCATTAGACCTCATAAGAATAGAACCTTAGATGTGTGGATTAAAATATGCAGAGATATTAATGAGCACTCCATTCAAGGGCAAGCCTTGGCAGCTGCAATAGTTGCAGGCCTGAGAGGTAAACACCTATCAACATCAAATAGCTGACCTAAGCAACGGTCCGGCTGTTTTAATTGTGGACAATTTGGCCATTTTAAAAGAGAATGTCCTAATCCCTTAATGACGGCCACTAGACCTATGGATATGCCTCCTAAGTTGTGCCCCAGATGTCAAAAAGGTAACCACTGGGCAAGGGAATGCCAATCGAGATTTGACTTTAAAGGCAATCCTTTACCTCTCAATCAATTGGGCTCTAGGTCAAAAAATGGGAGAGTGGGCCCTGTGCCTCAGGGCCCTCAAATATATGGGGCAATGCAGACAACCCCTCAACCATGGCCGTTGATGCGACCTCCTACGCATCAAATCCCCATGTCTCAGGGAACTTGAATACTGCACGTAGAGCAAGCCCAGGGAGCGCAGGATTGGATCTCTGCGCCACCTCCAGACTTGTATTGACACCTCAAATGGGAATTCAGGTGGTGGAGTTGGACTTTAAAGGTCCGCTACCGTGAAATACAGTATGACTATTAATTGGCCAGAGTTCCACTACTTTAAAAGGATTAATAATCCATCCGGGAGTCATTGATTCGGATTATATTGGCCAAGTAGGAATTATGGTGTCCTCTCCAAGGGGAATAGCTCTTATAAGCCCTGGAGATCGCATCGCCCAAATTTTGGTTTTCCCCAGTTCTCGTGCAAAACATCTTTCAAAGTCACAGGCTAGGGGAGATAGAGGTTTTGGATCCATAGGAGGGCCACAAGCCTGGCTTAATCTTGGATTGTATGATAGGCCTATATCGAAGTTATATGTGGAAGGAAAGCCCTTCTTAGGGCTCCTAGATACGGGTGCAGATAAAAGTATTATAAATCAGTCTGACTGGCCTTCAAATTGGCCCTTGCAACAATCCAGTCAGACGTTGAGGGGCTTAGGATACGCTCAAGACCCACAGTGTAGTGCTAAGGTTTTAAAGTGGACAGATGAAGAAGGCCATCAAGGATTATTTCAACCTTTTGTAATGAAGTTGCCCATTTCTTTATGGGGCCGAGATGTTATGTCCATGATGGGAATGCGAATAGTAACGGACGTAGCCTATAGTCCCCAAAGTCAGAAAATAATGCAACAAATGGGGTATGTGCATGGAGAAGGGCTGGGGAAAGATCACCAAGGAATAATAGAGCCTGTTCAGGTGAGAGGAAGCACTTTGTGAAAAGGACTGGGGCCATTGAGTGCATACCTATAGTATGGAAGAAATATCAACCGGTCTGGGTCCCTCAATGGCCCCTGCCTAAGGAAAAGTTATTAGCTGCCCAGGACC
The DNA here is from genome assembly GCF_000622305.1 of Nannospalax galili. Classification (NCBI taxonomy): domain Eukaryota; kingdom Metazoa; phylum Chordata; class Mammalia; order Rodentia; family Spalacidae; genus Nannospalax; species Nannospalax galili. Next base: position 3,077,391 of record NW_008334081.1, on the reverse strand, counting down.
TAATAAAAGAACAGTTAAGTGCAGGCCATATAAAGGAGTCTACCTCTCCTTGGAATACACCCATATTTGTTATTAAGAAAAAATCAGGCAAATGGAGATTACTCCAGGATTTAAGAGCTATAAACGAGTGTATGGACACCTTTGGCCCGGTGCAACGTGGCCTCCCTCTAATTTCGGCTTTGCCAAGGAATTGGCCTACTGCTATAATTGATATCAAGGATTGTTTTTTCTCTATTCCTTTGCGTCTGGATGACACTTCTAAATTTGCATTTACTGTCCCATCCTTAAACCATTCCTCTCCAGATAAGTGATATGAGTGGGTAGTTCTTCCTCAAGGAATGGCTAATAGTCCTACACTATGCCAGATATATATAGGAAAAGTCATTCAGCCATTAAGAGACGCCTTTCCTGAGGCTGTCATCTATCATTATATGGATGATATTCTGTTATGTGCAGACAGTAATACCAAGGTCGAAACTATGTTGTACAAACTAAAGGTTGAGCTTGCTAAGTGGGACTTGTCCATAGCACCAGACAAAATTCAGTTGGGGGATATTAAGGAGTATTTAGGAACCCGGTTGAGCAATACAATAGTAAAGCCTCTTAAACTGACCATTAAGATAGATCATCTTAACACCCTAAATGAATTTCAAAAGCTCTTAGGAGATATAAACTGGATCAGACCTTATTGTAAACTAACTAACGCAGACTTAGCCCCACTATTCAAAATACTCCAAGGTAATCCTGCTCTTCATTCCCCTAGAACGCTTACTCCTGAAGCACGGGCCTGCATTCAGAAAGTGGAACAATGTTTAAGCCTTGCTCAAGTGACACGTTTAGATTATGAAAAGGCCTTGTATCTTTGTATTATCGCTTCTAACTGTTCTCCAACTGGAGTTTTGTGGCAGGAGGGTCCTATAATGTGGTTATACTTAGCTCATTCTCCAAAGAAAATACTTCCTTATTATCCAGAAGAAGTCACGGCTTTGGTACTGAAAAGCCTGCGAACTAGTGTGGAAGCATTTGGCAAACAACCTGATATTATCATAACCCCTTATTCACCCCTTCAAATAGAAACTTTAGCTGCATGTAATGATAGGTGGGCTGTTGTAGCCACCAGTGCTACTGGCAGGTTTCACAACCATCTCCCTGCTGATCCTATACTGCAATTTGCATCTCGTAACCCTTTAATACACCATCAGGTTACATGTACTTCACCTATTATTGGAGCAGTCAATATTTACACGGATGGATCTAGAGGGGGAGTTGGGTCTATTTGTGTAGAAGGTCTACCCCCCGAAACCCACATATTCCCCTTTAAGTCAGCACAAGCGACAGAGCTTGCTATAGTTTTAAAAGTTTTCACCATATTTACACAACAGTTTAACCTGATATCAGACAGCCGATATGTGGTACAAAGTTTACAAATTCTGGAAAATGTTGGCTCAATCAGGTCACATTCCCAAGTCCATGACCTTTTTGTAGCCCTGCAAAAGCAAATTTGGCTTCGGCAATCACCATTTAGTATAATTCACATCAGAGCTCACACTGGCCTTCCCGGATCTCTTGTAGAAGGGAATGCAAAAGCTGATGCAGCCACCAAAAGCGTGTTTGTGTTTACAGCCTTTGCATTAACATCGGTGGGACGTGCTGCTCAATTTCATTCAAGGTTTCATGTTAATGCAAATACCTTACGTCAAAAATTTCATATTACCAGAGAGCAAGCACGACAGATAGTTTTACAGTGCAAGACGTGTGTTCTGAGTCTCCCCTCTCACTCAATTGGTGTTAATCCCCGTGGACTGAAGCCTGGAGCTCTTTGGCAGATGGATGTTACTCACCTGCCTGAATTTGGTATCTTAAAATATATTCATGTGTCTGTTGATACATATTCCGGTATAATTTATGCTTCTGCTCAATCAGGTGAAACAGCTACTCATGTAATATCCCATTGCTTACAAG
>NW_008334081.1:3069261-3074350 GCF_000622305.1 Nannospalax galili | reverse complement strand
CCAGGGATTGACTCCTGAGTATGAAGCAAGTGAGCTGTGATTACACACACAGACACACACACGTGTGCACACACAGACAATATATGGAACATGTTGACAATTTTCCTCAATTACCAGTTAGCTGTGAGGGAGCTAACTGGTTTACCCAATGTCATCTTGCTAGGAAGGGCCAGCCTGCAAACATGCAGTCAGTTCTCTGAGTGACAGCACGTTCACCACACACACAACTTGAGTTTTTTCGTCAGCAAAAATTCTATGTGGCATCTTGACTTTTGAGAAGTCACTTCTAATTTACATAATTGGGAGTATTTCATAAACCTCTGTGGGAAGCGAGCACAGCTGAGTCAGCCAGATGGCACCCTGGCTGGCTGCCAAACCTCGTGCTGTTTACTCCAACTCTTGGCTGATTGCCAAGGCTCGTGATTCCCGCTTGCTTACTCCAAAGTATGGAGAGGCCAAACAGGTGCTGCCAGCCTGGTGATCTTGCTACATGCCTATGAGCTAGATTCTGCCTGGCCGCTGCACGTGTGTAGCCCTGATTGATACCGGCTGGGGGGAGGGCTGTTGGAAACGCTATATAAAGAGCTGAAGTGTGTAATAGTAAGGACACAGCATCATAGGACACAGCATTATGAGGACACAGCATCATAAGGAACCAGCATCATAGTGAGCCAGCATCATAGTGAAGAGAACGTGAGAGATAATAAGAGAGAATAAAGGAAGAAAGAGAAACAGAAGCTTGAACCTCACCTTGGTGTCTGTGTCGTCTTTCCTGGACTCTGCTGGACAGAGTCCCGGCTCGCGACACTGTGCAAAGCCAAGTGAGAGCTTAGATGTTCATGTCTCCCTAAGAGGAGTGCATTAAAAGGACCGCGTGTGAACCCAAACCTACTCAGAGCTTGGGAGAGATTGTCTCCCACATCAAGGTGCATGGGGAAGAGACACCTTTCCCAGTCAGATCACAAACTCACAAGCTCAATACCGTGGGCTATAGGCCTCAGGTTAGGAATACCTGCTCCAGGAGGAAGTGTGACTCACTGTCCCCAGAAAGTAGAGTCTGAATACCAGATGTTGATAAATAATTCAAAGGATGTGGCTTTTTTATATGATGATTGAAGGAAATTATTTTCCCAATTCTGTCCATTTGGCATCTATGTACACAACAGAGTGATATCACAGAGCTGAGGCCAACTCCCATGACTCAGGAACAAATACAGGGTCATCAGAATGACCAGAGGAACATGCAAGAAAGCAGCTGTGAAATGAACAGGACTTAGTCATAAACAAGAATTCCTGGTACTTGGGATAACTCACATTACATCAGAATACTCTTTTTTTGTCTTTTTTTTTTTTTCTTTTTTGAGACAGTGTCTCCCTGTAGCCCCAGCAGGCCTGAAACTCACTATGTAGCCCAGGCTGTCCTTGAACTCACAGAGATCTGCCTGCCTCTGCCTCTGGAGTGCTGGGATTAAAGCCATGCACCACCACCCTGAGCTAGAATACTCTTGATTTGAATTTTTCAAATGTCTCCATTTGTATTTGTCAGGAAAGGTCATTAGAATCAGTTGGCATCTGCTCCATCACACAGTGCCTCTTTCCACTGAGAGCCACTTCCATTACCAATACTAACTGGTGAATGACAGGCTTCAAAATCTCCATCCAAAGAGCAAGTCAACAAAGAATAACCTGTGCAGCTCAGAACAAGCCACAGTGCCTGTTAGTGGAGGCAATCTATGCTGGATGGAAACGTAGCACTGAGGGATCAGTGTGGCTTTGGAGAGAAGTCTGACTCCAGCAAAGCATGACTTTTACAATTATTTTATCAATTTACCAGTTCCTAGTTCTAGCCTAGGCTTCTCTATGATCCCACTCTGCTCCATGAAGCAGGTTACAGACTCTTGTCCCTAATAGTCCTTTCCTATACCCAAATGGCAGGAGAGCCCTTGCTTCTGAAAACACAAATAGACTGGGCTTCTCATCTCCCCAGTTTATGACGATGGGATCACATATTGTGTACTCTGGTCACACTTCTCCACTTCATCAAACCTAAGCAACTTGTTCCTCAGTTTGTTTGTTTTGTTTTGTTTTGTTTGGGGGGGGTCTATCAATCCATGAAGTCTCCCATATCATGTGAATATTGCAGGGAGTAAATATGTGTGATTTTTTTTTCTGGTTATTCTGTCTTTTGTCATAGGGCTTTGGCCATGAACCAGTAATGGAAAAGGAACTCTCTCCCTGCACTTTGTTCATCTCTGACCTCTGCCCTGTCTTCCCGTGACTTCCTCCACAGTGTCAGTACCCTCTTCCCATAAGGACTCCTGGCTTACCCTGACTTCCCAATCTGCAGAACCCTAGGGCCAAACCTCAGCTTATGTCTTAAGCATGTTCTTTGTGGAAACACAGCGGAACCTGAGACAGATCCTGCCTCAGTTTGAGTTACCGTGGGTCTGCCATGCAGCATTCTCCTAAAAGCCCAACAGCTCCCTGGGCTGACCTTGAATTTTTAAGTATTTTTCATAATGCAGTGATCAAAGGTCTTTCTATGACAGCTCCTGCCCAACCATGCTAACCGGTGCTAACCACACTGGTCTCTTCCCGAGGCCCATCTCTTGAGTGATGTCCAGCAGGTAAGGGCCATCCACAGGATGTGTTTACATTGGCAGAGAATCCCTAGCATGAACATAGGACCAGACTTCAACCCATATTTGCTCTATGTAAATGCTTTTTAAATACTTTAAATCCATATTTGCATTTTTCCTAATCCTTTAATCCTCTCTCCTAATGGGGAAGGTAAGCACTGCTTCTCTCTTTAGGAAGCAGAATGTTTTGGAGGTAGGGAGTCTGAGCTGCCCCTCCCAGTCAGGTTTCTGGGTTATGGTCACACATGGTCCAGAGAAGCCCAGCATTCAAAGAGAATGAGGAAGACTCCACAAAAAGGGATGGAGACTCCAGACAGCTCCCAACAGGCCAGAAAACCTTACCCTGTGTTAATACCAACCTGATGGGAAGATGGTAAGGAAGAACCAGTATTCCTGAAATAAGTGTGGGACGAACAACCTAGGCTTAACCTGAAGCTGACAGAGCCCAAGGGGACTTCAGGACATTTCAAATCTGCCAGGGAGAACCAGGTTTATAGGGCAAGGGATATCTGGCCCAGATAGAGTTAGCTGGCACAGGGCCACCACGCATGGTGAGGGGAAGCAGCTCATTAAATAGAAATCATCTAGATCCGTAAAGTCAAATTTACTTCTGGGAGGCCCACACTCTGTGCTCCCTGCTTTCAGGCTCACTGAGAGGTGCACTGTGACCCTCTCTCCCCACGCTGTCCTTATGACAGACTGACAAACTGACACAATGTCCCTCTAAGCTACAGTTAAGGGAATAAAGATAATTATATGGATTTTCTTACAGAGCTTGTAATGTCTGGGAAGGGGTTACTAACAAATGCATGGACACCCATGGGCTTTTTCCCTACATCTTGGCTGAGCTTTCCAAATCTGTGATCGCTGGTCCACCAACCCAAGATGGAGCAGCTCCCGCCTCCTCCCTGGCTTCTTTCATGTCTGTGTCTATCCTTAGACCCTCCCCTCATGTAATTGAAGCAAACTGACTGGATGGGAGGGATGACTGTCTCCCTCCCTTCCTGCCGAGTCTCTTAGGGTTCAGACATCCAACCTCCAATCGCTAGTTCTTTCGGAGGACTTGCCTATTCAACAACATCGCACACAGAGAATGTGAAACATGGATATAACAAAAGAAGAAAAGGAAAGAGAAGGTCCACAAATGAAGGTGTGCCCCACGCTCTAGGCCTGGCTCCTGGCCCTACTCTGGGTAGTGATTGCAATTCGTGTTGCACACCTGGGCACACTCCCACAACCTCCTCTCTTCTTCTGGGTGTAGAGTATCTGGCATCTTTGATGGAGCTGGTGGTCTGTTAGAAAGTTGATAAGGAGGCCAACTGGCCATATGGGTGGAGACGACTTAGGGGCTTCGAGCATTGGCCTCTGACACTGGACTTCAGCTGAGTCAAGTGATTTTGGTAAGACAAAAAGCTGTAGGAAACCAGAATGCCAGGCCCTAGAGTGAGGTGAAACTAAAACTTTTTTTTTTTTACACCAGAATTGACATATTCAATAACAATTTCCAGAACTAAGATGCATCTCTTTCAAAATTGGCTGTAAATTTTTAGGTTTACAGTTAAATTGATAAAGTTATACAATATTGTACTCCATATAACACCTATAAGACATAAAATTAAATGAGGTTTTAAACTGTAGCAGGAAGCCTCCAAAGATGGCACGGACCCAGAGCCCTGGGATTCGGCGAGAATTTACTTCACTTCTTGGTCTGCAAATAGCTCGCCAAAAGGAGCCCACCAAAAGGAGCCCACATCTCCCTACCCTGCTCCACAAGCCCAGTGACTGCTGACAGACTGCGTGGCATGGACCAATCAGAAAACAATAGGCTGATTAAAGGGACTTGGGGGTGGAGAAAAGGGAAATATGAGGCCTGCCCCCTCCTGCATTAAACAAGCCTGCAGCACCTTGCCTAGTGCTTGCTTCTACCTGACTGTGTGTTGACTCCATGTCTCTTGCACCCCCCCCATCAGCAGGGGACCCGATCCAGGTCAGGGTCTTCACAGCTGGCCTAAGGAGAACCCGCAACACCTGGCACCTGAACAGGGACCCCTGCCCACAGTATTGGCGACACCCAGAACCTCAGTTTGTTCAGTAAGTAGGCCCCTGGGTTTGTCTGTTTCTTTGGCTGCTCAAGGGTGAGCGAGTAGCCCCCTCCTCTGTCCCCTCCACCCTCTCTGTCATCTTTATTGTTGGACTAGTTTGTTAGATCAGGGAGGCACACTCCGCCACGTGGTCCCGAAGCCCACGTCAGCACCTCCCCCTTCTCGGCTCAACCCAGTGAGTTCACATAAAGGCTGATCCACCCCGAACTCAGAGCCCAGGCTTCAGGTCACCCTGTTGCCTGTCCCAGAGACACCGTGTGAGCATATGACTGAAGGGGTCATGACCTTCAGAAGTTCCTCACTGATCACAAGACATTTGGATCCGATACACCCTTACATGTCAGGGCA
>NW_008334081.1:3061951-3069208 GCF_000622305.1 Nannospalax galili | reverse complement strand
TAGTCACCCTCGTCTTCTACTTTTGTGGTGAATTCCCCTTCAAGAGACCCTCCCACAATGGGCAATCTACCACCACAATGCAGGGAACCACAAACGGCAGCACTCAAGGTGCTCCTTAAAACCAGAGGGTTGAAAGTAAAACCAAAAGATATCAAACACTTTTGGGATGAAGCCACTAATTTAGCTCCATGGGTCTCCCCTGAAAACATGTGGGACCCTGACACGTGGATGCGGGTCCACTTCCTGGCCCAAAAAGGGAGGTCGGGTCAGGGATCACTGCCCCCACATCACTCCTACCGATCCTCCTAGCCATCATTGCTAGCCTTAAATCCTCCTCTCCTGAGGAAGTCATCTCAGCCCACAACAAACACTGCTGGGGGCATTCTAGTGTAGATCTGGCTATTACCTTGACCCCAGACCTCCTGGACCCAGAGGTGGACACTGCCTCTGCGCCCACTTCCAATAAGGAAGGAACTCCTTTGCCTATATCTCAGGATACTCTCCTAGAGCTACCATGCCCAGAAATTCCCCCACCCCATTACCTGTGGAAGGAGTTATTCTGTCCCCCCCAATAACCATCCCTCCCCTTCCCCTGCTACCGTGCCCCTCCCTCCCAGGCTGCCCTCCTTAAACCCTCACCCGTCTTTGTCCGCATTTCCAGTTAATGTCGGCCCCAATGCAGTGCAGCGTCCATGGCTGCCCACCCCACTCGCTGACCTCGCTATTATCTGCAAGGCAGCTGAGAAATTGGGCCCTGACTCCCCATATTTTGAACAAGTTCTTCGCCAATGGTCCTTACATTTACAAACCCACTATGATTGGTATAATTTACTAAAGGCAGTCTTAGAACCCTCAGTCTTTCTAAACTGGCATGCAGCCTATGACAATCAGCTGAAAACCAGGCATGCCTAAATCTCCAACATGGCCTCAACATTACGTTGGACATGCTCACGGGATGTGGACAATATACTGATCCCATCTCCCAGTCTACTATTGGCCTCCATGCCTATTTTCAACAAGTTTCTGACTTGGCCTTTAAGGCCCTTAAATGTTGCTCCCCCCGTGACCCACAAGTCTTTTTCTGTACTTTGATTCAACAATCAGGGGAGTCCTTCACGGACTTCCTTACCCATGTCACTGAGGCAGTAGAGTGGAGGGTGGAGTCTGGACCCACCAGAGAGGTGCTTATCAGTTAAATTGGGAGGGCCTAAACACCCCTACTCATAATGCTATTGTGCCTGTCTGCAATGATAACATTCACAAATGGGTATCGCTACCAGAGACTTAGACCCCGGGGCGGGCTCTACTGAGGCTTTGACCACTTCCTTGGAGACTCTTGTTGCAATGAAAACCTTCCCACTTTGGCGCATGGGAAGGCTGCTGGAACTGTGGGGGGGCGGGGGGCTGGGCCACTTTTGTAGCCACTGCCCAAGAGGTACAGCCTGCCCCAAGACTCGCTGCCCCAAATGCAAAAAAGGGTTCCATTGGGCTAAAGACTGTAGGTCACAGCCTCAACCAGACTTGGCTCCTTTAAACTCCACCTGGGGCACCCCTCTGCCCCGCCCACAAGAGGGGAAATGAGACAGATATTATGGACTCTCCCAATCCTCAACCACTCCCTACTTATGACCATGTTCCTAGATGGAAGTGCCATAAAGGGCCTAGTAGGCACAAGGGCTGATGTCAACATTATATCAGAAACTGAATCCCTTAAATTCCGTCATTGGAAATACCAGCCAGGCCCACCAATAAAAGGAGTTGGTGGCAAACAAGATACCAAGCTGGTCACAGGTCCAGTATATTGGAAGGACTTGGATGGGAACCAGGGCACAGTTACCCCCATAGCAGCAGACGTTCCCTGTAACTTGTGGGGCCGAGACGTCCTAGAGGACATGGGCGCAGTCCTTACCACGGACAAGAGTGCCCTTTTATGATATCATGCTCCACGATAACTTGGGAATATCAGGGAAAGGACAACACTTTCCCCAACACCCCCAATCCTAACGGCCACTGCCCGCCCAGGATCGACTCAAATCTTGGTCCCCGAGCCAATCCCCATCACCTGGTTCTCTAATGATGCCATTTGGGTGGACCAGTAGCTTATAACAGAACCTAAATTATCTGCCCTCAAAAATTTGGTAGCTGAACAATTGAGGCTTGGCCACATCAAGTCCTCTCTCAGTAAACATAATACCCCAATATTTGTTATTAAAAAGAAATCAGGGAAATACAGACTTCTCCAAAATAGTAGAGTAGTCAATGCCCAGATGGAAAAAATGGGTTTGCTACAAGCAGGCTTACCACATCCTCCTAGCAGAACAAGATAGACCTCACTTTGCCTTCACAGTATGAGAGCCCAACTTTCAAAGAACAGCCAAGAGATACCAATGGAAGGTATTACCACAGGGTATGAAAAATAGCCCCACAATATGTCAATTATATGTTAATAAGGCCTTAACCAGCATCCCGAAGGACCTAATTGTCATCCACTATATGGACGACATACTGCTAGCACACAAATCTCATAATACTTTACAAGCTGCAATACCCAGTCTGCTTGCCGATTTAGAATGTCTAGGTCTCCACATTGCATGAGACAAGTTACAATACATCCAACCTTTCACATTCCTTGGCTACCATATAGATATAGTAATTAAACTGCTTAACTCTTCCATCTTATAAAAAACTGTATATACCTTGACTGAGCTCTAAGAACTTTGTGGGACTATAAACTGGCTCAAACAATTTGTTCCGGTCCCTGACTTGGAATTCTGGGCCTTGTTCTCCCTGCTGGAAGGCCATAATTCAACTTCAAGGATCCCTCTCACCCTGTCAGCTAAGGATCTTCTTAATAACATAGATCATATACTCTGGTCTGCATCACTCCAATGTTATGACCCAACAGAACCATTACTGGCCTTGATCCGCTGGATTAAAAATGGTGTCTTGGGGGAGCTATGGCAGCAAGACCCCCTTGTGTGGATCCACCTGGCTACCTCAGACCTAACTAGGCTTAGCTCTAAGCATGATATTGCCTTCAAGTTAGCAATTAAGGCCTGACAAACATCCAGACGCATATTCAGAAAGGAACCTGACAAAATTATACTGCCCTTTCCTCTTAAGCATTCCCAAACTTTATGGGCAGACTCTCTGGCTTTCCAACTAATGATGTCCGGGTTCACGGGGGAGTTGGATAACCACACACCCCTAGATAAGCGACTGGCCACCCTGGCCTGTTTGGAAATCACCACTCAGCCACATGCTTCCCCCTGAAAAAAAAACCCTACCTTTAGCCACACTAGCCTTCTCAGATGCCAATAAGTCCCATCATGGCATTGTCATTCAGTGCACGGGAAAGGATGACACCTATTATGTCCAAGCCAATCCCATGTCTGTCCAGTTGGGGGAGCTCCTGGCCTTGTCAAAAATCTTCCAAGTCTGCCAGACTGAGCCCCTCAATATATTCTCCGACAGCCAGTATGTGGTTCAGGCCCTCAGATGTCTTCCCTTTGCCTGGGTAGAAGACCACAAGGATCCCATCACTAGAACCATGAGAGCTCTCCAGATCATATTAGATAACAGACAATGGCCCTGGCACATCTCCCACATAAGATCACACACCAAACTCCCCAGGATCTTGGCAAAGGGAAATGACAAAGTAGATAAACTTATGTCCATAGAGATTCCCCACTAGAACAAGCCAGAGCCTTACACCAACGATTTCACCTTTCTCCTCACAGTCTACACCACCTTCTACTCGACCTACCCATCTCTCAATACAAACATCTGAGCAGGTCTTGCATTACATGTGCACCCCTTGCTCCCTTAGGCCCCCTCAATCGATATGGAGTTAACCCACGTGGTCTCCTACCCAATGCCCTCTGGCAAATGGATGTCACCCATTATAACTCCTTTGGTAATCTTAAATATGTCCATGTCATTGTTGACACCTACTCCTCCTTTCTTTTCACCATTGCTCAAACCAGTGAAAAGGCCTCACATGCCATTAAGGCAGTCAAATCAGCAATGTTGGTAATGGGAGTGCCATGAACCCTAAAAACTTACACCTCTCTACAATTCCAATCATTCCTGTCAACATGGAAAATTAGCCACTCCCTCGACATCCCTTATAATCCACAGGGACAGGCCATTGTAGAGCAAGCCAATAGGACCCACAAAGAAACATTACAAAAATTTGCCACCCCTGAGTCTAAAAGGGACCCACATCTGGCTCTAATTAAAGCTCTATTCAGCATTAATTTCCTGTCCTTCAATGAAAATTAGTTGAGCCCGGCCTACAAACACTGGGCTACCATACCTAGGCCTACACCCCTGCCACTAGTGAGATGGAAAGACCCCGTAACATGTCAATGGCAACCGCCTCCCCCCCTTGTTAACAAGAGGGCAAGACTATGCTTGTGTGTTTAATCAGACAGAAACAAAGCCGGTATGGGTTCCAGCAAGAGATGTGAAACCAGCAACTGACCAACGGGACCCCCAGGACCCAGAAACCTCACTGCTATCTGGAAAATTGGTTTGCTCTTCCCTGCCCCTGCCATGGCCCATGACCTCTGGGCCTTGGTCCCCTCCCCACCTAAACTTTTGTCCTTATCACTTCATTCCCCAGCCTACCCCACCCTCTATTCAACTAATTCTATGCTTGGCCTCCCCACCATGGACCCAGTTACTTCCTGGGAATCACTCAATGGCTCCTGGCCCCTAAATACCTCTCTATGCTTCACTACCAACAAAGCATTGGCTCCTGGCCCCTAAATAACTCTCTATGCTTCACTACCAGCAATGCATCCTCATGCATTGGGCTGTTCAACCTGACCATCCAAGATTATACTGGCAGTGCCTCCTCAGGTTACATGCTTAAACTCCAGGGCCTTTCCCTTACCTTCAACAACACCGATGTAACCTCAGTCCTTGCTGCACTGGGGACAATAATAATAGGAGAGGCAGAGGGGACCGCCACCCCTCTGCCCCCATTTTGCCCTGCCATTGTCCACCCACACTCCCCAACTGCCCACACACACACTCCCTTTCACCCTTTTTCCTCACGCTCTCATTACTGTGGCAGAGATCCACACTAAGCCCAACCACGCCATCCCTCCCTTTTGCCACTTCGGCTGCTCCCCCTCTAATCACCCCCTAGGATCTTGGAGACAACTGGCCCCCACCTATCCCTGTGGCATTAAGATCTCCCATACCAACCGTGAATCAATACTCGGTAACTGGGAGCTCTGTGGCCCGCACACCTTCATGGACATGAGGCTGTTACTGGCACAGCAGGGCCTTCAGCTTTCCAACGGCACTTACACTAACATAAATCCCTCTACTTGTGCCAAAAACAAAATCCTTACATCCACTGATCACACGACATCCTGGCCCCCTACCCCCATTTGCATGTGGCCCCCATTTGCCTTATTGCTAGCCAATGTTACCTCCAACCCTCGGGGACAACTCAACTGCTCCGATACCAATGCCACCTGTGTACTGGCGGCCTGCTGGAACCATCCAGCTCACATAGTTCTCTTTATGCATGAACCTGCGGCCCTTTGGGTTCCAGTCACCAAAGCAACCTACTTCCATGTGGTCACCCTTATAGAGAGCACAGCCTTGTCACAACCCCCCCACTTAAAACGAGATTTTGGGGTCATTGCCACTCTCATCTCAGCCATCATCCTTGCATTAGGTTCGGCCACACTGAGCCTAATTGGCCATCCCCAATCCTCCACTACTGTGGAGACACTCAACGAGGCCGTGTCCAAAACCTCCTCTACTTTTCACACTCAGTCCCTTATCAGTTAGCATCTTCACCAGGCAATTAATGTGTTACAACAACAAATTTTTCTCTTAAGTGAAGACCTGGCAATTACCAAAGACATGGCTCTGCTAGCTTGTGACCCTTGCTTCAGGTCACTTTGTCTCACCCCCTATAAAGTACAGAATATTACTGAAGTGAGCCAAAGCTTTCAAACTATATTCGTGGCCACTAGAATCAAAAGTTTCTTAATTACTCTATATTACTAACTAATCAAATTATTGCTCTAAATTATACTTGCACCCCCATGCTGGACATCAATTCAGGGTTCTTAGAGAAAATCTGGTCTAATCTAAAAGCACTGTTTGACCCGTCTTGGATCATCACTTACCTACTCCTGACAGGCATAATTATTCTTCTCTTTCTACTTCTTAAATGCCTTGTTCTTCGTTCCTGCAGTCAGAAAAAATTCAATCACTCAGTATATCAGGCCCTCAGAGCAATACACAAAGATGATTTCAACCCGCCCCATGCAGCCTGACAGACTTGGCTCGCACAAATGTATGAGGCCTCCTACAGATAATTCCCCACCTTGACTGATCCCTCAGAATGATACCCCTTGGAGGACTGGTAGTCAATGACGAGTAAGCTCCTGTTGAGCTGAATCAACCCAAGCCAGGACATGGACATGTATGCCCATACTCCAATGATGGGTAAGGCTCATGCCCGAATAGGACAACCTAAGATAGGCATAGTCCATGATCCTGGGGTCATCCCAAGGCAGAGCTGCCTACAGGCTCTCACTGGACAGTCATTTTTAAAGAAAAAGGGTGGAAATGTAGCAGGAGGCCTCCAAAGATGGTGTGGACCCAGAGCCCTGGGATTCAGTGAGAATTCACTTCACTTCTTGATCTGCAAATAGCCTGTGTAAAGGAGCCCATGCCTCCATGCCCTGCTCGCAAGCCCAGTGACTGTTGACAGACTGCATGGTGTGGACCAATCAGAAAACAATACACTGACTAAAGGGACTTGGGGGTGGAGAAAAGGGAAATGAGCCCTGGGATTCAGCGAGAATTCACTTCACTTCTTGGTCTGCAAATAGCCCGCCAAAAGGAGCCCACGCCTCCGTATCCTGCTCCATGAGCCCAGTGACTGCTGACAGACTGCGTGGCGCTGACCAATCAGAAAACGATATGCTGACTAAAGGGACTTGGGGGCAGAGAAAGGGAAATATAAGGCCTGCCCCCTCCTGCATTAAACGAGCCTACAGCACCTCCTCTATTGCTTGCTTCTGTGTGTTGACTCCACACATCCTGCCCCCCCCAATCAGCAGGGGACCTGATCCAGGTCAGGGTCTTCACAGCTGGCCTGAGGAGAACCCGCAACATTAAACTTTAAAAAAGATCTCCATTTCATTATTAAAATACAGTTTCATACAGAAAAATTCATTTTTAATAAATTGACACTACGATGCACATGTGTTTCTAAAC
>NW_008334081.1:3059974-3060690 GCF_000622305.1 Nannospalax galili | reverse complement strand
AGATGAAATATTAAAGTGGTTTTAATTTGCATTTCCCTAATTATTAGGGATGTTGAACATCTTTTAAGATGTTTCATAGCCACCTTTACTTCTTGTTTTGAGAACTCTCTGCTCAGTGCCTTAGCCCATCTTTTAACTGGGTTGCTTCTTGTCTTGGTTCTGTTTTTTGAGTTCATTATAAATTCTGTTTATTAAACCTCTGTCAGATATGTCGCTGGTGAAGATTTTCTCCCATTCTGTGTGTTTTGTGATCGCTTCCCTGGTTGCCTCCTTTGATGTGCAGAAGCTTTTTAGTTTAATGAGGTCCCATTTGTTAATTCTTGCCCATGTTTCCTGAGCAACTCCTGGGCTATTGATGTCCGGTTTAGAAAGTCCTTTCCTACACCTATATCCTGTAGGTTTTTCCCAATGTTTTTCTTCTAAGTAGTTTCAGAATTTCAGGCTTTACATTGAGGTCTTTGAGCCATTTGGAATTCACTTTTGTACAGGGTGAAAGATAGGGGTTTAGTTTCATTCTTCTACAGGTGGAGATCCAGTTTTGCCAGCACCATTTGCTGAACATGCTGTCTTTCCTCCAGTTAATGTTCTTGGCCCCTTTGTCAAATATCAGCTGGCTGAAAATGAATGTATTCATATTTGGGTCTTCAATTTTGCTCCATTGATCTATGGGCCTATTTTTGTGCCAGTACCATGTTGTTTTTATGACTATAGCTCTG
>NW_008334081.1:3058899-3059602 GCF_000622305.1 Nannospalax galili | reverse complement strand
TGTGAATGGGAGTGGTTCCATGTGCTCATTCTCTGATTCCTTGTTATTGGTATATAGAAAGGCTATAGACTTTTGTAGGTTAACTTTTTAACCTGCCACTTTACTGAAAGTGTTAATAAATTGTAGGAATTTTCAGGTGGAATATTTGGCATCTCTTAGATATAATATTATATTGTCTAAGGGGTAATTTGATCCCTTCTTTTCCAGTTATTACTCCTTTCATTTCCTGCTCTTGTCTTATTGCTCTTGCAAGAGTTTCAAGCACTATGTTAAAGAGAAGTAGAGATAGTGGACAACCTTGTCTGGTTCCTGATTTCAATGGTAATGCTTCCAGTGTTTCTCCATTTAGAATGATGTTGACTGTGGATTTGTTATATATGGCTTTAATTATGTTGAGGTATATTCCCTCCAGTACAATTCCCTCTAGGACTTTGAACATAAATGCATGTTGAATTTTGTCAAAGGCCTTCTCTGCATCTATTGAGATGACCATGTGGTTCTTGTCATTGAGCCCATTTATGTGATTTATGACGTTTATTGACTTACATATATTGAACCATCCCCGCATCTCTGGAATAAAGCCAACTTGATCATTGTGGATTATCCTTTTGATGTGTGTCTGTATGTGGTTTGCAAGTATTTTATTGAGAATTTTTGCATCTATGTTCATTAAGGATATGGGTCTATAGTTTTCTTTTTTGGT
>NW_008334081.1:3058367-3058584 GCF_000622305.1 Nannospalax galili | reverse complement strand
GTATCTTTCTGGTGTCTGTTGTGATGTTTCCCCTTTCGTCTCTGATTTTGTTGATTTGGAGGTGTTCTTTCTTTCTTTTGGTAAACTGGGCTACCGGTCTGTCAATCTTGTTTTGCTTTTCAATGAACTAGCCTTTAGAGTCACTGATTCTTTGTAATGTTTTGTTTCTATTTCATTATTTTCTGCTCTGATTTTTGTTGTTTCTTTTCTTCTGCAC
>NW_008334081.1:2996925-3057712 GCF_000622305.1 Nannospalax galili | reverse complement strand
GATATTAGAATTGCTACACCTGCTTTTTTCTTAGTGCCATTTGCTTGGAATGTTTTTTTTTTTCCATCCTTTCACTTTAAGATAGTGTCCTTCCTTAAAAGTGAGAGGAGTTTCTTGTAGACAACAAAAAGATGGGTTTTATTTCTTAATCCATTCACATAGTCTGTATCTTTTGACTGGGGAGTTCAGTCCGTTAATATTTAAAGTTATTAATGAAAGATGGATATTGAATCCTGTCATTTTTACTTCTGTTTACATTCTTGATATAACTGCACCTTTCCACAGTTATACCTTCATTTGATTTCTTTCCACAATCCCTTGGATATAGTCATTCCTTTCTTCAGATGTTTGTATTGCTTCCAGAACTCTCTGAAGGGCTGGTTTTGTGGACATGAATTCCTTCAGCCTATTTATGTCATGGAAGACTTTTCTTTCCCCTTCGACTATAATAGACATTTTGGCTGGGTATAGTAATCTGGGTTGGCATCTGTGGTCATTTAAAACTGGGAATACTTTGGTCCAGGCTCTTCTGGCTTTCATAGTTTGCACTGAAAAGTCAGCTGTCTTTCTAATGGGTTTTCCTTTATATGTGACTTGTTGTTTCTCTTTTGCAGCTTTCAGAATTGTCTTTGTTTTGTACATGTAGCATTTTTACTATGATGTACCCTGGAGAGTTTCTTTTCTGCTCCTGTCTATTTGGTGTTCTATATGCTTCTTGTATTTGTATGGGCATGTCTTTCTTTAATTTTGGGAAATTTTCTTCCACGATTCTGTTGAAAATCTGGTCCATGCCTTTATCTTGGGATTCTTCTCTTTGTATGCCTGTGATTCATAAGTTTGGTCTTTTTGTGGTGTCACACAATTCTTGCATATTCCATTCTTGTGATTTCTTAAATTTTTCATAATCTTTGCTTGTGTGGTCTAGTTCGTCCACTTTATCTTCCAGTCTTGAGACTCTGTTTTCCATTTCGTTCATCCTATTGGTGAGGCTTTCTCCTGTTGTTTCTAATTGGCTTACTGAGTGTTTCACTTCCTTCTTCATTTCAGCCTGAGTATTCTTCAATATTTCTAACTCTTTTCTGAATTCATTCAGAAGTTTATCCCTATCTTCCTTCAGCTCTATGATTACCTTGTTTGTGTGTTCTTTAAATTCACTGAATTCTTTTATCATGTTTATACTTGTTCTTTTGA
Organism: Nannospalax galili; assembly: GCF_000622305.1. Taxonomy (NCBI): domain Eukaryota; kingdom Metazoa; phylum Chordata; class Mammalia; order Rodentia; family Spalacidae; genus Nannospalax; species Nannospalax galili. The sequence goes on along the minus strand of NW_008334081.1, from coordinate 3,056,521 downwards.
GTTCCATGTCCTGCATTATCTCTAGGGGGTTCTCATTGTACTCCTCTAGAGAACTACTGGTATTTGGTGGGGATATGTTATTTTGGTTTTTTATCTTATTATTTTTTCTCTGTTATTTTGACATGTGAATTTCTTTTGTAGTTTCTGATTCTTGTGTGAGACTCAGGCCTTCAAGTTTATGTCTGCTTCTTTTTGTGAACTTTATGTGTCTTCGTGGTTTACATTTTGAGCATGAAAAGCTGGTTCATCTAAGCTTCCGGTTCTCTCTTTGATTTTATATTGGAGTGGCCGGATTGCTTTTGTCTTCAGGAGTTTCCACAGAGGCCCAATTCAGGTGAGGGTCAGATGTTTTTAGGCTTTCTCCTAAGGTCTGGATCCCTCCTGGAATGATTTTGTCCTCAGGAATTTGGGGGTTGGACTGGCCTGGGAGCCTGGCTCAGGAAAGATGCTGGCCTAGGGCAGCTGGTGGATGTGCCACCAAGAGATGCAAAGACAGATGGGGTGGGAAGAGGCCTCAAGGCCTCCTGGGGACTGCACTGAGGAGCTGGGTTGGTCTGGATGCAAAGGATCAGGAAGAAGAAAGGTCATCCCCAGAGTCCCAGAATAAGGCTGGTGGGCAGAGCCAGGCCCAGAAGCAGTGCTCCTAGGGCCCAGAGAAGGCACTACTTTGGTCTGGATGAAAAGAATCAGGGAGTAGTATTGGTTCCTCAGGTGTCTCAGACCCCAAGACAAGGAATGGGGCAGGCCCAAACTCGGAGGAGAGAACAGAGGCAGAGATGGGAGGGTGAATGAGGCTGGGGGAGTCAAGGCACAGAGGGCACAATGGACTTACCCCAGAGAAAGGCCTGCAGGTAGCGAGCCTAAAACTTTTAAGTCCAGGCTGCATTCTCTGCTAAAGGGAGGGGCACTGAAAACAGTGGCTCTGATAATCCCTGTCTTTCACAACACTGCCAAACTGGCAGGAGAAAGTGGCCTGGTCATAAGTGCAGGCTCCCTGCTCTGTGGGAAAACATCTTGGTCAATAACCCTTAGCTCATCTCCTTGTCCTGAACAAATAACTCAGCTATCCGTGGCTAAGAGATTAGGCCAGGTTAAGAGTTCACCATGGCTTTAACTCTAAGAAAGAAAACACCTCTTGCTGTTGCAACCCAAAGACTGACTTGTCCTCAGTGGTCTCGCTCTTACACCAACTATGAGACTAAATGTCCTGTTTCTTTGTACCCTACATCTTTGTATGTGACTGCCATATCCCATGTGACTTCTAGTTCCTTGAGATGTATAAAAATCATCTGAATTTTAAAATAAATTGGCTTGTTGGAAAGACACAGGTCCCAAGGTCTAAGACTCTATCGCCCATCAAATCCTTTGCCCCAAAGCCAGTAGGTCCCCCACTAAGCAAAGCAAACCTGAGTCCCAACACAAAGCTACACCCCAGACAAAAGAGAATCAGAGCATCATGGCCAGAATCACTCCACCACCCATACAGCACAGTGGCAGAAGAAATCCCTGTAGCCAAGAAGACAGCACTCCCACCATGTTCAGTTGTGGTGTATCTGAGTCCTGCCCCAGGAGGACTCAGAGAAAGGACTCTCCCAGAGGCAGCTCCAAGGGTCACACACCAACACCTATAATCTTGAAAATCACCCCCAAAAATAAACAACAGTTACCCCTGACCACCGCTTTGGACTTCTGGCCTGGGACATGTCGAGCGTACACCAAGACAAGACAGCACAGCACCTCTTTCCAACACATGCCTTACTATCCAAATGCTCTGCAGAACTGGCTGGTCTTGGACTCGCTATGTAGCCATGAATGACCTTGAACCTCTGATCTTCCTGTCCCCACCTCCCAAGTGCTGGAATTATAGACAAGTACCTGGTTTATGCAGTACTGGAGATGGAACCTAGGGCTTTGTGCAAGCGAGGCAAGCACTTTATCAACAAAGCTATATCTCTAGCCCCTTGGCTCACACTTGGACAAGAATATGCACACACTCACACAAACACACACAGTGCCCTCCTTCAGTGTCAGTACCAGCCGACCAAGGTGAACAGCACCTGAAAGGGTGAGTGAGGATGAAAGAAAAACAAGAGACAGAGAAAGATACTTGGGAGGACTGTCAGTAGAGACTGCAGCTCTGGTTTATTTTAGCTCAGCCTTCTTATACAGTAGAACAGCAGATAGCCACAATTTGCTTAGCTGAATTAGCATCAAGAGCTCTTTTTCCCATCTTTTCCTGAGGGTCAAGGAGTGGTCAAATACTTGTTGTGAATTCCACCATTTAACCATCTTCCCTAAATATCAACACATTCCTCCTGACTTGGGAGAGCAATTCAGTACTTGTGTGCAAAACACACAAACTCTTGAGTCAAGGCAAAAAAATCATAAAGTAAACAAGCAAGTCTGCCACAGCTCAGTGCACAAAATGGCTGTGCTTATACTAATAGCTCCCAACATCTCCCCCTTTTTTATTTTTTATAATCCCAGATTATGCTATATCCAGGACAGAAGGACTGTGCCTGTCTTAGGTTGTCTTCTGCTAGAGCAATGCCTTACCCGTCATCGGCACATAGCTTCCATCAGCTACGCCCTGTCTTAGGTTGACTTTCTCCCAGAAGATCTTACCTGTCTTTGATTACCGGCCTCAGTTAGTGGAGGGAGCACAATCTCATATCATGCACAGTAGCCTTGACTTGCCACAAGGATTTCATAAATAACTTTACTGCCACAGGAAGAAAACAAAGACATAGGAGGAAAAGCATGCCAAGTCCTGCTAAACCACTCACAATGGAAGTGATAGAGGACCACAATGGTAAGGTGGCTCTCAGCCTTTTTAGAATATCTGTTGCTGCTTTCATCATCAGGTGTTTCAAAGTGGGCTGAGTGATTAATCGAGAGTCATTCACAGTCAGCACTATCTCTTTTTCTTCCCATATCACAGGGTGCAATATTGGTGGATCAGGAACATAAGTCCAGTATAATTTAGCCAAGATCACTTACGGGAACATCATCATCAGCCACGTTTGCCACCTCATCATTCTTTTCCACTCCTCTTTCTGGCACTCATCCAGTGAACCTCATCAGCCTTTCCAACAGCCACCTGGCTCCATCCGCGTCTTGTGGAAAAACACAAACATGCCCTCATCCCCATATCAATACAGGGTTGGGGCCATTCCATTATCCAGTTAAAGGATCCTTCCACCTGACTTGAGCATAGGTATCCTGTGACTGAGGGTCCCACATTCTATCTGCCACAGAATGGTCATTTTTGTCCAAATTTTAAAAATTTTAAAATTTTAAATTTAAAATTCAAAGATTTATGATGTAAGAGATTACTTGGTGTCTGGGGATATAACTCCCCCTTTTTTATTTTATGTAATTGAGCTTTTAAAGCACCATGAGCTCTTTCCACTATACCTTGTCCTTGTGGGTTATACGGTATCCCAGTTTTATGCTCAATGTCCAATTGTAAGCAGAAACGCTGGAACCCCTGACTGGTGTAGCCAGAGCCATTATCCATTTTTATAATGTTAGGGATCCCAGCTATGGAAAAGCAAGTTAAGCAATGAGTTATAACATTTTTTTGTGGCTTCCCCTGTTTGCACAGTAGCCATAATAAAGCCAGAAAATGTATCTATTGTAACATGCACATACCATTGTCTGTCAAAATCCACAACATGAGTAATATCCATTTGTCACAACTGATTAGGCTTCAGCCCTCTAGGATTAACTCCATAATGAGGAACAATCTGTGTTTGAGGACAAGATGAACATTGTCGTACAATTTGTTGTGCAGCTTCCCTAGTAATATGAAATTGTTTTCTCAAACTTTGAATATTTTGGTGATGAATGGCATGAGAACTTGTACCATGCTCTACCTGAGTCAATCCTATAAGCTGAGTGGCTTTATTTGCCAAGGCATTCCCCAAAGCTAATGGCCCAGGAAGACCACTATGTGCTCTGAGATGTCCTATATAGCAAGGATATTTTCTAGATTTAATACTATTTTGCACTTGTCTTAACAGCAAACAAATTTGAACATTCCCAGTTTCAATAAAAAGCACTGTTTTAATTTCCTGTAGAGCTCAAGCTACATAATGACTATCTGTATAGAGATTGAAGGGTGTTGAGGCCATAAGCTGGAATACCACTGCTACAGCATGAAGTTCCACTACCTGTGCTGAAGCAGGGGAGGTTTGAAAAGAACAACTTTGCCCATAAATCACATAAGCTGCATGTCCATTAGAAGAACCATCAGTAAACACTGACACAGCCTGGGGGATGGGACTAACCTTAACTATCTTTGGAAATACCAACTCATGCATATTAGCAAATTGTAATAATCTATCCTTGGGATAATGATTCTCTATCTAACCTGTATAATTTGCAAATGCAATTGCCCGTGAATCTACGTTTTGAAACAACCATAGCAATAGCACCTTAGTGTAAAGAATAATAATTTGAGCAGGCTCAGCTCCAAAGTACCTACACGATTCAGTATGTAATTGTTGGACCAAGGCCACTATGGCCTCATAATAAGGATTAATAACTTCGACTGGGGATGCTGGTAGATGCACCCAAAGAAGAGGGCCATCTTGCCAAAGTACAGCTGTAAGGGTGTGAGTGGTAGAAAAAACACAACCCATCCAGGGCCGACTATAATCTACATAAGTAATTTGTTGCTGTTCAATAGCATTTTCTACTAATTATAAAGCTTGAAGAGCATCAGGAGTAATTTTTCTGCTAGAGTTGGGATCCGAATCTCCTTTTAACACATCAAATAAAGGCTTCAACTCCCCCATGGTAAGCCTCAGATGGGGGTGAAGCCAATTTATGTCTCCTAACAACCTTTGAAAATCATTCAACATCTTTAAATTATCCTTCCTAATTTGTATTTTTTTGAGGTTTAATTTCTTTGGGATACAGCACTTTTCCTAGATAACTGAATGGAGCCTCCCTCTGTACTTTGTCAGGGGCAATAACTAACCTGTAACTTTTCAACCCCTTCTGCAAGACCCCATAGTCAGACAATAGTAGTCCCTCAAGTTTGTGAACTAGAAGTATATCATCCATATAGTGAATAATATATACCTCAGGATATAGATATCTAGTCTGTGCTATAGCCTGAGCTATAAATTTTTGACATAACATAGGACTGTTGGCCATTCCTTGAGGTAAAACTTTCCAATGATACCTCTTCATAGGCTCCTTAAAATTTATGGAACACACACTGAACACAAATCTCTTGAGGAGCCAAGGGAATAGTGTAAAAACAATCTTTTAAGTCCAGGATAATTTTAAAGGTGTCCTGTGGAATAGCAGAAGGAATAGGCAAACCGGGCTGTAATGCGCCCATCAGTTCCATTGTTTTATTGACTTCTCTCAAATCTTGCAACAATCTCCATTTGCCTGACCTTTTCTTAATCATAAAAATAGGAGAATTCCAGGGTGATTAGAAGGTTTGATATGCCTGCTATCAAGCTGTTCCTGCACTAACTGCTCAGCGGCTTTTATTTTTTCCTGGGTAAGAGGCCATTGATCTACCCATACTGGCTTTTCAGACTTCCATGTTATAGCATCAGCATGAGGTGTAGGTTGTTGAATGGCCTCTGTTTAAAATATCCTAGCCCTTTCATATCCAATTTCTGACACATTTGTAATGGTGCTTGAATTCCCTACCCATTTCTTCCTAGTCCGGCTTGTGGAAGCACTCCTTGATTAAACATTTGCTGTGAAACCTGCCCATTGGGACTATACAAATAGACTTCCATCTTACTCACCACATCCCTCCCCCCAAAATTGATGGACAACCCCTTCACAATGTAGGGAGTAAAAGAAACTTCATGTCCCTCCAGGTCCTTCCAATGTAGCTCATCACTACTTTGATATGGACTCTGACTTTGCCCTATGTCCTGCAAATTTGTCATGGAGGTATGTTTTGGCCAGGCTGAGGGCCATTGTTCTTCTGAAATTACAGACACATCTGCCCCAGTGTCCAAAAGTCATTTAAATCTTTTCCCATTAATAATTAGCTCCAACTCAGGTCGTTGTTGACCGATAGCTTATAGCCAATAAACATCAGAGGAACCAAAACCACCTGCCCCTCTATGTTGCCTTTTACTATTATTGCGACTGTGAACCAGAGGGAGCAGGAGTAATTGTGCCAATCTTTGTCCTGACTGTACTACAATTCCTGAGGGAGAACGAGTCATAATCTTAATTTCACCTTGATAGTCTGAATCTTTCACTCCAGGAGCTACCAAAATTCCTTTCATGGTAACATTACTTCTTTCTAATACCAATCCCACCATTCCTTTTGGCAACGGCCCATACACTCCTGTAGGTATGGCTTGCTTTCCCATGTCAGGTGTTAATACTGTGTAGATGGAGGCACTGAGGTCCAGTCCTGCGCTTCCTGGGGTGGCCCTGAGGAGGTCTTGAATGGATTTCCCTGCTAGAGGATGAATGTCTGGAGCGCCCCATAACACTGTTTCAGGGCCTGGGGCTGGCCCCGCTTCATTTCACTGCAGAAGCAAGTTCCCCATAACATCCTTTTTTGATTTGCATTCATTAGCCCAATTCTTCCCTCATTTACAGCGGGGACATAAGCCTGGCTCTTTGTTTCTCTGACCTTTTCTCTGCTTATTAGGGCACTGTTTCACTTGATGTCCCAACTGGCCACACCCGAAGCAACTCTCCCGAGGTCCAGCCACCCGTCCTTTAGACCTTTTCATTTGTTGAAAAGGTATCTCCTGAATAGGCTTTCCCTGCAATGCCACAGCCATGGCTACTCCTTGGATGTAAGATGGCCCAATATCACAACATAATCTTATATAGTCTGATAAATCACCTTTCTTTCTAAAAGGCCTAATAGCAGCTTGACAGGCTCCATTGGCATTCTCAAACTCAAGCTGTTTCACTAGAAGTAAACCGGCTTCACCGTCCCCCAGCAAGTGACTGGCAGTTTGCAGTAATCGAGCCACAAAATCCTGATATGGCTCATCCGGACCTTGCCTGATCTTAGACAAATCCTCAGTCTGCCTACCACTAGATGGCAGTTTATATCAGGCTCTTTGGGCTGCAGCATTGATCTGCACATAGGCAACAATATTGTATTGCAACGGCTGAGCAGTATCCCTGTATTGTCCTTCACTAACTAACATATCAAAATCTATAGGAATATTCTGCGCTCTATTGATATTCGCTGTCACCTGGCACTGATCCACATACTCGGATTTCCACAACAGATAATCTCCCCATGAAAGGCAAGCACGTGCCATCTGCTTCCAATCACCAGGCAGAAGTGCATCCATGGATAGGGATTCTAACAAAGCCTGGGTAAAAGGGGCAGTGGGACCATACTGAGCACAAGCGATGTTTAGCTCCTTAAGCTGCTTAAATGGCACAGGTGCATGAGACCGCACCCTGTGGCCCTGCTGCTCAGAAACTGGGAAGACTTGAAATCCATGCACTGACTCTCCTCGCTCTACCATGGCCCCAATTGCCTGTTGTAGTGGAGACTGCATGGTTCTAAGTGGGTACCAGATTCCTGCTGAAGGCTTCTGAACCATGGCGATCATGGGAGGTGCAACAACCTTCAGTGGCCTGGAAGGAGGAGGATCTAATCCTGCTATGATAGTGGGTGTTGAGGCATTCCTAGCTCTTTCCTCCTTGCCATCTAAAATTTTCTTCTTCAAGGCCTCTGATTGCGCACTTAATTGCTCAGTTTCCCAGTGATAGTTAGGCTTCTCAGACAAAGCAATTAGAGGTGGATATTTTTCCTGATCATACTTAACTGCCTCTTTTCCTAGGTCAAACTCATCTTTAGGATCAAGATGTCCCTCTTCTGGCCCCAGACAGGAGTCTTCATAAGAGGGTGGCAAGGCTAATGGAGCTGGCTCTGGCAGAGCAGAAAATTTGGTTTCACTTTTATCCGAGCCGCTGCTTATTGGATTCTCCTTTTTAGTCTCAGCGAATGTTCCTTCCTTTGCCTTCTCCACCTCATGCCGCAGATCAAGACTATCTTTGACCAAAGCCCACTACAAAGTCTAAAAAATTCACAAGTTGCTAATGTTCCACTTTTGCTCCTTGGGCCCGAAGCATATTCTTTAACATATGTACAAAGAGCAAGAGACTGTTTCCTTCCCTTATCTTCTCCCAAGATAAATGCTCACCACTCCCCAATTGTACCGAGTGCACTCAGTTTCTCCAGCGGTGTCCTTCACCCCCACCCCCACCCCACCCCCGCTTTTCAGGTCCCTGTTCGAGGCACCACTTGCCAGTACCAAGGCGAACAGATAGCCACAATTTGCTTAGCTGAATTAGCATCAAGAGCTCTTTTTCCCACCTTTTCCTGAGAGTCAAGGAGCAAATACTTGTTGTGAATTCCACCATTTAACCATCTTCCCTAAAATATCAACACATTCCTCCTGACTTGGGAGCGCAATTCAGTACTTGTGTGCAAAACACACAAACTCTTGAGTCAAGGCAAAAGATCATAAAGTAAACAAGCAAGCCTGCCACAGCTCAGTGTGCAAAATGGCTGTGCTTATACTAATAGCTCCCAACCTTTCAGCTTCATTGCCCTGTACAGTCTTCAAAGCACACCCCATAAGGGTGACTAGAAGGTCCCAAGTCTGGATCTGGGAGAGGCAGTAGGGCTGGAAATCAGACAAGCAGTACTAACACTATCCAACCTACCTCTTCCTGCTTTTGTCATTTTATTTTATTTTTATTTTCTGTGTATGAATGTTATACCTGCCTGTGTGTAAGTATATCCATGTCATGCAGTGCCTGTGGAGGACAGAAGAGGGTGTCGGATCCCCTAGAACTGGAGTTACAGACAGTTGTTAGCTGCCATGTAGGTGCTGGGATTCAAATCAGGGTCTTCTGCAAGAGCAGCCAGTGCTCCAAATCACTGAACTATCTCTCCAACCCCTGCTTTCACCATTGTTCGTAACATATTTCACAGTTCAGTAAGGGCAGAGGTCAATATTACTGACACACACACAGCTGAGATAGGGACACATGCTAGGCACCCATCTGCCCTGGGGCACATGCTCCCTCAGGCTCTATCCCAAATTGCAAGCTCTTAGCAGCAGCCCATCAAAAAAGAAATGCATTGTCACCACCAGTAACACAATCTCACCAAGCTTCTGTCCAGATTTCTCTGTCACCAATTGTGTATCAGGAGGAGACTGCTAACAAGGAGCAGCCAGGGGGACACAGCTCATCTTTCCTGAGAACAAACTAAGGCAAGACCTGTGTCACCAATCCATAGAAAAGAGTGAAATAAAGGCGTTCACTGCAGAGACTTCATGCCACAGAGGCCCAGAAAGACTCAGAAGAGGACCTGCAGAGTTGGTTGGGAACCAGTTCAAAAGGTGAGTCTTTGTGGCTTAAGGAACAGCACAGTCCTTGCTGAAGGGGCTCTGAGTCTGAGCCCCTATAAACAGAACAGATGAGGAATCAGCCACATTGTGCCAACCAGCTCCACCTGCAGGCATTTCACTGAGGTCTTTACCTTTGTCTATAACTCCACTGGGATTTCTGGTGGCAACATCTCTCAATAAGGGATTCACCAGGGCTTATTTACCTCTCCCTCTCATCAACTACCTCTGGGTGTCTGTTTCTACTGTCTGTCTGCCCTCCTCTTGTTTCCCCTTTCTCTATCTGTCAAATCTTGGAGCCTATGCTTTGTAAACTCAAAAGCAGAAACCATTACTGCAAGAGAGCACCCTGTCTCAGCTCTCAGCTGTTTTTAAGCCTCACTTAGTGTAGATGAGGCTATGGCCAACTCCTCTTGCTGAAGGCAGTTCTCCCTAGACCCTTGACCCAAACTGCTTGGGAAATAGCTATGGTGGATGCTTGCTCACAGTTTCGGGGTAGCCCCTCCTGCCCTGCTGTTTTCATGCATTTAATCCCTGGCAGCACTGATTCGGCACAGGAAGGTATGGCTGATTCCATGTCTGTGGTAGAGAGCTGTGTATGTGCTTGTCTGGACAAGGGCAGGGCCTCCTACCTCTGGTTCTTTGGCTCCACAGGGCAGCTCCATGGCAAGGCTCTCCTCCTTCCTGACATTTGTGTCCTGTGTCTCCACAGGCTTCATAAATTTCTCCACTACAAACAGAGCTGGTTGTCTCTGAGAGCTCTGCAAAGATGTCCCCAGTCCCTGCTTGTTGTGAATGTCCCATCCCCTCACCTCCAGGAAGCAAGTAATGTGTTTAGTGGAAACGAGAGCCCTAGTGAGCCTGTTGCTTTTCTCCCCCACTGAAGGGGGAGGAGTTACATAACAGAGCGAGGAGCCCATCAAAACAACAGGCATACCCATCTGCTAGAAAATAGAGGAACAAAGTCACCTTGAGGCCTAGCCAACCTCAACCATCTGAGACTCTACAACCCTATCAAGAGATAGAGGGAAATCAGGGGGACTCGTAAGGAAAAGGACCATATACTAGAACTCACTCAGCCTATACAAACACAGCTGACCACATCCAAGTCCAGCACCTCACCAAGATCTGGCCTGTAGACTCCACAGCTAGGCAGGCACTGTCAATGGCTCCCTTCACAGATGAACAAACTGGGTATGTATGTGCCAATTCCAAGCCAGGCCTGGAAGATCCAGCCCCTCATTCTTTGGACATGTGAGGCTGGCTTCTGGATCACTGCTTCACACTAGCAGTAGCCTATGGACAGATCTATTGTAAGAGACTTTGCCTCTCATCCCTAGGAGCTCATGATTGCAGGTTCTCAGATCTATACACCTGTGAGCAACTGGCCCTAGAGCCATCAGGACAAACATCAGAGCCCTGTCCCAAAGGATTATATGTGGCCACACCAAAAAAATTGTTCCCCACATCTACACATACACATGTTCACATGACACACAGCACTCATGCATACAGCATGCTAGCACACATGTGCATGTACTTACAACAGATTAGTGAACATATGTGTATCCATACATGTTAGGCACACAGAGTGAGAGCAAACCCAGGAATATCATAAAGACAGCTCAACATGGACCAGTGTTCTAACCTGTGACAACACACATGATTTCACTCTCTCCACAGGCATCCTGGATCCCCACTTTCAAGGCCCAACCCTTAACCTCCTGTGACCTAAGCTTACAACAGAACTGAACTCCAACATGGAACCAAAAACATGTCCATCATCTCCAAGGCCCCCCTCTCAGGAGCAGGCAGGGTTCTAGAACACTATCAGTCTCTTTTCTCCCCATCTCACTCACTGGGGAAGATCCAAAGTTGGGGTATTGTAAGGGCTAGCTGAGACTTTTTGACCATCATTGATTCATTGATATTGATTGAATCATGTCAGGACAGGACAGTTCATAGGAAAGACCAGCTTTTCCAAGGGGAGAACTGGCAACTGAAGGTCAGATCTTCTGTTTCACCTGTCTCAACTGCTGATGGTAGGACAATTCGGCCCTTAACAACAGCACAGCGAAGCTTGAGAATGGACACATACCATGTTGGAGTTCTAGCTCCAGTCAAGAAAACGCCTGTCCTTGCTGTTGGTATTCCAGATCACCCACACTAAAATAACAAAGGAAGATTTTACATGCTTGCCATTATTTTAATTTTGAAATCATCACAATCCCAAACTGGGATTTGCCATCGGTTTTGACTAACCCAGGGAACTTCAGAAGGCAGGGTGGGTGTGCAATGGACCCCCTGATGGTGGCTGCCTCTGCAGTGCTGGAAACTAAGAACATAGAGCCTGGGAGGGGGAGGGGACAAGCAGGCCTCACCGCTTTAGCAGGCGAGACATCCATGGACTACCTCACCAGAGAAAGCATAAAAGACTGAGCACTTAAAAAACCTTCTTTTTCAGAAAATGAGTAATACACTGAAGTATCTGGCAGAGTGGCATATGACACAGGTGGGATAAAGACATTTTGGAAGAAAAAAATCAACATCTCGAGAAAGAACAACAGAGTGAGGGCATGAGGGTCCGAGGCAGTGCCCTGAACAAGTGAGTGGGCTTGTGTGATGACTCCATCTACCTGACAAACGACACTTCAAAGGAGACTCAGGCACTTACCTCCTAGACACCCTGAGCCCCATAACTCAGTCCACCCTTCTCAGATAAGGCTGTAGAAGGAGTGGACGTTATTCCATCTTCAAATCACAGATCAGAGTTTGGTAATAGCTCAGTTGACAAAGTGCTTGCCTTGCAAACCTCAGTTCAGTCTCCCAGAAACCATGTTAAAAAAATCCAAGTATGGTGGTACCTGCTTGCAATATCACCACTGAGAAGGCAGAAAAAGGTGGATCCTTAAGGGTCATTGGCCAGTCAACATAGTCTAGTCAGTGAGCTCTAAGCCAGTAAGAAACTCTATCTCACAAAAAACTAAAGTGGATGGTGCCTGAGGAATACCAGGTAAGGTTGTTCTCTGGCCTCCACATGCACCTATACACACACGTATATGCATCCTCATACACATGTGCATCTGCACACACACAAACATGGACACCAACACACACACACAAGATAGAAATACAAAATTAACCAGTACATGACAACACAGGTACAACCTCCCCATCATCCCACATCTCAATACCTCCATCCTTCATCCCACATCCCAACACTTCCATCCTTCATCCCACATCCCAACTTCTCCATCTCCTTATCTCATTACCCAACTCCTCCATCCCTTCACTCCATATCTCAACATCTTCAACCCCTTTACCCATCACATTCCCTGGCATCTTAAGTGTCTCACAGGGAGTTTCCAAAAGAAGAATGCCTGGCCTTGGTCTATTTTACTCACAAACTTCTGCACCTGAGTTAGCATATATGTGTCTGCTCATCATCCTCCTTCACAGACATTTTTACAAGAGTGGATCCTACCCAGCAATGAAGGTCAAAGACCTATGTGTAGAGAGAGGAGTCTTTCTGTGTGGACCCAGGCAGACCAAAGAAGAAAGTGCTGTTGAGGGAACAGCTAAGCGGGCAGATTAACACATCATTTACACCAAGACACCAAGTCCACAATAAACAGAAACTTCTAAGACTGAATAGCCTTCACCACCTTAAGCCCCAAATAATTTCAGCAGCCGTTATCCTAGAAGCCAATGCTAGAAATGGAGCTTCCTGGCAGTCACAAGAATGACTCTCAATACTGACCTTGTCCTTGCCAGACACTAAGATCAGCAGCCTCACTCCCTGGCCACTCTCTGCCCATGCCTGGGATCCCTTTCCCAGAATTAGTCCTTATAGGTCCACATACAGAAAAACAGGGCTATGGTGCCTTCCCTTCTGCTTAGTAGGACCTCACAAGACTTGCTTCTTAATTCCTTCCCACCTTCTAACACCCCCTAACCTTTCAACCTACTCCAACACAGAGTAGGTGCTGAGCCCTGGAGCTTTCTGGTCTTCTACCCAGGATGCAGGCCTAATGAATAGAGGCCAGGTCCCAGATTAATGGGATGAACAGTAGCATCCCCTCTGGCCCTGAGATGATAGAGATCATGGTATGTGGAGGCTGAATTCTCTGCTCCAAGGACCACTAGAATCTTAGTTTGCACAACTCTCTAGACACCTTCACACATAGCCCTGTTTTCACTCCCATATCAGGGAATAGTCATATCAAGTGGCAACTACTGCTGCTAACAAGGTCAGAAATAGGAAGATACCTGCTTTTCCTTACCCAGAGAAGCCAGAGGGCTGAAAGATGAGCTGTGAGGATGGATCAGCCCTCAGACTCACAGGTGACCCAGTGGAAGATGTCCCCATTAGGACACCTGGCCTTATAGAGAGCCATGTCTTCCTCATTGTAGAGGGATGGCTGCCGGACTTCCACCAAGCTCCTAAGCCATCCTGAGAGATCTGCCTGGACAGGAAGGCTGGGGATAACTCCAGGCCATAGCTTACCATGTCTGTTAGAAAACATCTGCTCTTAGTAATATCCACCAAAGCCTCCTCCTTAAATGTCTAGCAATCCTAAGGCCTGGCCAGTCAGCAGCCATGGCCTGGGGAAAGGACAAGACAGTCATTTGTGAGGTTGTCCTCAGGGACCTAGTTGCTGAGGTCTATATCACCTGCTTCTAGAGATATCTCTGTATGGGGGCCCTGGGAATCTGTCCACTGACCTCCTTGGCTTAGCTACAGTATGGTGCCCCCCCCCGGCCAAGGTCCAGAGACAATTTGTACACTCAAAGCTGAGTGTACAATGTGTACAAAGTGTAATGTGGAAGGTCTGAGGGTGCCTGAGTCAGGCCATCACCTCCTGCAGGGGCTTTTTGGTCATACACAACAGCCTCAGGGTAGTCAGGCGAGGTAGGTGAGGTGGACACACAGCCACAAGGGCTAGATGTTTCTGTGCCATTAACCTAGATGGGTTTGCAAGGTAGCCAGTAAAAATAGCTCATACTTCCCTGGGGCCTTGAAGGTTCCAAAAGCATGGCCCCAGGCAAAGCACTTACCCTTTCCAGCCCCAAGGGTCCTGAATGAGACCTTTCTCTCACAAGCAGTGGCCCAGTAGAGAGTCAACCAAGAGACCCCAGGATTGCTGGACCCGGCCGAGTCACCAGCTACAGGCTGGTGGAGATACAGGGAGGACGGGGCGGGGGGGGCGCGGGGATCCAGCAGGAGTGCCCACCTGTGCCAAGATGCTGAGAGACACAGGTCCTGGCTGTAACTAGGTCTGAAGAAGCTGATTCACAGTGCCAAAATTATCACCCTGTGCATAGGCTCCGTGTGGAATGGGCACAGAGGCTGGAGGGAAGAAACAAGATGCTACAAAGTCATCCTTGCTGCCCATGGAGCCCATCCAAACACAGGACAAGAGAAGACACTGAGGGTCCCAAGAGGTTGTGGCCACAAGAGTTCCTGATACTTACTGAACTGCGAGTGGAGGCAGCTCCAGGGTGTGCTGACCCACAGCAACCATGCTGGCTGGCTCAGACCGTGCAGAATCTTGGGGCCACTTTGCTTTTCTGGCATACGACAGAAGTCCATTAAAATCTAAGCCAACTGGATTAAATGCTTTACTAAAATTCTTCCTAACTAAATTTTCTTCATAGCAAACAATTATCAAAATATGATTAACTTGCAGCAAGTCATATAAATAACATTTAAATTTGCATGAAATGTTCAGGCTTGCAACTACATCCTATTTGCAAAGTTAAATGCAATTGCACCTCTGATCACAACAAATACATGATTATCAACTTTAGGATGATGCCTTATACTATGCAAAACATTGTGCTTTTCCAAAAATACTTTAAATATTTCACTTAGTACCCAAAACACCTCAAAAATTAAACATCTTCATTTTCATACGTAGGAAAGTTCAGGTTTGTCCCACAGAGACCACTGGAGTCAGGATTCCACATCTTGTACTCAGATGCCCTTGAGAACCCCAGCTGTGGGCTGTGACCAAGCAGGATGAAGAAAAGTGAGAGAAGTAGACCCAAGGCTATTTCATCTACAAAGGAGCCTGCCTCCGTGACACCAGTAATGAAACTTTGCAGCTCACATCCTCATTTGAGTGTTCTCTGTCCCCCTGGGTCCAGCCCGTAGTGACTGAAACTTATACCTTGCCTTCAGGCTCCTGGCATCTCACACCATCCGTCCAGCCTCAAATGCTTACTAGGTTTCTTTCTGCTTTGACCATCATGTTGAGTTGGCTCAGCTTTGCTGATCCCTAGTAGCTGTCCTAAGAGTTAAGCAGAGGAAAAAAGAGCCAGCACCAACAGCCAAGTCACTTCTGTGTCTCATACAGCTTCCACATGGGACCACACTGCCCCAAGTGGCATTTGTGGAGCTGACCACGAAATACTTCATAGACAAGCATGAACATCCAAAAAGAAAGGTCCAGAGCATAATACTGAGGCATTTCTGCCTAGAAAACACACAATCATATACAAAGGGACATATACAGTCACAAGTAGACTTAGGTCTGGCAGCCTGCTGATCTTTCAGTTCCAAGGACCTGTAAACAGTGCAACCACCAGTCTGAGTTGTGGTGGGGTGGGATATAAAGCAGCCCTGGCCCTGCCTGAGACTCTAGTCATTTGGCTTTCTCCATACCAGACCTTAACAGGCAGTGAAGACTGCATTGGCCTGGGCCAGGGTCTTTCTGATGCTGGTATGGGACCCACGAGAGATACAGTAGGAAAAGCATAAACCAAAGCCATAGAGAAAACTAAAACCAGACTCAATGACACACACCTGTAGCTCCAGCTATTCGGGAGGCTGAATTAGGAGGGCCAGGCATACAGTGCCAACTAGGTCAACATAGCAAGACCTATCACAACAACAAAGAGAGAGAGAAACAGAGAGAGAAAAGGAGAAAAGAAGGCACCATCATATTATTTGTTGTATGTGGTAACTTTATTGTTCAGTGCATTTATTTCAAAACTAATAAATTTCCCTACAGAGCCAGCCTATCATATTTAACAAAAGTTATAAAAATTCCTAATGTCAACTAATACTACTTAGTCCCTGTGCTGGATAGCTTTAGTGTCAACTTGACACACCTGGGTTGAGGGAGCCTCAATCGGGGAATTTCCTCTATTGGACTGGCCTGTGGCCATGTCTGAAGGGCATCTTCTTGATGAGTGATGTGGGAGGGCCCAGCCCACTGTGGGTGGTGCCACCCCTGGGCAAGTGGGCCTGTGTTGCATAAGAAAGCAGGCTGAGCAGGGGCCAAGGGAGCAAGCCAGTAAGCAATGTTCCTCCATGGCCTGTGCTGCAGCTCCTGCTTCCAGGTTCCTGCCCTGAGTTCCTACCTTGGGCTCCTGGATGAACTGTGACCTGGGATATGTAAGCTGAATAAACCCTTTCCTCCCCAAGTTGGTATTGGTCAGAGTGTTTTCTCACAGCAATGAAGAGAAACAAACTAGGACAGTCCCCTTTAAGTTTCCTAGTTGTCCAAAAATCCCTCTGACAGCAAGTTGCCCAATCAAGGTCATACACCCCATCCAGTAACATCACTTGATTTGCTGTGGCTGTGGCTTGTTGAGGGGTCTGTGTTGATCTGTAGGGTAGCTTCTTGTGGAGCCACCTCCATGTCCTTTCTCAGTCCTTAAAGGTAGAAATTAGCTCTAAAGACTTGGAAGAGTCAAAATGATCCCCCAGAAATAAAATTTATAAGTAAATCTTTAAAGTAGATAAGGGACTGGAGAGATGGCTCAGCAGTTAAGAGTACTTGATGCTCTTGCAGAGGACCCAAGTTTGGATCTCAGTACTCATGTCAAGTGGCACACAACCTCCTATATTCCAACTCCAGGGAGATCCAACACTTTCTTCCAGCCTCCATGGGCACATGTACACACACACACACACACACACAAAATAAATAAATAAAAAATAAATAAATAAATGTAAATAAATGTAAATTAGTAATTGTTAAAGTGATCCTCTGTGCTGGAATGTGTCCTAGAAATGAGAACCACACACAGAGAACACTGTCCCTGAGTAGCCGCTGTGGTATGGCCCACATGGACACGTGTCCCAGGGATGCACACTGCCTCGTCTTCTCTTTGATATCAGGTGGGTGTTCAGGCCAGCCATCATCCATCTTGGGGTCTTAACCCAAACCTGCTGATCACACACCTTAGTGGGGTTAAAAATACAGTCTTCTAATTTGCACCTCCTTCCATGTCGGTTAGACAATGCTTCTTTGTAAAGAGGATCTTTTCTCAAGTTTAGAGTGGTTTAACAACTGACTTCTCAACAGTAAGCAAGATACTCCTTACTGGTTCCTTTTGCTCACCAGTGCCCAAAAATAAAGAGTTGGTTTAATGTCTGAGCTAAGCTCACTAAGACTCTCCCTTGGGGGGCATCATTATGGATGTATGTGCCAGTCACTAAGAGCATCTTTTTTTCTAGATGGTCAAATGGTCACAGACCTGACCAGTGAGACTCCTTTTGAATTGGCTGTCTTTGAACAAGACTTCGTGGATCCCAAAACACTTTGTTGCTTTCTGGAATGATGCAGTGTCCTAAGCTCTTTGTCCCAAGCAGATGCCTGCCATTTCTCATGAGGACAGACTCGTTCACTAATATTGTTCTAGTCTGCCTTCAATTGCTATGACAAAACACGCTGACCAATACCAACCAGGGGAGAGAAGGGTTTATTTGGCTTACATCTCTCAGGGTCACAATTCATCAGGAAGCCCAAGGTAGGAACTCAGGGCAGGAGGTAAAGCACAGGCCATGGAGGAATACTGCTTATTGGCTTGCTCCCCTAGCCCATGCTCAACCTGCTTTCTTACACAACACAGGCCCACCTGCCTAGGGGTGGTACCACCCACAGTGACCCCGGCCCTCCCACATCATTCAGAAGATGCCCCACAGACATGGCCTCAGGCCAGTCCAATGGAGGAAAGTCTCCAGTTGAGGCTCTCTTTACCCAGGTGTGCCAAGTTGACAACTAAAGCTATCCAGCACAATTGACCCCTTGTCAAATTGACACACAAACACATCACTATTAAACCACAACCTTTCCATTTCTTTCCCCAAGATATGATGTTAACAATATCACAACATAAGACAGTACAACCTTAAAAGTCCCACAGTCCTTAAAAAATCCAAACACTTAAAAGTCCATAGTCTACTAAAAGTCTCTTGACTGTGGGCTTCTGTAAAGATCCAAAATAAGTACTGTTATTTCAAAGGGAAGAATCAGAAATACCTAAGCAAAACCTAAGTCCAGCAAAGTAGCTCAAAGCTGGACATGTGGGATTTACTCACAACTTTCTGGGCTCCAAAGGATTTCAGCAGCTCCACTTCTCTGACTGTGCCATCCACAGCACACACCACTTATATCTCAGACCCAGGCCACTCCATTCCACACCTACTGCTGCCCTTGGTGGTTGTCCAACGGTCCTAGCATCTCCAAAAAACTGGTCTCCACTGAAAGTGAGGCTGTACCTTCACCAATGGCTTCTTCTGGCCTCTTGGGGTGTGTGATGGTTTGAATAAGAATGTCCCCCATAGGCTCCAACTATTTGGACATTTTTGTCCCCAGTTGGTGGTGCTGTTTTGGGAAGTCTTAGAAGGTGTGGTTATACTGGAGGAAGCACATCACTGGGGGCAGGCTTAGAGAGTTCTTAAGCCTTGCTGGATTTCAAGTCTCTCTCTTGCTTCCTGTGCCTGCTTGAAGATGTGAGAGTTTAGCTTCCACTCTTCCTCCAGCAACCTCTGCCGCCATGCCTCCCCGCATGATGGACTCTTGCCCCTTTGGAACCATAAGCTAAATAAACTCTTCCTTCTATAAATTGCTTTGGTCAGTGTTTCTATCACAGCAACAGAAAAGTGACTGATACAGGGTGCAAAGCCTCAGATTCTCTCCATGACCCCTTCAATCCCTGGGTCTTCAATGCAACTGAGGCTACGCTTTCACCAGTAGCCTTTCCTGGCCTCTCAGGGTGCCAAGCCTCAGCTTCTCTATGATCCCTTCATGCTTTCAACACCAGAACAATACAGGAGACTCTTACACATTACCAAGTCCTGCTTCCAGCTTGAGATGGAGGCTTGGGCCCCCTCTGGACCATAACTTCTGTGTGCTGACCCTGAGGAAAAACATCCCAGAAGATTTTGCCATGGTGATGCTGGTCTCCTGTTACTTTCAGCTGGTTTTTCAGCCCCAGCTAACCAGCATCAATTGTCCCAGTAAAACAAAGGTTTCACTTAATTGGTTCTGGCGTCTTCTTAGTCACAGCTGATTCTTCAGCCCCAGCCAACCAGAAACCAGATTCTCAATTCGAAATATTCTAAAAACAGCCCTAAGAGTCTCTGCTTCCCTTTGAAGCTTCACAAGACAGGCCTCCATCGTCTACACCTCTTTTAGCAAAACTGTTCCAAGCTCCACAGCAACAAGTTCTAAGCACTCAATGGCTTTTCCAGCCCAAAGTTCCAAATGCTTCCACAATCCTCCTAAAAACACCAAGGTTTGGTCTGTCACAGCAATACCCCACGATCCCAGTACCAATTTCTGTTCTAGTTTGCCTCAAATTGCTGTGACAAAACACTCTGACTAATACCAACTAGGAGAGAGAAGGGTTTATTTGGCTTACATCTCCCAGGTCACAATTCATCAGGGAGCCCAAGGCAGGTACCTGGAGGCAGGTACCTGGAGGCAGGTACCTGGAGGCAGGAGCTGGAGCACAAGCCATGGAAGCTTGCTCCCCTGGCCCATGCTCAACCTGCTTTCTTATATAACACTGACCCATCTGCCTAGGGGTGGTACCACCCACAGTGAACTGGGCCCTCCCACATCACTCAGAAGATGTCCCACATCACTCAGACATGGCCACAGGCCAGTCCAATGGAGGAAGTTCTCCAATTGAAGCTCCCTTTACCCAGGTATGTCAAGTTGACAACTAAAGCTATCCAGCGCATATATAAATACCTTTTGTTTTTCACTTGCTCTATAGCCCAAGATGGCCTAGAACTCACTATGTAGCCTTGAACTCACAGCAATCCTCCTGCCTCAGCCCCCAGGAGGTAAGATTGCAGCAATGCATCATCATGCCCAGCACCAGGCCCTGGTAACCAGGGTTTGTCCTGAGTGTTGATCATTGAAACTACCTGTCCTATAGACCTTGGTATGGAGTAAAGTCACAAGCAACCCACACCTATTAAAGCAGTTGAATTTATACATAGAATCCTTCCAGGGAGCACCAGTGGGGTAGCTCAGAGGGTAAAGGTACCTGCCACCAAGCTTGATGCCCCAAGTTTGATCTCCAGGACCCACATGGAGGAAGAGAGAACCATCTGCCAGTAGCTATCCTCTGACTTCCACATGTGGGGGGGGGGCACTGACTAATTGACTGAGGGGGGTATGTGTACACACTAAATAAATAAAAAGTAAAAAAAAAGATTTTTTAAAAGAAACCTCCCTCGGAGAGAACTGGAGCCTGTAATAACAGAATAAAGGGAAATGTATAATAGTTTTTAAAAGTTCAGTGGGTACTTATGAAATACCAGGGAATTTCCCCAGCCTGCTAACAGATATAAAACCAACCACTATAGCACCCTGCTTTGTGTCAAACGACTTTTTCCCCACCAAGACTGGGGAGAAAATGCTCTCAGCTCAGCCCTGTGCTTCAGAGTCAGCCAGTGAAACAAGGCAAGAAAAGGACATCAAAGGCATAAAATGACAGAGATAGAGGGAGAGAAAAAAATCATTATCTGCACACACACTTGCTCCTTAGAAACCCACACACAGTCTACCATACAAACTACTACCGATATTAAGGGACCCATGGGTTGCAAGGTATGTGGCAATATGATGAACTCAATTGTATCCCTGAATTTCTGTGAAAACTGACCCTTACAGGGCTCAGAGAACAGAGGAAGCAATGATGGCAGATTCCCCCCTGACATTCCTCTCTGACAGCTGCTCTGTCACTCATGTACCTGTGTTCAGTAAAACAAATTTGTCATGCACAAGTTGGTTTCACTTGTAATTCAGGGACAATAGAACTAGAAGTAAATTTCAGAAAACGCATAAACAAAAGCGATTATTCTTGTGTTGCACTCAGCCAGACATGACAGCCTGTGCCTCAGGGTGCTGCAGTCAGAGTGCAGCTCACCTTTCTGATGAAGTCCAACTGCCTCCTTCAGCACAAGCTCATATTTGTTTTTGATATGCTCTGTTTTATTTTTATGTCTGAGAAACAAGACCTTGAGCCAAGCTCAGTAGGAGCTCACCAGATTCCTTCACACCCCTCTGTACTGGGCCTTCCTCCCTGAGGCCTGCCTTCTCCACCCATTCATTCACAATGAGGCATAAGGACAAAATGACTCAGAAAATGTAAAGATTGAAGCTTGAACTTGATCAGGCACACATGCAGCATGAAACTGTGGGATGAATATAAAATGGGGAGTCCACGTAGTTCTGAGAGCCAGGTATGGGGGATTCTACAGCATAACCCTAGAGGGACTTAGGGCCCCTTCCCATGATGGAGGCCACAGAATAAAGCCTACCTTCCTCTTCTGGGTCCTTTCTCAGAGGATATTTGATTTCTGGTACACAGATGTGAGTGTTGGGAAGGGACCAGCCAAGTGGACGTGCACAGCCAGCATTGCACCTTCCATGGCAGCCAGGTCTGTGAGACACCACAGGGTCAGGAGCACAGCATGGCCAGCAGCATACATCTAAAACTGTGAAGGTAGCCCAAGGTCAGGCCCCTCAAGGAAAGTTCAGGGTGGTCTTGGGATGGAGCTTTACTTGAAGGGATCAGCGCCAGAAGCTGCTTGAAACCTTGAGCTCCAGCTTCTCAGCTGTCCTCCCCTCACTCTGGGACCTGCAGCTGTGAGTGTACTAAGCTCCTCAAATTTCCTTTGTGTGATCACCTGCTGACCATGCAGGCTGTGCTGCACACACTGCTGCTTTGAAAGACACTCAAAATTACTGTCTGAGAGCCCACAGCATGGCTGGAAAGGTACTCAATGTGCCAAGCAGATCCAGTTCATGGTAAAGCTGAAGCCACATGCTGTGGAGGGCACACTGGAGCAGCAGCTTGCCTCCTCTCCCCAGAAAGCTCCTTAATCAGCAATAATTTGGTGATGAGCATGGGAGCCATGTTTTGACAGGGAGGAGCTGGTTTCCCCAATGCCTCTGCAGCAGATGCACCCGCCATGGTTTACAACAATTCCTTATTAAACTCGGGGCCGTTTTTCTGTTCACACTTCTGGAAGTTGCCTGTCTTCTATAGGCTGCTGACCTCTGGATTGTCAGGATAGCGTCCCAGTGTCAGTCAGAATAAAGTCACTCCTGCCAGACCAGGCCCCTGCCACAAACAGCTACAAACTGCACAAACACAGGGGCAGCTGTTCTCAGATTCTGGAGACAGATGAAAGATGTACATTCAAGGCTTTCTGCCTGGGAATACCCCTTTTCCATACAAGGTGGAGCCTGAGAGGTAAGAGAACTCACTAGAGGTGAAGGTACAAGGAAGAGCCAGGGCCTGTAGCCCAAGAGATTAGGGAAGACGGACCTGCAGGGGCCTATCCTGAAGGACCACACTGGTGATCCTTCTGGCCTGGGGCTTCTTTCCTCATATGCAAAGCAAGGTTCCTGAGGCCCAACCAAGAGCAAAGAATGAGTCACTCAATGCTGGGGGATGTTATGCAGCAAGCCATCAGCTATGGAGGGGCCCAAAGGCATCTGAAACCACAGAAAGACCAAGCCTAGGGATAAGAACTGTATCCCAGAGTAAAGGCCACAATGACACAAAAGGGAACTAAACTAAACCTATTCAAATAAGCAGTAAGTCTGGGGCTCCTTACCTATCTGCCAGAGCAAGCAGAGAAAAGATCCCGGGCTAGCTCTGACCCTGAGAGCACACATTGTGACACACATTGTGACAGCACTTCACAGATGTCTGCCCATCTCATGTGGTGCACATAACAAAGACTCGATCCAGGAGCAGTCCAGGCTCACAGAAAGTTCAAGTCCACAGGAACAGACCCAGAGAGGCCCCAGTGGAGAAAACATCAAGAACTTGAAAGCAACCACTGTTGGAGGCACAGGGAATCCACAGAGAGTGGGGTATAAAAAAATGGAATGAAAATAGAGCCTCAGGAAGCTGTGGGAAAATATCAAGCAACTTACTGTACACAGAATCACAGAAAGGACAGAAACGTGCACAGAAAGAACACATGGCAAAATCCTGGCTCCAAGGGACATGATGCTGTCCCAGTGGCCCTGAGCTGTGCCCAGAAGGCCAAGGTACAAGAACTGTCCTTTGGGCCAATGCTAGACTCGTCTTTCAGGTGGCCCTGTAGGCCTTGTCAGCCAGCACTGCAGTTGAGCAGCTGCCTTTCGTATCCTGTTTCCTTCCTCTCCTTGTCACCTCTAAAATATTTACAGGGAGATCTGTCCTAGCTTGCCAGATCCACCAACCTATGGAAAGGCAACAATACTGTTTAAAGTAACACTGTGTCATGTAGCTCAGTGTTCTTAGAAGTGAAACCCATGCCAACAACAGCAGGCAATTTAGTGGAGTCACATTGCTATAAGGTTCTTTTTTCAATATTTTTATTATTTTTATTTTATGTATATGACTGTACTGCCTGCATATATGTAAGTGCATCCATGTCATGCAGTGCCCACAGAGGTCAGAAGAGGGTGTCGGATCCCCTGGGACTGCAGTTACAGACAGTTGTTAGCCGCCATGGTGCTAGGAACCAAACCCAGGTCCTCTGAAAGAGCAGCCAGTGCTCTTAATCACTGAGCCACCTCTCCAGCTCCTTGCTACAAGGTTTTTATATTTTATAAAAACACAACGATAAATTGGGGGTGCTGTTGTGTGACTTTTCTTGGGGAGATATGAACAGTCTTCTATTAAACTCACATAGGACACTCATGACAGACCCAAGAAAGGATTATACACGAGTCTAGCTTGCCGAACCAATGGGTTTACTGGTTACTTGCAGGAACATGGGTGATTCAGGCAGCTACATCACCAAAAAGTCCACCCCAGCATGGTGATGACTCACAGGCTGCATGCCTGGAGCTCCCTGCACAACCTATAGGCAGCTCCACTAGAGAGTCTCCTCTCCTTCAGGAGTTGTTCATTGCTTTTATACACAAGACCTAGGCAGACAGTTGCTACAAGGCCACCAGGATCCTAACCTCTTTCTCTGGGACCCAAGAAAAGAAAAGAAAAGAAAAGAAAAGAGAAGAGAAGAGAAGAGAAGAGAAGAGAAGAGAAGAGAAGAGAAGAGAAGAGAAGAGAAGAGAAGGGAAAAATGTTAGAGTAACAAAAAACCAAAGAAAGAAGAAGAAAAGAAAAGAAAAGAAAAGAAAAGAAAAGAAAAGAAAAGAAAAGAAGGGAATTCCAGAGCCTGAATTTCTCAAAGGCCTCAGCATGGCTACCTTTTCATTCAGTCAGATAAAGGCTCATCAGCCAGCCTGTTTATGGCCACAACTGGGCCAAAACTTGTCTACCAAGCCCCCTCTAAGGACTTCCTTGGCTTCTCCCCACCTATAGATAGCAGTGAAGTAGACCCTACCAATGTGGGGGGGGGTGCTAGAGGGCACTGCATAGCCCAAGACCTACCCCTCCACCTAGAGAACTACAGGGCATGGATGAAGGGCACCAATGTTCCAGAGTTAACACATACACCAGACAGTTAAAGCCACACTCACTCTTCCCTCAGCAGAGTAGTGGGTGCCTCAGTCAAAGCCCTCACCAGAGCCTTCTGCCAGGGGCTAAAACAAGGGCTAAGTCTGTGCTCAGATGGAGGCTCAGATTCAATGGAGAGCTCAGGGAAGGGCTCAGTTCATAGGGGAGATCTCAGGGAAGGATCAAGGGGGAAGTGCTCAGGTCAGGGCTTATGGGAGGGCTTGAGTGCAGGCTCAGGTCTAGGTTCTCCGGAATTTGAGTCCTAGGTACATCCTTGGTTTGAAAGTTGTGTTTGACAGGGCATGGTGATGCATGCCTTTAGTCCCAGCACTCAAGAGGCAGAGGCAGGCAGATCTCTGTGAGTTCAAGGCCAGCCTGGTCTACATAGTGAGTACCAGGCCAGCTAGGGCTACACAGAGATCCTGTCTCAAAAAGGCAAAAAGAAAAAAAGAAAAGGAAAAAGAAAGAAAGAAAAGAAAAAGAAAATTGTGTTTGTACTTCATCTGTGCCATAATACTGACAAGTACAACATAAAATTGCTAATATGCCTTAAGCCTCTGCCACAGATTAAGTGTTGCTTACTGATCAAGCTTGTTATTGGTGAAATGCAATCATTACTAATGAAATGAAAGTTAATAATGAAAATTGGAGGCAATGCTACTTAGCCTGGCAGAGAGTTTGGTTTTGTTTTTTTTGTTTGTTTGTTTGTTTGTTTGTTTTGTTCTTTGGTTTTTGTTTCTTTAGGTTTTAAGGAATAGTTCTGATCAAACAGACAACCAGTTCAAAGTGGTGCTGACCAGTGGTTACCTGGGCCAATTCCAACTAAGGAGGCAGCTACTCACCTCAATGGCCACACAGGGGCGCTGTATGTCAGCACATAAAGCTGGAGCGAGATCCGGGCCGTACAGAAGATGCTGAAATGAGGCTAACTGGTAATTGGGTGAGGTCTCAGGGATGTGGAAAAACCTGAAGGGTCTGGCGGTCCGGGTGCATCTCTGGGATGGGGAGGGAGGCAGAGGAGAGAAGTGAAGAGTCTCAAGGCTGGGCCAAAGAGAGGGCCTCCGGGACCTTCAACAGAGGGGAGGGGTTAAGGGTTTCGGGAGGAAAGATGGAGACCTTCCGGAAAGGGGCAAGGAGAGTGGAGGGGGTCTTGAGCTGGAGGCGGGGCCTGAGGGTTGGGAATGGCTGGGAAAAGGCTGGCAGGAGAGGATTGCGGTAAGACACCCACGGTTCTGGGGCTGTGAAGGGCCCAAGAGCTAGGGGTTCTGAGATAGAGGGTCTGTAAACCCGAATCAGTCCAGGAAGTGGGGGAGTGTGTGGCCGGGGTACTTCCCTAGGCAGCCTCTTTCTTTGCTTGTCTCGCCCTGGAAGTAGGGAAAGGGCATGAGATCTGATCTAGAGTAGTCAAGAGTGTTGTGCAAGAGGTCATTCCCCCATCCCAGATATTAACCCTTTGAGGGAGGGTTCTCAGTGATTTGGTGTGTCCTTCATGCCCAGCAGACTGGGGAAGGACCACTGGGGTAGAGAGTTCATGGGCCAGGCCCACCCCAACCTCCATGGAATTGGTCAGAGAAGCCAGTGAAACCTGGCCCCAGCCAAGAGCACAGCCAGCCCAGAGGTAGAACTGCAAAGGGTAGACAGAGCCCGCCAGAGAAAGGTCCAGCAGGGCTGGGAAAAAGAACCTATGAGTGTGGTGTATATGCTGTGCTGGCCCATTGCATGCCTCAGGTGGGTGGGTGACCCAACTGAGGTCACCTTCCTCCCCAGCACCTACCTTTCATTTATGCTCACTGAAGAAATCTTTTTTTTTTTTGTCTTTTTGAGACAGGGCCTCCCTGTAGCCCCAGCTGTCCTGAAACTCACTATGTAGACCAGGCTGGCCTTGAACTCACAGAGATCTGCCTGCCTCTGCCTCCCAAGTCCTGGGATTAAAGGCATGTGCCACCACGCCCCACCCTGAAGAAATCTTTATACTCAGGGCATAGAGTCCCTGGGAGCACACCCTGAGCCCCAAAGCCTACTATGTGGGCCATGATCTCCCCAACAGGGATCCTGGCAGGTGGTAGCAGGGTGAAAGAGTCTGTCTGGACCAACTGTCTACCCAGGGAATCCCCAAGGCCCAGCAAGTCCAAGCCACCCCTGCTACAGGGAAAATATGTGAGATGATGCCCCTGCCCAAGACAGATTCCAAAACCTACCCCAGGACATGGGTGCCAGCCTATAGTCACCCATCCAGCTCCTGCCAGTGTCACTGGAGCCTTCACTAGGATCTTGGATGGCCCAAGTTAGCCTGTTTTCATGTGGGGCTGTCTTCAGGCTCCTATCCAGTACATGCCTCTTGGGGAAGGGGAGAGGACCTTCAGGACCTCTGGTGTCTCCATAATTGCCCTGCAAGACCCACCACTGCACATGCTTGTGGGGATCCAAGATTCTAACGCAGAATCTTCCAGAGGCACACTGACTTACCCACCCAGAGCCCCAGAGAAAGGTTTCTCCTGGCAATTTTCAGCTTCCTGGGAACTCTGGTGCAGGCCATGCCTGTGACAGGAGAGACAGGGTGACTGGATACCACTGCAACTGCTACCCCACATGCCCCAGTACCCTAGGCCTCTGGAAAATGGAAACCTGGGGCTGGTCACAAGTGGTGGAATATTCTGGCTTCATTGGACAGCATTTCTCAAACCCATAACCCGAAGCCCTTCCCTGGCTCCCTGCCACCACCACCACAACCCCGTTGGGATATGCCACCTACAGGTCACACAAAAAGCGGGGGGGAGGGGAGGCTTACCAACCATGCATCTGCTGGGGCTTTATTGTTCCCCCAAATGGAGTAGGAGCTTGGCAAGTGGCCTGTTCAGAAAACCCCAAATGATGTTAATCACCACCTGAGAGCCTTGGGCTGGAAAGCAAGATTGGCCACAGATTCCTGTGCCCTTGCAGGATGCACACAACAAGAGTCCAGAATTCCTCATGGGGGTGCTTCTTCTCTGTCCACCCCTATTATGGTAGTCTGAGGGTCTCTGTAACAGAGAGAAGGCTAGGTCACCAGGCCCACCTCCCTCCTGCAACATTCTCTGTAACAGATTTTTGTTTTGCTTTACTGGAGTTTGACACAGATAGATAAAAGCACCTAGAACTCACATGTGCAGCTCAGAAAATACTCAGGGTGAACATCCACAGCAGCAGCCTTCTGTCCTGGAGACAGGAGGAGCAGGGCCACTATAGAGGGGTCTCCAATGGCTTAGTGGGGGATGAGGCTGCTAAAGGGACACAGTGGGTGCAGGGCGTGGTCAGGCTTACACTGGGAGGTGCTGAGGTTCATCCTGTACATGCATATCAGCCAGAAGATGCTGATGGTCAGCAAAATACAAAGAGGTTTAGTCTGGGCACTCACCCTGCAAGTGACCCCGCAGAAGAAGAACTCTTCCTCCTGGTGGGACCCACGATTGGACCCACCAAACCTGGACCTCAGCCACCTCTTCTTTTGTAGCCATAGGTGACAAAGCCATTGCATTGGAAGCTGTTGGCCATGTAACTGGGACCTGTACATTTTATGATACTGAAACCTGAGGAGGGGATGGTGATGGTGTCCTCACTGATACAGATGGGACAATTGGCATTGATCTGCAGAAGGACATTGTGACTGACAGAGGCTGTGTCCTGTCCACTTTCCTTCTCTTTATCTTTGCTGAAGTTGGTAAGAGTCTTTGACATCAGCACTAAAGATGAAGGGGAAGGTAATAGAGCCCTCCTTACTGATAATGGGCCCATCAGCCTGGGTCTCCAGAGGCTGGTTGTGACCACTGATGGCAAACCTCTGGCCACTGTCTTCCCTCCCTATGTCCTCAGCCCTGTCAAGAAGGAATCTTTGCCTCTGATGATGTTGGTTAAGGAAAAGGGGAAAATGACAGTGCCCTCCCCATTAGCCTTGAGGCCAATGATATAAAACACTGGGGACAGGTTATTTCCAGAAGTAATGGGGACATTGTTGAAGGAGATAGGGCCCTGGCCCCTGGCTACACCAATGGGGCTAAGAAAGGAGTCCCAGCCTCCAAACAGGAAGCCTCTGAGTTCAAAAGTCTTCATGCAGCTGTTTGGAGACCTGGTCCATGGAAGATAGAGACTCTGATGTTTACCCTTGGGCACAGCCTTGGCACTTTTAGTGGATGGAGCCCTGACCAATCATGAGTAGTACTGCTACCTGCTTGAAGGGACTGTGAAATAGTGTTCCTATGGCTTTAAAAATACGCTTGGTGAATTAAGCTGAACTTTGAATGTATATGTCTAGAAAGTCATGTCTCATGAGAAAATTTATTCAAGAATGCTTGATAGGGAATTACCTCCGGAATGCCAGTTCACCCTCTGGTTTCTCATGAAACATGTTGACCTCCTAAGTAGACATAGCATGGAAATAATGTTTCTGTGCTCCTCTTATTTTGCGAAATTGTGCTGGATAGCTTTAGTTGTCAACTTGACACACCTGGTTAGAGGGAGCCTCAACTGGTGAATTGCTTCCATTGGACTGGCCTGTGGCCATGTCTGTGGGGCATCTTCTTGATTATTGAGTGATGTGGGAGGACCCAACCCACTGTGAGTGATGCCACCCATGGACAGGTGGGCCTATGTTGTATAAGAAAGTAGGTTAAGCACGGGCCAGGGAAGCAAGCCAGTAAGCAGAATTCCTCCATGGCCTGTGCTTCACCTCCTGCCTCCAGATTCCTGCCCTGAGTTCCTACCTTGGGATCTATCAGCAAACTGTGACCCAGGAGTTGTAAGTTGAATAAACCCTTTCCTTCCCAAGTTGATATTGGTCAGAGTGTTTTGTCACAGCAATGGACAAACTAGCACAATTGTTATATTCTAGTCTTATAGTTATTATTTAGTAAACATTTGACTGTGGTGCTGACAAATATGAGAAGCCATTTTATTACTGTTCAGTTCTGTAGACATGTGACTGTGATTCTCACGAGTATGAGAATAAAAGCAGAGCTGTTGATATGATCAGCCCTCGGGTGCATGAAAGACCTGAGTCCCCTGGCTTATTATTAGTTCTGTGGTAATCCATTCAGTTCCTGTGGCTATCCATTCAGTTCCTGTGGCTGCCCCTGGTGACCACACCTGCTGCTGAAAGGGAGCCCTTCCCCTGGGTGGCAGGGCTATAGCCATCAGTAACATCCATTAGAGAGACGAGAATGGTGATACTGCAGTTACCCTTGCTGAGGAAGTCACTGCTGTCAGAAAAAAGTTCCTTGATGAACTCAAGCACCAGCAGAGGAAAGGTGAAGGGCTTAGAGTCAGAGCCTCTGGTGCCCTTGATCATGGGCCTACTACTGTGGGCCACCAACCATTGGCCATTGGCATCAGTGCTGTTGCCACGTGAAGAGTTCATGGAGCTATCCTGTGTGGTATCTCTGGTATCCTCTGTGGTATCCTCTTTCAGAGGATAGGTACTCTGGACCACAGACCCCCCCAGACAGGGTCTAGCACCTTCTGGAGGGAGCAGACCCCTACTTCATAGGCCTCACAGCAGTCCCCTGAAATAGATCTCAGGGCACTGTTGTTGTCCAAGGCTGTCCCCACAGCATTTCTGCAGAATATGGAGGACCAGATGCCTGAGAAAGGCTCAAACATCCCCAGGGCTCACCTGGCAGTCTCCAAAGGTGCCCAGGGAGCACAGCCTCACCCACATTCACATCCTCACCAACCCCTGGCCACAAGCCCCATTCACCACAGGTGGAGCCAAGCCCCAGGTTCATGGACAGCAATTGCACTGGAGCCTGTGAGGAAAGAGAAAACAGATGAGCAGAGGGGAGAGAAGACCAAGCTGTGGAGCCCACAGTTGAGCCCCTCGGGACTCTGCTGGAACTTGGCCTTCTTGCCTGTCTGGTGCCAAACTGATTCTGGTTTTACATCCCACGCGCACACTTCAAATCTCAAACTTCACCCACCAGCCAGCCAGGGGTGTGACCAAAATGACCCCAGCACCTACACCAGCCTATACACAAGCTCTATAGCCCTCAAGTCCCTCCCTGCATCTGCACATGGGCAAGTGCAGTTCCACTCCCCTTGTCTGCAGCCCCTAATCTGAAAAGCTGAACATATAACGCCTTCTTATCCCTTTGGTGCCAGAACTCACTTGCTGATACCTGTGGGTGCTGTTGCTTTCTGCAGCTCCTCATTTTCTATGACTCAGGGTTTCAGGTGACACAAGCAATCCTGGGGTGGGGCAGGGCAGAAGAGCGAAGATCTGAGGGATTGCCATAGATAATGGCTCAGCAAGTGAGGTGGTGACGGAGCAAACCTTGGTGGGTACCCATCCCAAAAAAGAGGTGATTCTGCCTGTCCTATGTTGGCTGAAAGGTAAATCAAGTCACACGGTGCCTGCCCTGCATCATGGTGATGGGAAATTGGGGGAGTACTTGGGGGGGGTACGTTGATCCAGGGTAGACACAGTAGGTGAGCCCCTTTGACTTTAATAGTATGAGCTATGTGAACAAGACAGCTGTATTTCTGTCCCTTCAGCTAAGAGAAACCATCTTGGGACCCCAGTGAAGGTCCTGGAGCTGGAGGTACCTGAGGCAATGCCTGTGCCTGGACCCTGTATTCTGAGACCCTCAGGTCTCCAGACAAGTGACCACTCCCTGCAACACATGTATAGCTACAAGCTGCGTGGAAGGCTTCACTTCAGTGTTGTCAAGTGAAACTTTCTGGATAGTAATATTGCTCTGAACTTGTGCCTATCACCACCCTCCAGCCACATAAGCCCACAGAGCTCTGGACCCATGTCTGAGGAGTGGCACGTCAAGCTTATCTAAGTTGGGTTCACCAGCACTCAGAAGCACTGGTGCTTCAGTTGAGGGCTTAGGTCCATTCCTGTTTAGGCCTACGTACACAACTCCAACCAGCTGCAGTGAGTGACCCACCTCTACTCACCTGCTAAAGCAGGTTTTGCTGTGGCTTTGGGACTAGAAATGTGCCTCAAGGTGCTTCATGGTCCTTGAACCTGAAAAGGCTCAGATCTACCTCATACCTGGCCCCAGGGGTTTTAGATCCTGAGAGCCATTGTATCCACATCAAAGGGGTGAGTTGCCCCCCTCTCTGCCCAGTGTCCCTACATACTGACACACTGGCCAGCCCTCTGTCTTCCTCTCAAGACCTTTGATCTGTACCCCTATGCCCAACCTTTACCTCCCAGCTCCCTGCAAAGTAAGGGCTGCCTTCCTGGGTGGAGAAGCCAGAGAAGCAGAGCAGGGTATGTCCCTGACTCACTGATGGTAGATATTATCACAACAGTAGTGACCCTTAGCTACCCCAGACTCTGAGCCCAGTCCCCCAACTCCATCTAGAAGTCTAAGGCAGCTCTCCCATTTCTCAGGTCAAGCACCCTGCCCCCAAGAACCCTTCAGCTTCAGTTTGAGGCAGTGCCATCCATGTGGTTGGTTCCTCAGACAGCGTACAGCAAGGAGCACCTGCACTGTCTAGCTCCTGTCCATCAGCTCTGATACCCGTGATGCTATTGCAGTGCCATAGAAACAGAGATGACCCACCTGCCTAAGGGCAGCACTGGCCAGAGGAGCCTAAGTAAGCCCAAAAACCACCACATTACCCTGCAGGGCCCTAACCTAGACAGCCATGTGACAACACTGAAAGTTTTCATTTCCCAGATGGTATTGCACATGCCTGGCCATGCCAAGCTGCTGGATAAAGACCAGGCAAGCCCCCGTTCCCACCCCAACAGCCCCTACTCCCTACAACACCTAGCCTGGCCTCAGAGAACAGGACAGCCAAGGCCAGCAACAAGGCACCTTCAGCCCCTCCATCCCACAGAACCCAGGAGGAGGTCTCCAAGCTCTCACCACCTCACACCTCAAAAACTCCTTCAGCTGGTACTGGAGATTGCCACTGTCCAAGTGCCCCTTGACCAAGTTTTCCTGGGGGTACAGAAGTCAGACTTCCTCTTGAAGTAGCAAAAGGTCTAGTTTGTGCCGAGGCAGAAGGGGCTTGATCTTGCCTTTGATTCAGTTTGTGCCTGTTTTGGCGTATTTCCTAGCTTTAACATGCTTCCTGACTACTATGTCCTCCAGACAGCTGTGTGTTGTCCAGGGCCTTTCCACAGCCCTAACCATAGTACAGAAAAATAATTCCAAAATGTAAAATGTAAACAAATCTCAATGCATAGCCAAAATAACTACTGTAGCAAGGTTTCTCTGACTTCCATCTGGTCCAAATTGTTATGCTTTTTGCAGTTTTGGCCTTTATAAACTCTGTACCCTGAGCTTCTGTACTGAGAGATTTTCAAAGGCACTGGTCACTCTCAGTCATGCACTAATCAATAAAGGACCCTGTTCCCTTTTAATTGGTTTATGCATGTGGCAGTGATCTGTAACTCTTTCACCTGCATATAACATCTTGGAGGCCCCAGCAAGATCCCCCACACCCACGTGATTCAGCCTCTCTCCCAACCTCCCTGAGGAGATCATAGGGTCAATGAGGAGGTTGTAGGGGAGGCACTACCTGAAGAGTTCCAGGGCCCTGCTCCTCCTAGCTGAACCCAGAGAAGTCTGGAATGACTGCCATTTTCCTAGACACTAAAACAGATGGAGTCCTCTTAACTCTCCTAGGAGGTAAGTCTGTATGTTGATGTCAATTCTGGTTTCAGGTTTGAAGGAGAGGCCCAATGGTGAACCTTCCCTAAGGTTGGGAAAGATAGGCCTGATGAGGAGCTTTCCCTTTGTCCTCTAGCACTATATTGGGATGCTGTTTCTGGACTTCTGGAAAGGATAGGCCCGATGGGGAGCCTTCTCTCAGGATTTGGTTTTCTGGTTCTATTTCTCATAAGGAATTAGGATTTTGTTTTGTTTGAATTCATAGCTGGCTGAACTGTTGTATGAAAAATTGAATGCATCTCTTGAGTTTGAAATAGTACACTTAGGAACTTGCCCTGTCAGTGTCATTTTCTGTACTTGTAAACTTGTCCTGCCTGTGTTGTTCTATCAGTGTTGTTCTATCTGGTCCTTTTTATCATCTGCCTCAAGGGCAGGAGAGCTGGACTCTTCTCTGAGCTCACTTTGGCTCAGTGGCAGCCAGAAGCCAACATGGGGTACTCATCTCTTCCCATACGATGAGTTCCTCTTCCCTGGTTGCCTATGCTACATGAAAGGAGCTAGTCCCTTGTCTGGGGACCTCAGATTACCAGCCAGTCCAGGACCTCCAGGAGGTAAATAAGTGGACTGAACCCATTCACCCTACAGTTCCAAACCTATACACCTTCTTGAGCCTCCTCCCACATAACTATCAGGTTTATACAGTTCTAGACCTAAAGGATGCTTTCTTCTCCATCCCCTCAGCACTGGAAAACCAGTTTATATTTGCTTTTGAATGGACAAACCTGAAAACTGGTGAAACAAGCCAGTTGACCTGGACATGGCTACCTACCCCAAGGGTTTAAAAATTCCCCAGTGTTATTTGGGGAAGCCTTACAAAAGGACTTAGTCAGGTTTTGGCTATCCCATCCTGACTCAACCTTACTCTCATAAGTAGATGACCTCCTGTGAGCTGCAGCCAACACTGCAATCTGTTTAAAGAAGGCTCAACTCTGCCAGACAGAGGTCTCCTACCTTGGGTACAAATTCTCATAAGGTAAAGGAACCCTGAGTGCTGTCTGGAAAGAGGCTATCCTATAGATCCCTATACCCCAGATCAAGAAACGAGTTCTTGGGGACAGCAGGGTACTGTAGACTCTGGATTCCAAGGTTTGCTGAAATAGCCTCGTCCCTCTATTTGGCCACAGTGGGGCACCAGCCCTTAAATTGAACTGAAGAATGGGCCTTCTGGCAGCTAAAACAGACTTTATCTCAAGCCCCAACTCTTGCCTTGCCTGATATCACTAGGCCATTCCACCTTTTTGTACATGAAACTCAGGGTGTGTAATGGGCATCCTAATTCAGACTCGGACCCTGGCAGAGGCCTGTGGCATACTTGTCTAAGCATTTAGACCCAGTGACTTCCAGATGGTCTACTTGCCTGCATGCTATAGTTGCTACCACTACACTGGTAAAAGAGGCTGACAAGTTAACCTTAGGTCAAGATCTGACTCTCACAGCCCCCTATATCATAGGGACACTCTTACAGGGGGTAGGGGGCAGATGATCAATGGATATCAAATGCTCATATTTCTCAATATCAGAGCCTGTTGCTTGATCAACCCTGCCTCACTTTCACTGCTGTACAGAGCTTCAACCCAGCTACACAGATGCCTGACAATAAGCCTGAAGTCCTCTCCAGGACTGTGAAGATTTGTTGGCCATCTCTCAGGCCAGCCTCTGGATCTCCAAGACTTTTCCTTGTCTGATGCAGATGCCAATGTGTTCACCAATAGAAGCAGTCAGTTACCAATAGGGTCAGAAGAGCTGGGGTGGCAGTGACCACCTAAGAGCAGACCATTTGAACCCAAGCCCTGTCCCAGGGCACCTCAGCTCAAAGGCAAAACTAACACACTCACCCAAGCTCTACACTGGGGTAAAGACAAACAAATAAACATCTACACAGATAGTAGGTATTCCTTTGCCACCCTCCATGTTCATACTATGATTTACAGGGAAAGGGGACTCTTGACAGCTGAAGGAAAAATTCTTAAAAACAAAGAAGAAATCCTGGCTCTCCTTGAAGCTGTTTGGCTCCCCAGAAAGGTGGTTGCTATTCATTTTCAAGACCATCAAACGACTGACAAACCTGAGGCCAGAAGAAACCAAATGGCGGATCAAACAGCTAGACAAGCTGCTGAACTGCATGTGGAACTCCCTAACTGTCTGCCTGTAGTCTTTTCCAACCTGGAGCTCCCTCTCCAGTTGACCTACAACCCAGAAGAAGAGGCTTGATCCCAGGGTGCAAAAAAAGACCCTATAGGATGCTTGATTTTACCCAACTTGAGACTCTTACTACCTATGGCTCTCAGATATCTTCTAGAGGATTAACTTCATCAGACCACCCATTTGGGTGTTAAAGTTGACTGAGCTATTGTTTTCCAAATACCAGATCCTACAATTCTGAAGGATGAACCAGACTATTAAATCCAAGCTCCCTAAATTGAGTTTAGAAACCCATGAACATTGGCCCAATCTCTTACCTCTGGCCTTCCTCCAGGCAAGATGCACCCCTTATAAAGTGAGGTTTACCTATTATGAAATTATGTTTGGAAGGCCACCTCCCCTGTTAGCCCACCTAAGGGACCCCATTATTGAAGAGACTACAAACAAATGTCTTTTAAAGTATCTCTAGTCTTTCCAACAAGTCCAGTTCATTTTAACGTCCGAGGTGTATTCCCAGTTCTCTGCTCCTCTGGGTCCTGCCTTTTGCTCTAACCTTGAGATCTGGTGTACGTCAAAACATTCCAGAAAGGATTGACTCCTTCTTGGAGGGGGGCCTCACACTGTCATCCTATTTCGACCACCACAAAAGTCGATGGAATTCCTGCCTGGATTCATCACTCTCGTATCAAGCCTGCCTTGGACTCAGACCATGGATGGACCACCTGACTGGACCAGATCCTCTCAAGCTAAAACTGTCTCACAAATAAGATTCTTGTTTGCCTGTATAGTTCCTGTTATGATGGAAAGACCTATTACTTTCACTTTGCTCTGACCTCCTTCCATACTGGAAGGATTCTGGCACAGGTTAACTGGACATGAGGTTCTAACAGCCTCTACAACTTAGGACTGATCTCACAAGACTCTTAAATCTTCCTATTAATCCTAGAAAGAATTTCATGAAAGGACACATGAAAGGAGGTTCATTTGGTTCATAGGAGTCAGCCATGTCATTTTAGGACTGCCTATAGATGTTCTAGACTAAGAGGAATAAGTTTTTGTGTTTTGGAGAACAGAACCCAGAAATTGAAAGCAATGGCCCATATAACCCAAAGATTTATCAAGATGTGGACAGAAAAAAATGAATTGTTTTGCCCATACCAGAAGTGTGTTAGTTTTACTACTTATGTGGGGGCTCTAAGGATACCACCTTTCTCTCTCTGGATAGAACCAGAGAACAACTGCTCTAATCTCAAAAAGGGAAATCCTATGTTTCCAGGTAAACACCCTGTCTACCACATTCGAAGAACTGAATTTACATGGGGAATAAGAATCTGGATAAAAGAACATGATCCAGGAGCTTTAACATTCAAAAAAAAGAACTTCCATTGGCCCAATAGCTAAATTAGACAAACCCCTGTTACATTTCTGCCTCTCCTGATTCCCTGGGTATAGAAGATCCATCCAGCCATAGGCCCAAAATAACAAGTCTTTATACCCCCTACAACTGACCCATGGCCCCCCTTGAGGGAGACCTCCTTCTGAGAAGGCCCCTTTGGCATCCGACCTTTTCCAGAGAATACATAGCCTCTTAAACTACCCTCAGCCTGATTTGGCACAAGATTGTTGGCTCTGTTTAAAGACCTGACCACCTTACTATGTCAGACTGAGGGCAGAAATTCCAATAATTAAGTCCTCTGACAAGTCAGCTTGCCCGCACTTAAAAAACTACCATCACACTGAGGGATGTAACTGGAAATACACCCTGCCTAGTTACATCTGATTATTCCCTCTCTAGTTCCCCCATTCAGCCTCCTTCTCTAACACTAACTCTTGATTCACAGGTATATTTTGTCCCAAGTGGAACCTGGTTTGCTTGCTCCACAGGTCTCACTTGTTGTATAACTTCAGAACGTCTGAATGAAAACCCAGTCTTATGTGTAGTTGTTTATGTCCTTTCCCAGATATTTGCATATGCTGGACCTGATGGAGCCTTTCTTTTGCTTCCCTTTGGGCCACCACACTGCCAGTATGAGCAAGCTGCCCCACAACTTCTAGTTCAATGTTAGAAGGAATAGATGTAGCAGGATCTGCTGCTTTAAGTACAGCAGCCCTAGTCCAGGGACAGGTTAGTCTCCAAAACATGAGCCAGCAGATAGATGTGGATATTAGACACCTCCAATTTTCTATCAATACTCTCCACACCCAGGTAGAGTCCCTGGCTGAGGCAGTTTTCCAAAACCCACGAGGTTTGGACCTGGTCTTCATGTCAGTGGGGGGGAAGGAGAGGCGAGGCTTGTTGCTTCTATGCCAACCAGTCAGGGGTCATCAAGGAGACCTTACAAAAGGTCTGAGAAAATCTAGAGAGGAAATAAGAAGAATGGCAGCTACGTAGCTCCTGGTACCATAAACTACTTGACTGGAACCCTTGACTTACAGCTCTGCTCACTGACTTAGCTGGCCTTCTGTTCCTCTTCCCGATAGATCAGGCAGTGCGGCCCTGTATAACAAACAGCCTCTTAAACTTTATAAAACAGAAAATTGCTTCAAGTAAGCCAATGATCCTCAGAACTCAATATTTGCCTCTCAACCAAGATCAGGGATCTGAAGATCCCCAAAAAGAAATAGGGGCATAAAGTAGCAAATGGCCTGGTTTGTGCTGTAGCAGAAGTGACTCCATCTTGCCTTTGACTCAGTTTGTTTTTGCCATATTTCCCATACTTCGGCATGCTTCCTGGCTACTAATATCCTTCAGACAACTGCATGATGTCCATGGCCTTTCCATGGCCCTGACCATAGTACAGAAAAGTAATTCCAAAATGTAAAATGTAAACATATCTCAGTTTATAGCTAAAATACCTACTTTAGCATGACCTCCATCTGTTCTAAACTGTTACTGTGCTTTTTGCTGTTTTTCCTTTATAAACTCAGTACCCCTCTGTACTGAGAGATTTTCTTTTTTTTTTTTTTTTTGATATTTTCAAGACAGAGTCTCCCTGTAGCCCCAGCTGGTCTGAAACTCGCTCTGTAGACCAGGCTAGCCTCGAACTCACAGAGATCCACCTGCTTCCCCCCCCTGGGTGCTGGGACTAAAGGGATGCCCCAACCCCCCTGGGTTTTTTTTTTTTTTTTTTTTTTGAGACATGGTCTCCCTGTAGCCCCAGCTAACCTGGAAATCCCTTCATAGACCAGGCTGTCCTTGAACTCACAGAGATCCACCTGCTTCCACCTCCTGAGTGCTGGGACTAAAGGCATGTGAGACAGAGTCTCCCTGTAGCCCCAGCTGGTCTGAAACTCGCTCTGTAGACCAGGCTAGCCTCGAACTCACAGAGATCCACCTGCCTCTGCCTCTGCCTCTGCCTCCCAAGTGCTGGGATTAAAGGCATGCACCACCACACCCGGCCTTGTACTAAGGTTTTCAAAGGCAAGCCACTCTCAATTACATGCTAATCAATAAAAGACCTCATTCCCTTTTAATTGGCTTATGCATGTGGTGGTGATCTGTAACTCTCTTGCCTGGGTATATGACACTTGCAGCCATCAGCTGAGAAAAGGTGTCTGTCCACACATCCACCTTGGGCCTGTCTGTGTAGTTCTGCAGTGCAGGCTGAGAGCTGTGCTCACTCATATCCCAAGGAAGCATCCCACATCTAAGTGCCAGTCAGTCAGCGGCTTTGACAACAGCATGGTCTCTATGGCAACTGGCATGTCTCACAGAACCAGGGAAATAGAAAAGCTTGCAGTTTTACCCCAGTTGAGACCACCAACCACACCATGTGTGTGAGCTCACATCCAGCATCATTCCACACATGTAAATGTTCATGTTCACTTTCACCAGCAGGAAGTCTCAGAGACACAGTCCTGTGACCTACTCTTTTCAGTGCACAGAATATCATAAGCAGTATCCTGTTCACGCTCTGGCTTAAGCTGAGCTGTGAGTCACTGACCTTGTCTTTGTCTTCAGACAGCTGAATATGTCTTTACCAACAAAAGGAAACAGTGATGCACACCTTTAATCCCAGTACTCGGAAGGCAGAGGCAAGTGAATCTCTGTCAATTCAAGGCCAGCCTGGTTCACATAGTGAGTGCCAGGTCAACTTGGGCTACAAGGAGACCCCATCTCAAAAAGACCAAAAAAAATAAGTAAAAATTTTTTTAAAGGAAGAGAATGTTAGGAATCGCCACCACTGCAATTTTTCTATAGGTCTTTTTATTTAAACTTTTGTTGATGCTGCCATTTCCTGATTTCTGAAAAAGGGCCTCACAGTATGACCCAGGCTGACACTAAACCTGTGATCCTTCTACCTCAGCTCTCCACCCTTCATGCAAGGATAAGAGGCATGCGCCACCTTTGAACTTTTTATTGGTAAGAAATGCCAAACATTTGCATTAAAATATCTGAATCATAAATGCACAGTTTATGGGACTGGAGAGATGACTCAACAGCTAAGAGCACTTGCTGCACTTGCAGAGGTCCCAAGTTCAATGTCCAGCACCCACATGGCAGCTCACAACCATCTGAAACTACAGTTTCCAGGGAATCCAACATCCTCTTCTGGTCTCTGAGGGCACTAAGCACACAAATGGTATGCGTGCATACATGCAAACACTCATACAGATAACATAAAGTTAAAATTTAAAAAAATCTTAAAAATAAATGCCCAATTTCACAAATATTTATAAAGTATTAGAGCAGAATTCCCCTTCATCACCCCAGAGCTCTAACTGGCTTCTTCTCAGTTACTGCTCCCCTTCAGAACCCCCCAGCACATACCCTCCCTGACCTTATATATACATATTTTGAGCTGTACCTTTGGCTTTATACCTCAGAGGCATCCCTGGACACCACCCTTCATAGCTGCTGCTTTTGAACTTTCTATAAATGGAATTTCATGTGTATGTCTGGCTTCCCTCACCTTTTCTGTCTCTTAGGGGAAAGGGTTGCTTGGAGGCATGCAGACCAGTCCCCCAAGGCCCAGGGGTTCCTGACTCCTTCCACACCATCCTCCTACCCTGGCCAGTTTCAATAACCTGTAGGCTGGCTACCTCTCCTGGTTTGTGGGCCCCAGAGGCACAGCTTGACTCTGAGATAGTGCTGACCACCATGGCAAGACCCTGTGGGTGGCAGCACCAGTCACGAATGTCAGAGGGAAGGAGTATATCACTTCAATGGTCCTCAGACCAGGGCAGAATTCTCCTAGTGCTCAGCACAGGACACAGAGGTACCCAGCATCCCAAGCCTCTGCCCATAGGCCAATTTATGGCCCCCAGGCCCACTAGCCAGACCCCAAAGACTACAACCAACCAGCTGAGAAGTCAATCAACCCTACATATTCTCCACATCTGTACCAGAAAAAAAAATGAATAGAAACTGTGCTAGCTACAAGTAAGCCTCATGCCTGGGTCCAACCCTGGTGTTATACCCAAGGTGAATATGGGGAGCCATCCTCAGCATACTTCAATGGTGTTAGCCCTCAGAGGACCAGCTTTGAGAGCAAGGTATGGGTAGGAGTCCTTTCCTGAGACCTGAACAACCTCCCTAGAGATGGCTCCCAATGGACTGGGGTAGGAGACAGACCACAGAGAAAAATCATCATAAAAGAGTCAGGTCCACTTTTGGCACCGTCATCCACTTGGCAGGATGGCTGAGCCTTCCCCCTGCCCCGGCTCCTGGACCTGTTTGCCCCCTTCAGTCCTCT
The DNA here is from genome assembly GCF_000622305.1 of Nannospalax galili. NCBI lineage: Eukaryota > Metazoa > Chordata > Mammalia > Rodentia > Spalacidae > Nannospalax > Nannospalax galili. Next base: position 3,014,908 of record NW_008334081.1, on the reverse strand, counting down.
ACAGTCAAGTAGCTATCACCTCTTCTACCCTTCCTAGGGGTCCCTGTGCTCACAGGGCCAGCTGGGTGTCCACCTCAGGCCAGCCTGCCTTCGGGGCCTTAGTGGGGCGCTACTGCAACCACCTGAGTAACCAGCAAGGACCCAAATTATGCCTTCCATGTTAGTGTAACAAGACTGGAAGGCATTCCTACACACAACACAAACACACACAGAGCACACATACACTGCAAACACATATGCAACACACACAAAGTCACATTAGAAATTTAAATATATGTGTACATTTAAACCACTAACCACACTCTGGAAAGTTTAGAGAAAATGAAGCTGGGGATAGAAATCACCTATTTTAAGGAACAAGTAAGTACATGATAAAGTGTGGAAATGCCTCACTTTTTTTTTTAATTTGGATCTTAAATTGGGCAGATAAATTAGCAGCTCTTCCTTTAGCTTCTGGGAAATGTTTCAATACAGGACAGAACAGAGAGTTTTTATTTGCAAACACTATTAACCATTTCCTGTTCCAACCTCAGAAATAGCTGTGAATCAGCCTGTGGCCTGGGCTGCGGGGCCCCGTGCCCCTGTGAGACCTCACTCTGCCCAGTGGGCCCCAGTGGGCTTTAGGTCTGGGTGCTCACTACCCCTCTGCCTCCCGCCTCCCTTGCAGTTGTTTCAAAATGATCCTTCTGTTTTCTGAACTTCCTGTCCCTGTCCCGGTCCCCATCTGGATGGAAACTTCTCATTGTCTCCAGAACTCGGGGATCCCCTCTCCCCAGCTTTCCATATGCTCTGCCTCTTGTGTCATAATCTTGAGACCAACACCGTGGAAACTAATGCTTCTCTGACCTGCTCAAGAGGGGAGGCCCCAGGGGACTTGTGAGGACCTGTCCCAGGAAAGCTGCTAGTGACCACTAAGCCATACCTCTGTTGGCTTCCTTCCCAGCTCACTTCCTAAGCATGTCCCCAGGAGTCCAGCAAGAAGCAGATGCAGGTCCTGGCTCCCCAAACAGAAATGCAGGCCACCATGACAACCTCACATCCAATGACTACACTTGTGCAGGGATAACTAGTGGTCACACCCAGATCTACACAAGAATGTCTCCAGTAGCTCTGTCCATGATCCCCACCAATTGAATCTCCCCACAGGTACCTCAGCAGGGAGCCTATCCACACCACCAGCCCTGGATCAGCACCCAAAGGGTCAGACCAGAGAACTGATACAGCTGAAGGATGCTCCAGGGAAGGATGACCCATAGCAAGCCAGACCAATGGGCATTAACTGTACCGCGTTGCGTAGGCAGCCAGCACAGTGGAATAATGTATGTAATGAAGAATAGCATGAGTGTTGTGATTGGGGGTGTGTATTTAAGGATAGTATACCTGCTGGGTATTACATGTATTGGGGCGTAATGTGTGTGTGGAATTATGGGTATTGGGGAATAGCATGTGTCTTGGGGATTGTGCGTGTATTGGGAGATCATGTGTATTGAGAAATCACATGTGCATTGGGAAACCACATGTATATTGGGGAACCACATGTGTTTTGGGGGACTATCTGTGTATTGGGGGACCACATGTGTGTTGGTGAACCACAAGCATATTGAGAGACCATATGTGTATGGGGGGGGTCTCATGTGCATTGGGGGACAGCATGTATTTTGTGGAATGAGTATGTGTTTGGGGATAGCCTGTGTATTTGGAATTTTGGGTTTGGAGGAAGATAAGTATGTGTGTTGAAGGTGGTATGCTTTGTGGGGAAGGTGTGATAAGAAGTCAGTAGTACAAGCTGGGGTGTGGGCCCAGCAGTCCCTTTCCAGGCTTGGTCCCAGAATCCTGCTGCTCCATACCCAGTACTACTTTTTCCTTCCCTCCTTCTGCCTCCTCGCAGGCTATGGGACCCTCAAGGCTCAGATCTTAGACCCTCTCTGGTAAACACTCCCCCTCAAGGGAGCTACAATGGCTGTTGGCACAGGGAAACCAAGCAGTGCTACCCCAGCCTTTCTCCTCACCCCACTGCTAAGGAAGAAAAAGGAAGGAGAGGGGAAGGGGGGGCTGAAGATAGGAAGGAAGAGAGTACAGCAGGAGGGAAGGGAGTGGGGCAGGAAGGCGTCCCCTCCCTCTCCATGAAGAGGTGTCCCAGTACATGGAGGCCTGGGGTAATGAGGAGACCTCCAGGGGCGGAGCTCCTACTTGACAGCTCACTACTCTGGGCCCAAGATCCCTCCTGCTCCCTCTCCAGTCCTGATGCACAGCTCTGTCCCTATAGAGTGCAGAGCCTCAGAATCCCACAAGAAAGCTCTAGATAAAGGATCAGAACAAGGCTGGGATCCATCCAGGATCTGCTTAGGCCACAAATGGCCAACACCTTACTGCCCAGCCCAGTTGGGGGGCAAATGGGGTGTTAATCTGAGCATACTTGGGGGCCATAGGGTGTCAGGAAGCTTTGTAGTGTGCCAGGCCTGATGGGGGTATGCCCCCTCGCCCCTGCCCGCAGGCCCAATGCTGAGACTGGGGGCGGCCAGTCTGTGCCTTGTATCTCACCTCACACTCTGATGCTCTTTTTCCATCGATGTACATGGTAAGGAAGTAACATTTCCTTCCCCACTAAGTGGGTGCCTCTGAGTTGGGGTGGCTTCAGCAGCTACCAGATGGTTTCCAGTCCTGCTGGTTATTTCAGACTGGTGAGACCCACACATCTCATCGCTAATATCAGCAGTTTCGTTTTTCCTATTTTCCGTTCACCGTGATAAAACAGAGCAGAGTGGTGAAATATCGAAGCTCCCCACAAATCAGGGGTACGGACTAGGCTGTCACAGGTCTGCCCACCCCGGCCCGACGAACAAAGTAGGGGGCTGGGCAGGCAGAGGGCAGGATGGGCGCCCACTACCTAGAGACTGAGGAGGGTTGACCTGGAAAGACCCAAAAACTGTGACCACCCCAGCCTGGTGTCAAGTTTGTCTGAAAAGAGAAAATGGCCCAAGACCCAGGACAGCAGGACCAGCAAACCCAAGACTACTGAGGAGGCAGAAAAGACAGTGCTCTAAACAGGTGGGTCAGTGCCTCGGAGGAAAGAAAAGGCAGGAGAGAAAACCAGACCAGGCCCAAGGGTTTTCTGGCGCTAATCGGGTGGCTGTGGGGGGGGGAATCATCTTTCCTGGGTCCCAGGAGGGGCCCACTACAGCCCCTCCAGGCCTCCTTTTAACCCTCAGGCTGAGCAGGTGGGGGTGGCTGGGCACTTGCTCCCCAAAAGTCAGGGCTGGACAGGCACTCAAAGGGCTCAGAGTCTCACCTGCCAGAGCAGGACAGGGTCCAGCCCACCATCACTGAAACCAGAGACCAGAACCAAAGAAAGCACCCACCCTCCAAAGACACAGGAGGGCTGACCCCAGTCTCCATCTCCCTCAGCCTCAGGCGCTAAGGAATCAGGAGATATGGATAGAAAGGACCAAAACCGCCCACAAGAGGGGCCTGAGATGGACAGGACCCCACAGTGGGGCAGGGGCAGGAGGAACTTGTATCTTTTCCCTACTCTTCCCCAACTTCCTCATCTCCCACCTACTCCCCATGCCCTCCTCTGGCATAAGTCCCTCCCACCTACCTCTCCCCCTTCCTTACCCCTTCTTTTATGTCCTCCCCCACCCCTCCGTTCGCCTGTCTCTGTGAAGGTGGAGGAAGAGGGGGTGGGGACCAAGAACAGCTTCCCTCCCTCTAACATGATCTGGGACAGTTTCCTTTCCACTACTGACAACTCTGCCTGAGCAGCCGAAGAGGAAGACACAGCAGCAGTTGAAAGAAGATTGGCCAGGTGCTCTGGGCATGTGGGTCCCTAAAGTGCCCTGGCCACTCACTTGGGCTGTGCTGCAGCTGAGCTGGTGGCCAGGGTGGCTTCAAGGTACATGGCTCCTGGGGATGCAAGGTCAGGATTGGTGACTGTGTCAGGGCTTAAAGGAACCTTTGCCCTCAGTCCCTGTCACTGGGAGGGGGTGGGGGTGGGGTGCTTGGAACACCAGTTGCCCCAGGTGCCCAGCTTGGCACTTTCTCAGTCCTAGCTTTAACAGGTGAGGGGCCCTTCAGGGCTCTGAGTCCATTCCCTCCTTACCCTTGGGCAGGCTGGACATTCATCCTGTCTTAGCTGGTCTCCATGTCTTTCTCTGTAGGGCAAAGGATAAAGGATAGGTCTTACCAGAGCCCTGGCCTTGACCACTCTGGCCCTGCTTCACTGTTCTGTCAGGCGTAGGTATCCCCCTCCCTCCTCTGTGTTTTCCCATGCTTGGAGCCAGCCCTATACATGGCTGGCCACTGACTAGATTACTGAAGATGTTCCTCTAATACACCAAGGGTGCAATCAGCTATGTTCCCTCATGGGCACAGTTTCTCCAGCTTGAATCTCTGGAGGAATTCAGGGTTCATACCCCTGGTTCACAGAATCCACAGTGGACTCTGGAAAGGGTGAAGTTAAGGGGTACAGCAACTCTTTCCAAACTCTACACAATGGAAAATGGGTTCCCAGTGCTCTTCATCCCCCAACCCCTTCCCTCTACTCTCTGGGCTGAGCCCACTTGCACTGGGAACCCAGGGCCAGAGGAAGGAGGTTCCCCAGTTCTTCGCCCAGGGTGGAGAAAGAGGTCACCCAGCTCCTGGGCCACAGTCATTCCTGCAGAGCATGGAGGAGTGACCCAGACAAGCTTATATGCCTTGGCTGCCCTAATACGTCTTTTACCTGTACTGATGCCCCCTTACCTGAAGGACCCTCTGTCACTTCCGTCCTAGCCCCTTCACTGTCATTATGAGTGGGGACTGGGTTCTCACCACCTCAGCCGCTCTCCCAGGGTTCAGGCCAACTCTGGTTGACAGCATCTTAGCCAGGTCTGCTGTCCCTTCATGCTGGTCTTGCTGTCAAGACTGGATGGAGGAAACAGACCTGAAAATGGTGATCCCACCAGGCCCTGTAGGTGTGTCCCCTGGGGGACCTTATCAGGAATACCTAGGGAGCAAGGGCAGCAGTACGTGTCATCAGAGAGGAGGAACTGAGGCATATGGAGGCCATGACTCACACTGGTGGCCTGCCACGCTAGGCATGTCCCTGAGCTCAGCTTCATGATGAAGTAAAGGGGTGGATTTATGCAGGTATACTCTAGTTTGTGCTTGGGCAAGTGTCTCAAAAGTGGTGTGCCTATTTCTGTACCTCAGCACAGAACACCTCACAAGGTCAGTGCCCAGCCTCTTGGCTGCAGTAGACCTCAGTCCAGGACATCTCTTCTTCTTCCCTGACTGATCCTCTTCTTATTCCAGTTGTTCTCACAGGCAATCCCTTTCCCCATGCCCCAACCCCAACAGTGATTCCCTAGTAACTAAGGTGAGGAAGATTCTAGCTTTGAAATGAATTGTTTCATGATTTGGTTAAAGCTGCCATTTTGGGTGGGCATGGTGCACATGCCTTTAATCCTAGCACTCAGGAGGCAGAGGCGGGCAGATCTCCATGAGATCGAGGTCAATTTGGTCTACGTGCACATAGCCAGTCCCAGGTCAGCTGGGACTGTAGGGAGACCCTGTCTCAAAACACGGGAAAAAAGAGCTGCCATTTTTACCAGGCATTGTGGAACAAGGCCAACCTGAACCACCTCTCCAGACCCTGTCAGAAAAAGCCAAAAATCAATATACAAAGCTACCACACCACCAGTGAATGTGATGACCTTTGGTGAGCAACACAGCCCCTTTGCCGTTCTCACCTATAATTTGGGGATAATAATGCCTGTCTGACAGGTAATGAGATCTAATTAGACCATTTATGAAAGCTGTCAAGCACATCCCAGAACACATTTCTTCAGGTCCAAATTGCTTTTTTTTCAGTCTATAATTTTTGAAAAATATCACAGTTTAAAAGCATTACAGAGACCCTCTCCAGAATGACTAGATGATTGTAGTGTGTGTGTGTGTGTGTGTGTGTGTGTGTGTGTGTGTGTGTGTGCGAGTGTGTGTGTGTTTATATATATTTGAATTTTGGGGGATTTTTTTAAAGGATTTTTTTTTACATTTATTTATTAGCTAATTTCTTCTTTCGTTAGCTTGGCCAGATTGTTGCCACTAAGCACCACAGCAGGGCTTGGGGGAGGGGTGGGATAGAAGGCAGAAAGCTTCATCTCAGTCTTGAAGTTCTGGAGCTGGAAGTCATGATGAAGGTCCTCAGTTCCTATGGACCAGTGTGTTTTAGGCTCTCTTCCTGCCTCTGGGTTTGCTGGCAACCTCTGGGTTCCTTGGAGCCTAGAAGCATCCTCCACCTCTGCCCTCACCCTCAGGCATCAGTCAGTGCCTATAATTCCTCTTTCTACATAGACACCAATCCTAGTAGGTAAGACCCAGCCTACTCCAAGCTAATCTCATCGCTACCCACTGCTCCTAACAAGGCCCAGTCCTGGGTTCTGGGGTATAGATTCCAAAGTGAGATTAAGAAAAGTTCAACCCACACCTGCGGTCTCTTCATATCATGGACTCTCTGAACCACTGAGCATCAGCTACAGATGCTAAAAAGCCCTTCAGTCCTCAGCCCCAGCCAGGTCCCCTGGGGACACTTCCCACCTGGATACAGCCAGAGCTCTGATATCATGCTCCTGGCTGACTGTCTTCTCCCTGGCTGGGCCCTGGTGAAGGATATGGCTTTGGCTGTGTGTCGGGAGCTGCACTCTACCTCCCCTCTGGCTTGATCAGTCTATGCCCATGGGAATCCAGGTTAAAGATGTGGAGCACCATCTGGGGCATCTCACATCCTCTTAAGGCCAAGGTCCTGATGATCCTTCTAGGAACACTTCAGAGAACCTCATGGTGAGGATGTTCCTCTCAGTGGACATAGAGAACACTATCCATTTGTGATGAATAAGGGACCAATGGAGCTGTTGAGGGCCCCCACAGCTCAACGCACCATGACTTTATCCTCCCAACTAGATCTTGCCTAAATAAGGTGTTGGGTGGCACTGTGTGGTCATGATATGGCTCAGCCCACAGGAGCCTGTGCTCTGCAGTGAGCTTTCCTCATGGCCCTCCATGCTCAAGCTCTGCCTGAAAGGACTCTCCCTGTCAACTTCCCAATGCTGCCCAGGACATGCACTTATCCGTCAACCTGCCTCCCTATATGAATCCAAGAGCAAGCATAGGGAAATCTAGAACCATGTGGAAATAACCCCAGAAGGCTTTTGTCATCTCTGAATTGTACCTTCCATGAAGAACTTTTTGCAGGCTAAGAGGACCAGGAGGCAGTAGCATAGCTCAGTCCCTTTTCCACTCTTCTAAATGAACACCACAGACTGGATGATTTATGAAGAATAAGGTTTAATCAACTGGGGGCTTTGAAAGCTAGGAGTTTGAGGTCAAGAGATAGCCTCCAGGGGCTGGAGAGATGGCTTAGCGGTTAAGAGCACTGACTGCTCTTGCAGAGGACCCGGGTTCGATTCCCAGCACCCACATGGCGGCTACAAATTGTCCTTAACTCCAGTTCCAGGGGAATCCAACGCCCTCTTCTGACCTCCGCGGCATTGCACAACATGGGCGCACTCACATATATGCAGGCAATACACTCATACACATAAAGTAAAAATAATAAATAAAATATAAAAAAGAGATAGCCTCCAATGGGGCCTTCTTCCAGTGAGGAGACTACAGAGTCCCAGAGTGGTTCAGAGTATCCCAGGGAGGGACAGGGTAAGTGTGCCAGAAAGCACTCAGTCTTGCAGCTCAGACTCTCCCTCCACAGCCAGTGATACAAGGGTCTGTGTGTGGGTACCTAGTCATTCCAGAACTCTCTCCCTGTACCTTGAGCATTTGGCTTTGGGAATAGTATTGCTGTGGACAGACATTCACTGATGGCTCCCAGATAGGTTTGGCAAGGATGGGATTAAACATAAGGAAGTCAAGTGATCACCATCAGCACCCCTCACACTGAAACTTCAGGGCCAGGAATCCTGGGACAGACTGGGTAGAGGAAAGAGATTGTTTACACCACATTCTGGCCCCTGTGCCTCAACCAGACTGGGAGACATAGGGTGACCTCAGCTGGAATGGCTCAGGTGCACTCCAAAGTGGATCTCAACTAGTCCCAGGTTCCCAGATCCTGGCTGGAAACTCACAGGGTCGGAAAGTGATCTAAACAGGGAAAACAGCCCAAGCCCCTTCATTAGACTGTACACTGCCAAGTAAAAAGCAGTCCTGTCTGCCAGTTTTTATAAATGAGGAAATTTGTGCGTGCATGTTTGTGTATGCACATGCATGTGTATGTATATAGAGGCCGGAGGTTATTGCTGGGTATCTTCAACAATCATTCTCCACGTTACTTTTTGAGGTAGAGTATCTCTCCAAACCTAGAGTTGCTGATTCAGCTAACATAGCTTGCCAATAGGCCCCAGGGATCCTCCTGTCTCTGCCTCCCCAGTGTTGTGATTATAGACATGTACCACCACACTTGGCTTATGTGGGTGCTAGAAATCAGTCTCAGGCCCTTATGCTTACTGGGCCAACTGAGCCAACTTTCCAACCCCATGGCATTTGTGTGAGTGTGGGTGTGGGCATCCACAGGTTCTCATGCCCGTGTGTATGTGTGTGTATGTGTATGTGTATGTGTGTGTATGTGTATGTGTGTATGTGTATGTGTGTATATGTATGTGTGTATGTGTATGTGTGTATGTATGTATGTGTGTATGTATGTGTGTATGTATGTATGTGTATGTGTGTATGTGTGTGTATGTGTATGTGTATGTGTGTATGTGTATGTGTGTGTATGTGTGTATGTGTATGTGTGTGTATGTGTGTATGTGTATGTGTGTGTATGTGTTTGAAGGCCAGAGGAAGACATCAGGTATCCTGCTCTATCACATTCTACCTTGTTTTCTTGAGGCAGGGTCTCTCACTGAATCTCGAACTTGTGTTTATCATCTGGGATGGCTGGCTATAAGGCTCCAAAAATTCTCCTGCCTCTGCTTCCTATGACACTAGGGTTACAGACACATGTTGTCATACCTGTCTTTTACATGGGTGCTAGGGATCCAAACTCAGAGCTTCATGCTTGTGCAACAAATGCTCTTACCCACTGAACTCTTTCCCTAGCCCTCCATCCTCCCACACTGGACCATGAAATTTTTAATTATGCAAACAGCATCAGGACAGTCACAGTACAGGGACATAGGGAAATACTGGTCTGCTGTACCCACAAGTCAGCACTCTCTCTGCACCCACAGCTCTTCTCTACCCACCACTTCTGCATATCTCGGAAGTGTATGCTTTTATCATAGCTTGATAGCACGTGCCTATAATTCCAGACCTTGGGAGGTGGAAAAAGAATTGTGAGTCCAAGGCCAGCCTCAACTACTTAACCAATTCCTTTATTTTTAAAAAAAATCAGCCTCATGTAGTCTAACCACAGTGACTTTTCATCCTCATCCTCCTATGTTGTCCCCACAGACATCTACAGTCTGAAAGGGAGACTCAGAGGTGCTGTCCAGGGTCTCACTGCAGGATTAGTCTATCTATCTATCTATCTGTCTGTCTGTCTATCATTATCTATCTATCATCTATCTATCATCACCTGCCTGTCTATCTAGTCAGAAGTGCAGGGAGCCTGAATTGCTGGGCTGCTTGGTGCTGAACCCACCCAGCCCCCATCACACCCAAGAAGGTGCTCCCAACCCAATTCCCAACAACTCTTCCAGATGCCTATGCACTCCTTGCTCCATCTGGGCGGACTGAATGCCTATTGTTATCCTCCCTGTGGTCTTCCTGTCTGGTGGCCTCCAGAGATAGATGCTCCCTAGCCAAAGCCTAGCTCCTCCTACACATACTGGAAGCTGAGCAGTGATCTCTAGGCCTGCCACAAGCACACTGGGGGAAGGCACATCCAAGTTTTGTAGAGGTATGCTTAGAGAGGATTAGCCCAGGAGGTAGCAATGAGGCTGGGGGGCACAGACCAAGCAGAGGCCACCCTGAGGAAGGAGAAAGGGACCCAGGAACCACCTGGACCTAGACAGGACTAGGCCAAGGCCTGGAACAGGCAGAGACAGAGATCCACAGGAGGACAAAAGCCTGGGAAACCAAGGGTCTCACAAGCAGAACAATAAAGAGCCAGTGAGCAACAAGTGACTCAAATTGTCATACATTCAGGCCCAGATGAGGGCTGCAATCAAAGGACAGATAAGGAGAGACCTCAGAGTCCATCATCAAATGTCCACCCAGGAGCTCACATGGTGCAACCTGGGAGCTAGCCTTGAGAGGAAAGGTGGCAGGTGACTCCCTGAGGACTCACCATGGTCCCAAGGCCTGGTAGACAGGGGCCTATCAGGGAAGACAATAGAAGAGAACTGGACAGAGGGGTGCCTGTGAGTAGTGCGCCCACAAACCACAGGTGCCTCTGAACAGGAATACCTTTCACAGAAAGAAGAAGGAGGCAGTGCCCTTTGGCTCTCTGGGAGATTTTCTGATCTTCCTGACTGAAGCTTACCTGGGGTACTTGTGAAAAATCTCTAGGTTTACAGTTCCAAGGAGGAAGACCACAAATAAGAAAGACTACACTAATGGTCAGCCCAGGGTGGGGTGGGGAAGCTTGTCTACTTCTGCCAAATCTGAGTTCAACCTTGCTGTATATAATTGCTGAAAACTTTCTTCAAAAGGGTTTGTCTTTTCTTGAGCAAATGTTTAAAGAAGAGACCCATTGACAACATCATAGCATGACAGGCTAGCTGTGTGTGGTTCAGGCACAATCATAAGCCAAGGAAAGGGTATAATGCAGCCCCGTGGTATTTGTATTGCTCCTGAGGAGGAACAGAACAGTCACCCTTGCTGAGAAGTGAAGACTGCACCCACACTGGTGGCCCTGAACCTGGCCCCTCCAGAGTTCCCTGATAGCTGCTGGTCCTCCTTTCCTGTGTAGAACTCATGGACCACTACTCACTTTGCCCAGAGCCACAGGGTTGAGGCTTCACCACCTCTCCATAGAGTCTAGGGACCCCAGCCTTTGAGAGGACTCCAGGGACATGCCCACCCTCAAGTCCAGGTATCACTTGATCAGATCTGCAGGATCTGGCCCTGTTCATCCATCATCCATGGATAGCTGGGAAGAGCAAAGAGAACAAGCAGCAGCCCTGCTTCCTCCCAGGTAGACGTGGAGGCCATCTCTAGGTAGGGTTATGTGGGGGGGAGGGGCCTCAGGATCTTCCCCTGCTGAAACTGCCCCCCTCATTGCAGACGCTATCTAGCCCCTCTTCTTAACCTCTCACTCCCAATTGCTCCTCTTCTGAGCCCATGGGAAGCCTTGGTTGTTGCAATGCAGCCTTACTCTTTGTCACCCTGGGAGAGAATCATGTCCAGCAAGTATAGTCAAATGCTACATGTTGGAGACAGGGGCGTGTTTGGGGTACAGTGCTCTGGGCCATGTGAATGGATAGAATTTATTTGCTATGTGACCACTCAACCTGTGGGAGGGAAGGGCAGAGGGATGGAAGGTACAAGACTAGGAACCTAGCCCTGCTCTGCACTGACCTTTTCTCCACAAGTCCCAGGTGCCAACTGATGATATAGGCAATGGGTAAAAGGAGCTGGCAGCACATCCAAAGCTGAGACCAGAGCAACTTCAAGCCTGTACTATATGTCTCTGAGCCTATTTTCTATGTGCAAATCAGTCTTTCCTGGGTAAAATTCAGCATGTGTGTGCTCAACAAGGCTATCTTTCCTGGACCTTGGGACTTCTATCACTACATCCTTGACTGAGGAGGCAGATGAGACAGGGTTTGCTAGGAAGATCTGGAAGTCCCCTTTGTGCTGCATGCAGGTAACCCTAACAAAGCCCTGGCAGTCATATCTTCCAGTACATCTTTGCCTTGGGGAGCCTGGGGCCATGGGAGCCTCTGCTTCTGTCCATTTGAGGGACAATGACCTAGCAAGACTCTGGAGGCTCCTCACTGTGATCTCTGAGCCAGCTTGTCTGGCTGGAAGATGTAGCTGCCCCACAGGACCTGTTGCTTATGGCAGGTCTGTCAAGCTGGGTTGTTGCCCTGGGCCATGGCACAGGCTGGGCCCCAAACCTACCAAAAAATCCCACTCCCTCCAAGCCTGTGAAAGTCCTCACACTCCAGCCCAGCATCCTGCTGACCCTGAAGGCAAGACAAGGACAGCTAATGCAAGGGCCAGTGTTGGACCATGCAGATCAGTTCTGGGACACCTTGCACAGGAGTGGGAAACTAGAACCATCTAGAAAAATCTCGAGGTTTCAAAGGTCATAAATAAGCATGCTAGGTAGAGCCTCCAGCCTCTGGGCTCAATAACGTCCAAGGATAAGCCCTCTGTGAGGGCTAGCACATATCCACAGCTTGTAAGAAACTACAGGCTCCAGGTAGGAGCACTGCCTAGGAGATTCCAGCCTGAGTGGGTTTGAGAGAACCATTCCCAGGAAACTCTAGAACATAGCAAGAGAGGGTGCACAAGCCCATTCCTCACAGCTGTTTTTTTCTCATTTATCTCAGAGGTCCACAATGGGCCCTGGAGGCCCCTGACCTTCTCACCAGCCCAGCTCACAGTGCCAGAGGGGACAAATGCTACCTTCACCTGCAGCCTCTCCAACTAGTCCGAGGACCTTACACTGAACTGGTACCGCCTGAGCCCCAGCAACCAAACTGAAAAACAGGCTGCCTTCTTCAAGGGTCTCAGCCAGCCCGAACGGGATGCCCGCTTCCAGATCACACAACTACCCAATGGGTATGAATTCCACATGAACATCCTCACCACACAACGCAATGACAGTGGCATCTACCTCTGCGGAGCCATCTCCCTGCCCCCCAGGACAACCCAGATCAAGGAGAGCCCTGGAGCAGAGCTCCTAGTGACAGGTGAGGCCAGGATGGCCTGAGCGGGAGGCCCCTCCTGCCCAGGGACCTGCTAGGGTCCCAACCAGAGCTCTGCCTGGAGCTTCCAGGACCCTGCCTCTGTCTCTGTGGAAACCCTCCAGCCTCAGTTGCCCATTTATCTTTAGAGAGGGCAGAACATAGGGAAGCATGGTGACTGATCATGACCCATCTGAGACAGATAGCCCTTGGGCCTTGAAAAGGGCAGGGTGGATGCCCCCAAGGAAAATACACTATGGGTGTCCTTGAACCCTGTCCTTTCTGGCCCTGTAGAGAGAGTCTTGGAGCCCCCCACAGCACACCCCAGTCCTTCACCCAGGCCAGCAGGTCAGTTTCAAGGCTTGGTCATTGGTATCCTGAGCGTCCTAGTGGGTATCCCTGTGTTGCTTCTGCTGCTGGTCCGGTTCCTGGATGCCTTCTGTTCAACAGACATGTCAGGTAAGGCTTGTCATAGCCCTTTCCCTGTCCCAACAAAAACAGAGCTCCGGGCCTTGAGCATAATCCTGTGGGTCATCCTCTACCCCCTCTGCCTCCCTCCCTTACTCTACTACCTGCTGTCCCCCAGAGCCCCTGACTACCATGAAATCTTGCAGTCACTATACCTCACACACACTCTGATCACCACGAGGGCCTGTGATCACCACACTTCACACACTGATATCCACAAAGGTCTGTCTCATCACACCTCACACACTCTGACCACTACAAGAGCCTGTGGCCACCACACCCACAGCTGTCTCCAGGCTGCTGGTTTCACTAAATCACTGGTAACAGTGGCCATTTCTGTGGCTGGAAGGGCTAAGTGAGGCTTCCTTAAGGCCCTGTCAAGAAGTAACTATGCCTACACTGACATTTCCAGGAGCCCCTTTACCTAAGTCTGATCATCAGCCAGCCAGGAGGGACACTTGTAGCATCTCTGACTTTGTGCCTTCCATGTGTTATACTGTACCAAGAAAGAGGACACAGATTATCTGTCCCTATGACAGACCCACACAATCATTCAACTGAGAACTCCCACTTACTACATGAGGATGGTATGAGCAGGAATGGAAAACCTGCCCCCCACCAGGGATTAGATCTCTTCAGGGCCTGAAACCCCAGGATAGCTCCCCAGCCCCACCTCCAGGCAGATACTCTCCCTCCACCAGGGAGGATGACTCAGCAGCTACCCATCCACCCTGAGTCAAAGTGTGTTTCTCTGCAGAGGCCAGAGGAGCTGGATGCAAGGAGCAGCCCCTGGTGAGTCTGGGTCCTCTTCGTGAATGATCCATCACAATCTGTCCCCAGGGCTGGGTACAGGCAAAAGGGCTGTTGGCCATGGGGTCTGCAACTTGGGGACTCAAGCCTACCCCCAAGCTTAAACTTCTTACCAGAACCCCAGAGTCACAACCAGCTGCTCTGCCCACCAGCCAGTCCCAGAATATATAGCCTTGCCATGTGCTGGCCTGTGAGACCACAGCATGGCAGTGTAATCACTGTTTATCCTATGCTGGGCAGGGACAAGGTAGAAAAGTCACATTTTAGAATCCTAAAGCTGCAAGAATGCCAGGGACAGTTTAGAGGTGGAAACAGCAGGAATGAGGGGTTGCATCCTGAATCTCAAAAAGGGCAGTTGGGGGATGGGGTAGCTGTTAGCGCCCAGCTTCAGTGGCTGGAGTACACTTGCTATAAGAAGAACCCCAAATCCAGTGACAGGCTCCACAGAATGGAATCCCAGGATGGTTGAGGTTGTGGGGACAAATATAACTCCACTTCTGACTCCTCCTTCCTCTCTCCCTGAAAAAGGAGGACTCCTCAGCAGTACCTATCTTTAGTGTGGCCTATGAGGAACTGGACTTCCAGGGACGAGAAAGGACTCCAGAGCCTCCTGCGCCCTGTGTACATACAGAGTATGCCACCATCGTCTTTGCTGATGGGCTAGGTGCCTTATCCTCAGGACGTAGGGGCTCAGCTGATGGCCCTCAAGGTCCCCAGCCCCCAAGGCATGAGGATGGACACTGCTCTTGGCCCCTATGACCAGCTTCTTCAGCACAGGTCAGTTTCTCCTTCAGGTCGAGTGTGCAGACTCCCAGGGGCTGAGCCATCTGGAATGACATCCCAGTGCCTGTGCCAGCCCCACCAAGGCATGGCACTATTGAGTGACACTTCTTAATGTTCACCACAAGCTTGGAACAGCAGACATCACTGTCCTGTGCATAGCTGCCTTGTCACAAGGCACAGAGTTGGCCTGAGTCCGAGTCTCCTGAATCCTGCTGCTAGGCACTGCCAGGGATTCAAGTCACTGTGGCCCATGGTCTCTAGGGCTCCTGTGCCTGGAGATGGGGGACTTGATTGGAGACTGCTTTGGAGTAACCCTGTGAGGCACCCTCCCCTAACAAGAAGCTCCAGGTACACGGTGGACACAGAACCAGAAGCTGTTCGTGAGGGACACTCAAGTGGGACATCCATAGGCTGGGGGACCAAGGGGTCATGAGCTACCCTCTGACCTTGAGAAGTTTCAGTGAAGGCTAGAAAAGCTCCTGGTTTCAGGGAACCAGAGCAGCATGAGCATTTGCCAGGCAAACTCTGCAAGAGTCCCCTCTACCCTTCTGTGTGCCCAGGGAGCACCTCAGCCTTTTCTACAGCAGGGAAACTGAGACAATAATAGAAATAGGCAGAGTTAGAGGCCCACCCACACCTCCAGTGAAGCACTTGACTCTCTCCCTGCTCTCCCCTAAGAGATGCGAGAACAGTGTCCCATGTCAGCAGCAAGGAAGAGAAAGGAGACTCAACTTTGACCCATCCTAGCTGTGGCCATCATAAACAGGATGGTGGGCAGTAATGCAGGTGTTGGAGTCTCCTCATTCATCCTCTCCTGGAATCTAGTTTTGGCTCCCATTCACAGTATAGGGTTCTGGGTGGCCAAAGGGTACAAGTGCTCACTGAGCACTTCAGACAACCAAAGTAGCAAGAGCCTGGCTGACCAGTAGGTACCCATATGGTCAGGACTCAGGAGCCCCTTCCCTTTGGTTCTAGACTATTATAATTAAATGATGATAAAAACCGTATGAAGTCCTGTTTTGATCCTGGGGGAAACAGAGGAGAAGAGCTCTGGGTTAAGGCTGAGGCTCCAGGTAAAATTGAGCAAGTGGCCCTCCTGAGGCCTGGCTTGAGTCGGCCCTTACCATCACTGTCTGAGAAACACACAGTCCTCTCCAGCTATCACCCCCACATTTACACATGACCTCCCAGGTGTGAAAGGTCTTCCTCTGCAGGTATGAGGATAAAGGCATGCTCCCCACCCCAGGCCTTCCCAAGGTCCCACAGCTATAGATCCCAAGCCCCAGTCCAGCAGCAAAGTGCCCTGGGTTGCTGTGTCCCCCATCTATGTATCCTTCAAGGCAGGTTGGTGCCTTGTGTGGAGGACCGTCTCAGTAGGGTAGGTGGGCTACATCTGGCTATGAGAAAGACACTTGTGGGTCCCTCCCCAATGCACAGAGGAGGATGTTTCAGAAGAGACACACTTGGTCCCAGCCAATCACCATACTGGGCTCTTGACTGTTGGCCCACAGGGAAGGGGACGATCCCTCTCCCTAACCCCTACCTGAGGGATAGTGGACCTGACCCAAGGCCCTTGAGTGCTGCAGTTGCCACCCATTCCCCAGCCCTTTGAGTACCTCCTGAGTTCACTGCCCTCCCTCTATACTGGGCAAAGGAGAAGGAGCAACCACATCCCAGACAGTGTCAGAGGTAAAGTGCCCAGGGTAAGCCAAGGTGCTAGAAAAATCCATAGGTACCACAAAAAGAAACCTGGTTTCCTGGCAGATAGGAGAGAGATAGCAGCTTCTCCAGTGTTCAAGAAGTGTCATTCAACAGTGACAGGGACAGAGTACTAGCCTACTCCCTTGGCCACAGCTGCAGATTGAGGCATCACTTAGAAGCAAGATGACTAGAGGAGAAGCAAGGTGCAGACTCGCCTTACCACAAGAAGGGTTCTGCTCACAGCGACTGCATACCACAGACATGGCAGTTCTTCCCACTTGATCTATAAGCACAGCATCATCCTGTTAAAACCCTCCCCATTGGAACTATAATGTTATGTTGGAAAGCGGGTAAGGAAGCAGTCAGGTTAACTATGAAGGAAGAGTGAAAAGAGGTACATTGCTTGGGGTGGGGACAGCAAGAGCAGCCACTTGCTGAGCCAGGTGAGTACTTCCTAAAGGTGCTAGGGCATGGCAGTCTCTTGGACAGGACCCAGACTCCTGCCACATGCAGCTCACTTGCACACTCCCAAACCGGGCAGACGGTGCGAGAAGGAAACCTGGGAGCATGTGGAAGTAAGGGCATGATCCCAAACAGCATAGATGCCAGGCAAATAGCTATTAAAGAATTTCAGTCAAGAAACAATTCGGAGTAAGATGGACACACTCACCTGTCAAAGCGGAAGGCAAAACAAAACCCTAACATATCATAAAACCTTAAAATATCATAAGCAAACTGAGGTAAAACACCTGCACTGTCACACCAAGATCTGAATATAAACCATATAAAGATCTAAAAATTGGAAAGAAGAAAATTCAAAATATAATGGAAAAGTTGGTGGGAGATATAACCAGCAGCTCACCAAAATCTGTGCATGTACACACATGTATGTCTGTTTATACATGTGTGCAGATACAGTATGTGTTCGTGCATGTGCTGTATGTTTACATGTATGTGTGTTTACATGTATCTGTACATATGTACATATGTGTATACAGTGTGTAAGCATGAATCTGCATTCCATGTATGTGTGTACATGTATGTGCACCCATGTATATGTCTCTATATGTGTAGGCACATTCAGTGTGCATGTACATGGGTCTGTTGTGTACATGCATATATATATATATATATATATATATATCTTAAGCAGTAAAAGGACATTCAATTTTACTCATAATGACAAAAATATAGTTAAAACCACACCTGCCAGACACAAAGCAAGGACAGCTTGGCTGGGCTGTAAAGATCAGTCCCTCCTTCCTGTCTAAGGAGGAAGCTCCAAGCAGGACAGGATGGGCACTGATTTGCAGCACTCACCCTTTGCCCAGCTGTCCCCTGTGGAAATACCTCTAGAACCAATGAGACAC
>NW_008334081.1:2991519-2996900 GCF_000622305.1 Nannospalax galili | reverse complement strand
GGGGGGGGGGGGGGGGGTGCACCGGGACTGACAGTGCTGTGTCTGCAACCACCCAAACCTAGTCATAGGAATCTGGAGTGCCCCGTCCCCATCATCCGTAGCTTTAGCAGCTCCTAGCTCAGCAACTCACTGCGTCTGAAGGCAAAAACCAAGATAGGGTCGTGCCAAAAAATAACAAGGCGGCAATGAGAGAGAGAGAGAAAGAGAGAGAGAGAGGAGAGAGAGAGGGGAAAGAAAGAAAGAGAGAGAAGAAAGAAAGAAAGAAAAAGAGAGAGAGAGAAAGAAGAAAGAAAACCAGAATTAAAATCTGATTAATACGCTTTGAATATGTTGCAAGAATATTGCTACGAGCTCAAACAAATACAGAAGGGACAGGGAGAACGCGCGGGAGTACATTTTCAAAAAGAGGCACAGCGGCGGGGAGGAAGTGGTCGCCCTCTGAACCACCCGCCCGACTCCGGCTGCCAGCGCTGGCAGGGCGGACAAGGCCAACCGCTAGCGGCAGCCCCTGTTCAGATAAGAACCGAGAGCAGCAGGGACCAGTCAGCACTTCACATCCGCTTTCCCGTAAAGCGGCCGCCGCACCTCCCCGCACTCACTTTTTCCGTCCGCTCGCTCTGCCCCAGGCAGATGTGTCATGGCCCAGGCTCCGACCTGGCGCCCGCCCCCTCCCACGGGGGTGTCCCTACGCTCCGGCAGATGCTGCAGCCTCAGGAGGGCCCTGGGTGTGGCTCCTCCACCGCAAGCCATAGCTGACCCCCGAGGGCGGGACCCAGGCGGCCAAGCTCCCCAGGACCGGACCCAGGCTCCCTTCTTGCCTGGCGCCCCGCATTGGCCTCCCCTGTTCTCTGGCCCCAGCCTGAACTCCACCGCAAAGATCCTCTCCCCTTTTTTCTCCGCTCTCCACCTCTCCGGCGGCACCAGTGCCCACCCTAATTGATCTGAAGGCGGGACAAGGGCAGCGCGCCTCCTTCCTGGAGAGCAGACTCTCGCCCTGTTGGGTGAAGGGGCAGGAGAACCAGCAAGGATCTGGCAGGAATCCACACAAATGCTACTATATCCATCGTGCTTAGGACAGTAAGCGTGAAAAAAAACTTCGTGACTGCATGAAAAAACAAACTGATTCTACGCACTCCAGGAGTCAAAGTCATAGAGGTGGAAAGCCTGGTGGTGGCTGCCAGGGCCTGGAGAAGTCAAGGGGAGTTGGAATTTAATGGGGACAGGGTTTTGGCTTTATAACAAGAGTCTTGTTTTCTGGCTGGGAGGGCAGCCTTAACCAAAGGGGCTGGTGGGGAGATGTGGACCTCAGCCCTCAGCCTCTTGGCAAAAGCTCCCTCTGCTAGTGAAGGGGAGGGATGGCCCATATGTGAGCATGTGGGGCTTGGCACCCCTCACTGATATAGGGGGAAACTGAGGCACCAAGAAAACTGCCCTTTGTAGTCAGTCAGGTTTGCCAGAGCAACAGGATCAATAGGATCTGGAGGTCAAAATCTGGGGAAGCCAGGAAGACAGGAACCAGAACACCAGTTCTTCCCAGTGTTGACAGGCTTTTACAGGGTAACAGGGTCCTGCTGGGCAGGAGCTCTCCAGAGCCAAAGCAGCCCTGTTGTTGGTCACATTTTCATGTCTGTAGGGCATGGGGACATCTAACGATTGTGCAAATACTGTCATCTACTCTTATTTCTACAGCTCTGATCACTTTGCTTTTTTTAATGGATAGGATTTATCTTTAAAACTTAGTTTGGGGTTTACAGAAAAAGTGAGCAGAGGTGGCTGGAGAGATGGCTTAGTGGTTAAGAGCACTGACTACTCTTGCAACAGACCTGGGTTCAATTCCCAGCACCAACATGGCGACTAACAGCTGTCCATCTCCAGTTCCAGGAGATCCAACACTATGACTAAGGAACCCGCACTCACACGTCATTATCTCACAGTGCAGCTTAATCAAGGTCCGCTCAGGAATGGCACTGCTCTGGGCCTTAACAGATGTATAATGACATGTTTCTCCCTTACAGAACCCTACTGTGTACTTTCCCTGCTGTAAAAGTCCTCTCGAGACAGAATGACAAGGTTAGGCATATTATGACTGTGATTTATAAGACTGACTCCAGGCTCAGCAACCAGGAAAGACCATCCCTTGGACTGCTGCAGACCTCCCCCAGGATTGTGCTAACCCCCTCTAACAAAGAGAAAAACCACCTACAACAGCCAAAGAAAGGCCCACCACTTTCAGGAAACCCCTCCCTTCTGTTTTGTAATAAAAAGCCCCTGGACCTGAAAAACAGGGTTCTTGAGCCCCTTGCTACTGAGCCCACTCCCACTCTGTGTGGTGCTTTCCTTTTCACTTTTAATAAATCTGCACTTTAGCTACTGCACTTCTGTATCCTGTACAATCATTTGTTTAAGACACAATCTGGACATCAAGTCACAGAATACCCACATTGCCCTCTCCAGTAACACTCTGAGCTCTGCAAATTCATCCCACCACAGGCCATCCCTAAGCCTAATCCTTTCTCTGTCACCTTAGCTTTGCCAGAAAGTCATGTAATTAGAATCACAATAAGCAATCTTTCATATGATTTATTTCTCTTAGTAACACATATTTAAATTTCATCACTGCCTTTTCAAGATTTGGTAGTAGGTATGTGAACCTTCCCTGGGACTTTTTTATCCAAATTATACTAATTAGAAAAATACAAATATATTTTTACAAAGAGTGAGAATGCCTGAACCTTTTAAACATGACAACTAGTTTTGCCATGTGGGTCCTGGGAATGAATCCAGGTCCTCTGTAAGAGTAGTTAGTGCTCTTAACCGCTGAGCCATCTCTCTAGCCTCCTTGACCTTAAAATTTTTAATAACCTTTATATTATAATCAATTATAATCCTACTTTCTTTAAGTTTAATTTTCTTAATCTTTCTATGACATAATTTTAATTTTTTAACATCATTTTCATTTTGGAACAATCTTTGGCTTACCATGCAAACTCTCTCTCTCTCTCTCTCTCTCTCTCTTGCTCTTGCATATGCTCTCTAATGTTTGATTATATTTTTTATTATTGAATTTTTACGATTTTCATACAATATAGTTTGATGGCATTTAGATCCACTCCCCTCACCATACCTCGCTCAGCTGACTCCCACCCAAATAATGAACTCACCCGGCATGGTGGCCGATGCCTTTTATCCCATCACTGGAGAGGCAGAGGCAGGCAGATCTCTGTGAGATTGAAGCCAGTATGGTCTACATAATGAATTACAGACCAGCTGTGGCTACAGGGAGACCCTGTCTCAAAAAAACAAAACAAAAAATGAACTCTCACCTACAAAGCATGATTTGTGTTCCCCGATGTCCTTCAGTTTATATCCATCCACTGGGCCCACCAAGAGCCCCAAACCTGATGAGAAGCAACCATCAGTTGCCAAAAGTTCCTTAGGTTGGGTTAGGATTTCTTATCTACTTCCCCATGTCTACACTGGGATTTTGTCTAATTTGAGCTCAAATAGGATTTGTGCATGCTGTCACCATTTTTGTGATTTTGTGTGAGTAAATGGCTAGTTGTCTGGAAGACTCTGTTTCCATGTGGTCATCTACCCCAAAATCTTTCTTCCTCCTTTTCTACAATGATCCCTGAGCCTTGTGAGGCAGAGGTTTGAAATGGCTATCCTGTTCAGGGACAAGCACTCTGAGGCCTCTAAATATGTATCCTCATATTTACCACCAAGTGTACCTCTCACCCCTCATCAATGAAACTTCTTTTTGCAACAGATGGAGACTATTACAGAATTCCAGAACTGGTCAAACACAGATAATAAGTGTCTGTGAGACTCTTAACCCTAAGTGACACATCTTCAATGCAACCTCTACACTTAGGATTGCATCTCTTAACTCTCACTAGAAAAGTTTCTTTATGCAGCAGATGATGATTAACACACAGACCCACAAAATCTCTTTTAATACAAAAGCATTTTGTTTTTGGTCTTTTTGAGACAGGGTCTCCCTGTAGCCCCAGCTGTCCTGGAACTCACTATGTAGACCAGGCTGGCCTTGAACTCACAGAGATCTGCCTGCCTCTGCCTTCCTGAGTGCTGGGATTAAAGGCGTGTGCCACCACACCCGGCACAAAAGCATTTTTAATATTTTATTTATTATTTTTATTTTTTTGTGCATGAGCATTTTGCCTGCATGTGTGTAAATGCACCTGTGTGTGCAGTGCCAGCAGAGGTCAGAAAAGAGGGGTGAATCCTTTGGAACTGGAGTTACAGACTGTTGTTAGCCGCCATGTAGGTACTGGGAATCAAGCTCGGATCCTCTGGAAAGCAGCCGGTGCTCTTAACCACTGACCCATCTCTCCAGCCCCATATTCCAAAACATTTTTAACCTTCCTTTAAACTTAAGAACTCATGTTCTCTCAAAAAGGTCTAGAATCATTAGTCATCTCTGCTTGTTTCTCCAAAGTGATCATGTTGATTTAGTATCCTCAGTTAGCATACTGGATATGTGGTCAAGCTAATAGTCTTTTGGAGTTGGGACCCAGTCCCTTACAATTTTAGTTTTCTAAGGAAGCTGGTCTAATTTAACAATTCCACTTTACATAAACCAGATTGATACCAAGTAACTTTTTTTCTTTCTTTTTGAGACAGGGCGTCCCTGTAGCCCCAGCTGGCCTGGAACTCACCATGTAGACCAGGCTGGCCTTGAACTCACAGAGATCCGCCTGCCTCTGCCTCCCCAGTGCTGGGATTAAAGGTATGTGCCACCACACCCAGCCCAGATAAATTATTTTTTCAAAAGCATTCAGCACATGTAGACAGTACGTAGACACACAATCATACATAAGATAGATTTTTAGCAACCAAGATCTTGTAATTATTTTTTGTTGTGATTATATGTCCTGTAAGTTTCATTGGGAAAGGAAACAACACAAAGATCTTTAGACAACATATATAGTCATTTTTTTTATTTTATTATTTTTGTTTTATGTGTATGAGTGTATTGCCTGCATGTATGTGAGTGCACCCAAGTCAGGCAATGCCTCAGAGGTCAGAAGAGGGCTTCGGATTCTCCTGGAACTGGAGTTAAGGGCAATTTGTAGCCACCATGTGGGTGCTGGGAATCAAACCAGAGTCCTCTGTGAGAGCAGTCAGTGCTCTTAACCCTTGAACCATCTCTCCAGCCCCTTGTTTAACTTTTAAAAACAACTTTATTGAGAATTTCATACATGTATATAAGGTGTTCCCTCCCCTCCAATACCTCCCATATCTCTCCATCACTAAAAAAAAGAAATAAAAAAGTTTTTAAAAGGTAACAGAAACTGGAGAGATGGCTCAGCAGTTAAGAGCACTGACTACTTTTTTTTCTTCTTTATTTTTTTATTTTT
>NW_008334081.1:2989959-2991261 GCF_000622305.1 Nannospalax galili | reverse complement strand
GTCACGGTCAGTTAATTTCTAAGCTCCTTGGCATCTGAGCATGGATATAAAGTCATAAGGTAGATTTCAATGGTAATGTTTTTCACATCTACTAATTATTAAGGAGCTTTTTATTATTATGCTTTGAAGAATTTTTTTTAATTTATTTATACACCCACTTCCCAGGTAGCACCCTCCCATAGCCTCCCTCCCCCTACTAGAGCCCTTATACTCTGATATACCTGCTACTGTCTGCTGTGTTGTCAGCACCCCCAGCCAATCCCCACTACTTGTCCATCTGGTGAATCTAGTCAGGCTATCTAGAGGTCTTTGTTTTAGTCGTTCTTCATCTAGCAGCAATCAGTTGTCTATATTCCTTTGGATAAGATTGGGGTCTGCTGTTCATTTTCCCAGTTCTATGCTGGGTTACTATCTGGGAATCCCTTTGGTCACCCTGGCCAACAACTCAAAAGAAGGTATCACTTGTCTGGCATTGTTGCTTGTTATGTAGCCTTTAGCCATACCTATGGAATGTTATGAAATTATATTGGCCCATTTAATCTTTGGTTATAGTTTCCTTTTGGGTGTTTAAGGTCACACTGTTGGTCCAGATAAAACCGATTTATTTTTACTCTTAAGGTCGTTTGAGGATCTGTTCCTCAGGAGTCACATGGGTTTGTGAGGAGCCCCTGGCTCCTTTCTTATACGTTTCACCTATGTGAAGATAAGTCAAATGTTCTGCTCGAACATGGTTGGCTTCGTTTGGAAGCATGGAGGAAATGATTCCTCTGTGTAGACCCTCCTTTTTATAGACTGGCCACTGGTTCAGTCCATCTGGTGGGGTCTCTTCGACCTCCTTGATCAAGAGGATAGGTGACCCACCACCATTATAGGACATTTTGAGAGATGCTCTTAGTCCTCTGGAACTAGTCGATCTAGGAGGGCAAGGAGTAACAAGTGTCCTTTATGTCCCTCTGACCAAATTATTATAGGCCTCAAAGTATGTCTGTTAAACACCCAAGAAGGTTAGTTCCACCAGTCTGGTATTTTTAATTACTGTGTGTCATGTAGATAAATCTTGGGCAAAGATCAGTTGTTCTCAGATAAACCCTGCCTAGACATATATTTCTTGATCTGCTATGTACAATTTTTCAGTAGGTTGAAGGAGTACAATGGTTCTCGCTGGTTTTAAAAACTAGCTAGGCAAAGTTTATCTCTCACATTGTCTCACCCCTACATCATGGTTTTCCCACTTAAGGTGCCCCCATTTCCCCCCTTTCTCCATTACTAATACCCTTAATCTTATTTGATTTTATATAGCTT
>NW_008334081.1:2980262-2988268 GCF_000622305.1 Nannospalax galili | reverse complement strand
TGCTTGTTATTGGTATATAGAAAGGCTACAGACTTTTGTAGGTTAATTTTGTAAACTGCCACTTCACTAAACGTGTTAATAATTTCTAGGAGTTTTCTGGTGGAATTTTTGGCGTCCCTTAGATATAATATTTTATATTCTATCTTATATTTTAAAAAAAATAGTCCCCTTGGGATTTGCCTCCTTCCCCTTGGGATCAAGAGTTCTTTTTTTGTCTTTTTGAGACAGGGTCTCTCTGTAGCCCCAGCTTTCCTCAACTCACTATGTAGACCAGGCTGGCCTTGAACTCACAGAAATCTGCCTGGCTCTGCCTCCCAAGTGCTGTGATTAAAGGCGTATGCCACCACGCCTGGCCAAGAGTTCTTTTGGGTGTTAGCCCCCTTCTCCAATTGCCAGCCTTTGCTAGTTAAAGGACTTCTAATTCAACCATCACTATATGGCGTTCCTCCGTGCCTCTCATGTCATGACCCCAAAATTAATGTGCTGAAGGCTGTGCCCAATGCATTACTCAGAGATGGGCTTTGGGAAGGTGACTGGATCATGAGGACCTGTCCCTATCAGTGGGTGCCCCAGTTACTTTTTATTGCCATGAGAAAAGAATCTGATCAAATCCAACTTTGGAAGGAAAGGATTTATTGCATCTTACTCTTGTAAGTGGCAACCCATTACAAAGGGAAGCCAAGGCAGGAACTTAAATAGGACGGAAACCTGGAGGCAGGGCCTGAAGCACAGACCATGGAACAACACTGCTTACTGGCTTAAGCCTCTGGCCTAAACTGAGCCTACTTTCTTATACATCTCAGGACCACAGATGTGCCCATAGATCAATCTGATGTAGGAAATTCCTCAACTAAGGTTCCCTTGGATAACTCTGGCTGTATCAAGTTGATAGCTGAGGCTAACTAGGACAATGGACCAACCTGTCCATGGATCCATAATCTTACAGCATTGTGCAGCGGTGGTAGAAACTGGGAAGTGGGGCATACTTTAAGGAAGTGAGTCATGGAGATATGCCCTGGATGAGTGCACAATGTCTCCAGTCCCACTTTCTCCCTCTGCTTCCTGGCTACTCACACTTCCCACCGTAATGCTCAGTCTTGCCACAGGCTTAAAAGCATTGAAGCCAGACCATCCTGGACCAAAACCTCTAAAAACATGTTTCAACATACTCTTCTCCTCTTTAAGTTGGCTTTCTCAGGTATTTGATGACAGAAGGGACTGACGTAGCCATTTTCAGTGCACAGCTCAGCAGCATGAAACACATTTACACTCCTATACAGCCATCCATCCCTCACTATCCATCCCCAGAACTTCCCATCTTCTCTACAGAATCTTTGTCCCCATAAATACTAGCTCCCCAGCCCCAGGCAGTCCCACACTTGACTTTTTGTCTCTCTAACTTTAAAAACAATTTTTTGTTTATTTTTATGTGTGTGTATTGCCTACGTGTATGTATGTTACATACATACGATGCCCACAGAGGCCAGGAAAGTGTTGGATACCCTGAAACTGGAGGTACAGGCAGTTATAAGCTATCATGTGGGTACTAGGCATTGAATCTGGGTCCTCTGCATGGGCTGCAAGTGCTCTTAACCACTGAGCCATCTCTCCAGCCCCATGTCTCTCTTATTTTTTACTCCATAGGAGTAGATTCACAGTATTTATCTTTCTGTGGCTGACTTAATTCACTGAACAAAACATCCTGAAGGTCTATCTGTGCTGTGCCATGCACCAGAATGTCCCTCCTTTTTAAGGTTGACTGGCATTCCATCACATGCACATGCCACTTTTTGTTTATTCACACATCATTCATCAACAGACATGGGTGGCTTCCATGTTTGGACTACTGTGAACAATAGTGCCTGAGTCCTGATGTCATTCTTTTGGGACTATACCAGAAGCAACCTTGCTGGACCATACAGTAATTCTACCTTTAACCCTTTAAGGAACTGTCCTACTGTTTCCACAGTGGGACATCATTTTACACACATACACGCACACACACACACACACACACACACACACACACACACAGGTGGCCATCCCTCAGTTATTAAGAATGAGTTACAATCCAGAGCATCAAGACATGGTATACTAGTGGCAGGAAATACTGCTTGAAGGGTTTGCAGGTGAAAGCTGACCAGAGCCTCAGAAAGAATGCCAGAAAAGCCTTCAGCCATTAGGGAACAGTGCTTGGGTAAACCTTACCTGAGGTAGGGATAGATGGTGAGTATTTCTGAGGGACTAGGGCCTGGTGGGGAACCACTGGAAGAAGAACCTCTCTCAGAGGGAAGAGACTAGCTGGGGAGCTTCTCTGAGGGACTAAAGCCTGGTGGGAAGCCTGGAGGTAGGGGAGCCTCTCTCAGAGGGAGGAGCCTAGCTGGTAAGCTTCTCAGAGTTATTAGGGCCTATCTGGGAACCTCTTCCAAGGGAGAAAACTTACTAGAACTTTCTCTGGACCAAGGCTGGCCATAATTGTAGAGTTCTACTGTACCTACCTGGGGAAAGAGCGACATATGCACATATGTGTGTACATTTACATTCTTGTTTATTTGTGTGAATACTAGAGAAGCTTCAGAATGCTGTCACCTGACAAGGGGGTGGGAGAAGGTAGACTGGGATGGAATGAGGCTCTGGTTTGACAAGTCAAACAGGCCTTTTGAATAATTTCAAGTTTTTTAAAGTATTTTATTATTTTATGTGTATGTAAATGTACCCATGTTGTGCAACACCTATGGAAGACAGAAGAGGGCCTCAGATCCCCTGGAACTGGAGTTGCAGATGGTTGTTAGTCACCGTGTGGGTGCTGGGAATTGAACCTGGATCTTCTGTAAGAACATCCAGTGCCCTTAACTGCTGAGCCACCTCTCCAGCCCCTTTTTCAAGTTTTTTAATCAGAAGAGCTGAAAGATAGGTCACAAAATGTTTTGGGAACCCATCAGATAGACTGCAAGCTGGCTCCTTCTACCTGAAGACTGAACCATCAGGAGAAAATTGAAATAATAGCCACCTCTCAAGGTTTTTATGACATGAAATGAACATGTCAAGAATGGCACACTGGAAGCCACACAGCTTCCATTATCCCCACAGATGAGCAAAATAATAAAATGGTGCAGACATGAAAAATAAGACACTGAAACAAAGAGATACAGAAAGAAATGAAGACAGAGACACAGACTGAGAAAAGGTCGGGGAGGGTCCCAAGGAGCAGAGAATACCCCAGCAGGCCAGAACCAGTGAGGACAGAGAAACTGATCCACATGAAGCACAAAGGTAAGATGGGAGTCACAGAAAGGTAGACTTCACCAGGAAGAAGTGGAAGCCCCAGAGACTGGGCTTCTGGGGTAAGAAACAACGATCCTCCCTTCATAAAAGAGCACTGGAGATTCAGAGTAACTAAAGTGAAGTACTTTCTTTTATGACCTTGCAAAGTTGGATATCAGCCTAGAGAAAAAGCAGAAATGGCTGGTGTGCCAATTTGGCACAAAACAGTGATTTTTAGATTCCTAATTGTGTTTCCCTGACCTCCTGAATTCTTCTTTAACTGAGTTCTTCAGGGAGGTACAATCTTTCCTACTTGTCTAGGACAGTCCCCACCCAAAATTTCCATCTTCCTGGGGCCAGAAATCTTCCCCTCTTTCCTGACATGGACTCAGTCACGTAGAAGATTTTAACTTTTCAACCATAAGATAAACTAAGAAGCACCCAGACAACCTGCCAGCTAGAGAAGACTGGGGTTTAGTGCCTCCCGCTTATCCGTGATCCTCTGACAAGCTCTAAATGTACCTCATGCTGAATATGGACAATAATGATTTATTTCTCACACTGGTCACTTGCAGCCATGTCCCATAGTCCTGCTTCATAAGTCTCGAATGCAGACATGTTCCAAACAAGACTTACTCCACAGGACAGAGCTACAGCTCAAACTCAACCCCACAGTCCCTTCCCTCTGGCCCTCTGGTCCCTATTATTAGGGCCCTGTGATGACCTGGGACCCACTCTGATAACCAGTGGGGTCCTGGTCTTCCCTTCAGACATCTGCAAATCATTCTGCCTATAAAATCACATTTTACAGGTTCTAGGGTCAGGAGAGGACTGTCTTCTCTCTATCAAACATCATGTCTATGTAACACGGGTGTTGGTAAAATGGGTTAGAAAAATACAGTATTTTTCAGAACACTCAGTGCTGGGGAAGTTTGGGCTGAGGAGAGGAAGCACTGTCCCAAGATACAGCTTGCCCCTATAGCAAGGGGACACCAAGTGGCCTGAGTGGTAGTCAGGGTATGTAGGAGGGCAGAAGGAAGGGCCTTCTGTGGGAACATGCTTACCCTCTTGGCTCTCAAGTCATCATGAGGCCCTGAGAGGGTAGAAACTTAATCTGTTATGGGGTTCAGAGAGGCTTCTGGGAGGTGATTAAGATTAGATACAATCATTAGAGCATAGCTTCCAGGGTTGAAACCTGGTGATTCTGTGAGAATAAGGAGAGGGCTAGACAGATGACTCACGGGTTAAGAGCACTGGCTGTTTTTGCAGAGGACCCGGGTTCAATTCCCAGCATGCACATAGTGGCTTACAACCATCTGTAACTGCAGTTCCAGGTGATCCAACACCCTCTTCTGACCTCCACAGACATTACATAACATGGGTTCACTTACATACATGCAGGTGATGCACTCATATGGGGCGCGCGGTCCCGCGGGAATCGGTCCCCTGGTCTCAGTCGCGCGCCCTGGAAGTGTGGCGGGTTCCGCGGGCATCTGTCTCTGGCCGCGCATCGCTGTCCACCGCTTTAGTGCTGAAAGTCCCGCAGCACTGCGGCTCCGCGTCTGTTGTGGCAGCGGGTCTCTCTGCTGCTTCCCTGCGTGTCTCTGTGGGTCTCTGCTACCGGAGTGTGTCTGGTCGGTTACCGCCCTAATTTTCCCCTGTGCGCTTTCCTCAAGATGCGAGATCCACTGGCTACTGGATCACGCGGGAGAGCACAAGGCAGCTGAAGCTGGGTGTCCCTGAGTCGATGACGGAGGAATGCTGCCCCCCAGAGAGGCTGGATCACCGGCAGTGAGAGAGAGAGATGGGACTCAGCTTAGTCCGTGTTATAGCTCTTTATTCTCCTGACTCTGCTCAGCTCCAAGTCTTAGTAATCCAGCTCCAGCTCCAATTATGTGTCCTTGATTATTAAATGATTCTGCTTGGCTTCAGGTCTCAGTGTTTCAGCTCCTAGCTCCTAGTGATCCAGCTCTCTATTATTGAGAGAAGACTGGGATATTTTATACTGTAGGGGCAGTGGTAAAAGCTATAGCTGATAGGCACTTTGTGAGATACCATGTTCACATATGGAAGTGGGCTCCTGCCTTGGTGCCAGACTGCCAGACTGCCTGAAAAATCACACAGGAAAGCGTGGTATTTCCAGAGCCAGAGGCCATGTTTATGTTGGGGCATTGGCGGGCACTTCAAAAGGTGAGTCAGGAGGATGCTAGGAAAAGCACTCTGTTGTTAAAAGGAGTCCCTGCATTTACGCCGAGCCCGTGGGCTATCCGGTCATGGAGGAACTTCTACTTCACACAACAGGGGTCCCCAACACACTCATACACATAAAATAAAAATAATAAATAAAAATTTTTAAAAGAACAAGGTACATGGTGGCTATGAACCATCCTTAACTCCAGTTCCAGGGGAATCCGAAGCCCTCTTCTGACATGGGTGCACTCACATACATGCAGGCAATACACTCATACATATAAAATAAAAATAATAATTTTTTTAAAAAAGAACAAGGAGAATGGACTGCTGAGATGCTTAGCAGGTAAGGGTGCTTGCTGAACAAGCCTAGCAACCTGAGCTTGATTCTCAGAACCCATATCATTTGTCATCTGACCTCTATACACACTCCATGGCATCTGTGCCTACACAGCACATATTATCACACAAAACAATGTAAATTTTTTTTAAAGAAGAGGGAGAGGGACCAGAATCCAGAGGACACACACACACACACACACACACACACACACACGCACACGCACACACGCACGCACGCATACATCTTTCAGCAAGAAGGCCACCACCAGACATGCCCTCTCAACCACAGCCTCCAGAACTGTGAACCAAGGTCAGCCTCCTTCTTTAAAGTCCACCCAGCTTCTGCTGGTACTGTAGCAGTGAAGACAGTCTGAAAAAGGACCCTGCCCTGAGCCAGGACACTGTCCCTCCAACCCTCCTTCCCTGCCTGGGGGCCACATGCAGGAGGTCCCCCCCCCCGGTAGTCTTCAGCAACTGATGAGGCCTTGAGGATCCAGGACCTCAGGAGCCTTAGGTCCCCATCTGAGGACGCTGTGCCTGCTGAGAGACATGACCCCCAAGCCTGGCCTTCACAGGGTGCTCTGATGAGGCAGAGGCAGAGGTGACAAAGGCTCCTGATAGTCTTAAGATGGACTTAAGCCCCAGTCAGTCTGACACAAGCCTCTCCACTACATGGTGGTGATAACAGGGCCCACTTAAAAGGCAGTGCCCAGCCCAAGACTTGGCCAGGGAGCGCAGAAGATGCTTGGAGGTTTGTATGGATGGTCAGACAATGGACAGTGAAAGTGCAACACCAGGTAGCACAGAATGTAGCATCACCATTTAAAAAAAAAAAATCTCAGGGATTCTCGAGAAAGGTTTAACCATGGAGAGAAGACCTACTCTAAATGGGGCACCACCATCCCACTAGCTGAAGTCCCAGACTGAATAAAAGGGAAAAGAATGCACTAGTGTTCTCTTGCTTCCCAGCTGCTGACTCAGTGTGACCAGCTGCTTTACACCCCTGCTGCCATGCTTACGCCCATGTGATAATGGGCTTTAACCCTCAGTCTGTGAATCAAAATAAGCCTTTCCTCTCCTGGGTTGCTTTTGTCAGGCATTTTGTAACAGCAACAAGAAAAGTAACTCACACATAGCCTGAAAAGAAGTTCATTCTTCACTACTGGTAGCCAACTCTGAAGAGACATGCTCTCTCTCTGATGGTTCCAGGGAGATCCCTTCCTGCTT
The DNA here is from genome assembly GCF_000622305.1 of Nannospalax galili. Taxonomy (NCBI): domain Eukaryota; kingdom Metazoa; phylum Chordata; class Mammalia; order Rodentia; family Spalacidae; genus Nannospalax; species Nannospalax galili. Next base: position 2,981,245 of record NW_008334081.1, on the reverse strand, counting down.
TCCCAGCTCTGGAGGTTCCTAACATTTCTTGGCTTGTGGCCACATCATTCCAACCTCTCTTCCTATGTGGCCTTCTCCCCTTCTCTTACAGACTGTCATCACCAGGTCACATTCCTTGAGGGAACAGAATAAGGTGGACACCGGCCCAGGGAGCTTCAAGACCCAGAGCCTCACACAGGCTCATAACCAAAAGAAGGTCACATGACCAGCAGTTGAGGAAAAAAAATGCCTGTGTGAATGCCACATGAGTGGAGCCAAGGAACATGGAGTGGCCAACAAGGGCACACCTGAGCTAGATAACTGTCTAAGAGATCAGAGAAAAGCACCAAAGGCCAGTCGCAGCTGTGGGAATAGTCATGGGGGTCATTTTTTTCCCTCTGTATAACGTCTACATTTTTCAAATGTTCTACAATGGCCATATATATTTGGGGGGGAGGTTAGTGGGTAAGGTGTGCATGTGTATTCTTGTGGAGGCCAGATGACCTCAAATGTCACTTCTCAGGAACCATCTACTTTGTTTTGTTGGGGGTTTTTTTTGATGTTTTTCTGTTTTGGTCTTTTTGAGACAGGGTCTTCTTATAGCCCTAACTGGCCTGAAACTCACTATGTGGACCAAGCTGGTCTTGAACTCACAGAGATCGGCCTGCCTCCTGAGTGCTGAGATTAAAAATGTGCACCGCCACACCCAGTTTCTACCTTGTTTTTTTATTTATTTTTTTTATTTTATGTGTATGCATGTATTGCCCACATGTAGGTAAGTGCACCCATGTTGTGTAATGCCCACGGAGGTCAGAAGAGGCTGTTGGATCCCTTGGGACTGGAGTTGCAAACAGTTGTTTGCTGCCATTTGGGTGCTGGGATTCAAACCTGGGTCTTCCGCAAGAACAACCAATGTTCTTAACTGCTAAGCCATTTCTCCAGCCCTTCTACCTTGTTTTTTGAGACAGGATTCTCTCTCTCTCTCTCTCTCTCTCTCTCTCTCT
>NW_008334081.1:2975815-2980201 GCF_000622305.1 Nannospalax galili | reverse complement strand
TGTGTGTGTGTGTGTGTGTGTGTGTGTGTGTGTGTGTGTGTATCTGGGGCTTGCCAATTAGATGAGTCTGGCTAGCCAGGGAGTCCCAAGGGTTTAAGTATCTCCTCCTCCCAAGTGCTGGAATTACACATGTACCACCACACCAGGTTTTTTACATAAATGCTAGGGATCAAATTCAGGTCCTCATGCTTACACGGCACTTTAACTGACTGAGCCATCTCCCCAACACCCACATATTGTTTTTATAATTAGAAACATTTTACAGAGAAAAAAATACAAAAGGGCTTCTCTAAGGGAACAGCTCAGATGGAACCAGAGATCTCTCCAGAGAAGGGTAAAGGAGTGGGCAAATGAAGCAGGTCCTAGGAAGTGATCCCTGCTCAAATCCAGAGGTGATCCCTGCTCAAATCCAGCACTGTCCCCACCAGCTAAGAGGGTGAGAAAAGACTCTTTCAAAACACTGGATTCCCAGCTGTTTCTCCTGATGGAAGTTCAGAAACTGACTAGACCTCAGTCATCAGCAAATCCCAAATAGATTGGGGATGGCACAAAGCAGATGGTGGAAAGGGGCTGTGATAGTCTCTGTTCCCGGTGCCTTCACCTCTCCAGCCTACTCCTGGGCATGTGGGATCTGAACAAGACAAAAGCAGGGAAATTTGCATGGTGATTGGAGCACTGAGCAGAGCACTGGGACCTCCTCACCAGGCTTTGACATGGAAAGAAACAGACACAGCACAATCCCTGTTTTTCATTCATACTTAGAAACCAGTCAGCCACTCTAAAAACTCCACCATTTGATCTCTATCCATCCTGAGGTCATGCTGGCCCACCCCCTGGCCTCTGCTGTGTATTCCGCCCCTCCTTCCCAAGTGCTCCACCGGAGGGCCAGGCCCATCAAGAGGGCCAACAATGCCCCTGAGGCTTGTTCCTGCTACTGTGTAGCTCTAGACTGGTGGGCACGTTCTCCAGGACCTCACGCAGTGAAAACATGCAGAACGAGATATCCTCATAGGAAGCCCTGGCCCCACTCTCAAATAGACAGGCAAAAGCCAGGGCTGCCCCAGGCACAGGCCCAAGGGATGCTAGGTCAGAGTAGCCACTGGGGCCTTCATAGATCACCCAGGGCTCTGTCCAGCTGTGAGGGTCCAGGGGGTACTGGCTCAAGTAGATTCCCATGCGGAGCCGAGCTCTATGCCCTGCTGGGTGGGAATACAGTAACCAAGTGGACCTCTGGGGCAAGGCAGAAGAGGACACAGGGAGTGTTGGGGTCCAGGTTATCCTATCTCCACTTGGCCCCTGCTCTACGCCATGCTCCTCTAGACCATCCTCCCAGGGCTGTGGGTAACAGAAAGGCCCTCTGGGCACCCAACCCATACCAGGACCTCCAGCACCTTCCCCCAAAGACTCCTGCAGTCTGGGATAGAGGTGTTGGAAATGTGAGGTATTCCCAGGGCTCAGTGACCAGCACTTATCCTGAGGCCTGCTGGAGGGTGGGGCTGGGAAGCCCACAATGCTGCCCTGGCAACCACGAGCAGTCTCAGCCAGAGTAGGCACCAGTTCCCCAGGCAGGAAGGAGGTGCCCTCGTTGGCACTCAGTGCCTGCACACGGTTGCCCAAGGGGCTCCGGGCATTACAATAAAGGAAGCCTCCATCCACTGCAGCCAGTTGGCACTCGCCAGAGCGCAGGTTGGGCACAAGGCCTCCACAGTGCCAAGAGGATCCGTGGTCATCACTGTAGAAGGCCAAGGAGTGAGGACTGGTCCAGCAGACCTTGCCAAAACACTCTCGACGGTCCACATGGTAGGTATAAGCAGGAATCAGCAGGCGTCCTGAGCGAAGCTGCACCCCATGGCCTGGACCCACAGCAAAGGTAGCCCAGTCTGCAAAAAGCAGCCAGATCCTTGTGTTAAGACAGCTTGTGAGCTGACTGCCTCCCTATACTGGACCCAGAGTGCACCCCCACTGGAGGAGCCTCTCAGAGCAGTACCCAGGAGACCAGGAGCCTCCTCGGTCAGATATTTTTCTTTGTTTTATGGTGCTGGGATGAAGACCAGGGTCTTGCACATACCAAACAAGTGTTCTACCACTAAGCCACACCCCATCCTTTGGCCAGTTTCTTGATTTATAAGCAGAGGTTGGCCCCATCCCAAGGTAGATGCCCACCAGCAGAGCCTAGCCTGGTGGTGTCAGGACCAAGGGCTGTACAAGGAGAGCAGCAGAGAGAGGGGACCATGAGTGGGGTTTTGGAATGAGCCTCTTTCCTACTCACCTGCCACATCGAGCCACCCTTACCCCTGTGTAGCACTGATGTGCAGGGTCCTGTGGGCCTGGGGCCACCCCACCAGCAGAGGTCGAGGTGGTCTTTGAGAGCAGTGAGTGGTTGGCCCCTGGGTAGGGACTACAGAGGTGGAAAGAAAGACTAGAGCCCAGAAGCCTGGGCCGGGTGAGGAGGAGACAAAAAGGAAATGGTATGGGAGATGTGAGGTGAGTGGGTCTGGGGTAAGTGACCAGCCCTCTCCTTTGAAGACCAGGACAAGGTCAAGACAAGGCCCTGCCAGCAGGCAGTGTGGGGAGGGTGGCCAACACGCACTGGCTTGAAGGGGTGGTCACTCCTGGGAACAGAGTTGGGGGTCACTTTTTTTGGCTGGAAGCTTGGAGTGGTGGAGACAGAATGAAGATTCCCATGGAGGGTGGGCCAATGCAAGGAACCAAACCAGGTCCACCTCTGGCCACACCCATCTTGCAGTCCCTTCCTCACTCACCCTGCTCCCCATCACACCAGGTACCGCCCTACCCCGCAGCGCTGCACCGATGGCCTCCTCTGTGAGGTCGCGCACACTGCCCCAGGTGAGGCCTGCATCGCGGCTGGTCACACAGCAGAGGCGTGCTGCGTTCTTGCCAGTGGCGATCTGCACAGCCTCGGGCGTGTGGCCTAGGACCGCAATGAAAAAAAGGAAGATGGTTCCCGAATCTGCATCCAGTACTGGGCAGGGGTTCATAGACCGGTGCTCCTCCAGCGCTGCGGTCTCCAGCACGCGCAGGGCGCCCCACTGCAGGAAGAGAGAGGGCTCGCTGGCCAGAGCAGCTGGGGCCTATGCCCACTCTCCAGGGTCATCCATAGAGCAGGGCCTCGGTTTCCCTTTGGCTCCTGGCACTCACCCGCACCGAACCGCCAGCCAGCATGCCCCTCCGCACCACCAGGCGATGGGCATGGGAGTCGTCAGGGCTGATCCGCTGCTCAGCGAAGGCCAGTAGAATGGGCCCTGGCGGCACGCGGAGCAGCGCAGGCACCCGGTAGGTCAGGCCTGTCCTCTCCCGCTGGAAGAGCACAGTCCTCTTGGGGACACGCCGGGTCGCCATGCCCTGCAGGTCAGAACAGGTATCCGAGAGCCTCTTGGTGTTTAACATGGCCACATGCCCGCCCCACCCCCACCTGCCCGCCTGGGTGGCCTTCTCTATCTCCCTCACCCCAGATCCCTCGCAGCCCCTCACAACCATTGTATCCTGTCTGTAGAACCAGCCCCTTCCTCCTCTCAGAGCTGTTCCTTACCTAGGCCTTGCTGGTGCTGGGGTGCTGGGAAGCTGGGCAGAGACTCCATACCCTGCCAGCTAGTGTGTCATGGATATATGTAACCACAGAACTGGCCCAGCAAGATGCTGGTCAAGTGGACAAAGCTTCAGACAAAGACAGGCTCAGTGTCTACAAATAGGGTACATGAGGCCAGAGAAGTCACACATACCACCACAAACACACAGCACACCTTCAGCCACAGAGGACCCAGCCGTTTGGACCCTTGGGCTGCCTAGGCAGAGGTGTAGGTATGGGGAAAGATGGCAGAGCTGCCCTCACCTGCAACATACCCCCAGGTGGCTACCATATCCACCAGAGAGAGCACAGGGCAGCCAAAGAAACTCCAAGGAGACCAGAGAGGTCCTGGTTTCCAGTGCTTCCATGCCAGCAGAGGGAAGGATGCTAGGAAGGCTGGACTTGAACAGCAGTGGGAAGGAAATGAGACCCTAACTTAGCTCCCAACTGATTCCTCCCTGCCATGGCAGGGTCAGTATGAGGCTGAGGAGGTACAGGAGAAGACAGACCGCATTCCAGGGCCAGGAGAGATGTGCCAACTAAGAATAGATGAAGGCCCCTCCCTGTAGTCACCTACTGTTCTGTCTCTCACCCTACACCTGCCACCTGCCTCCCCAGCCCCCATGCGGTCACTTCCTAACACTCAGAAGGTCTGGCCTCACTTGCCCACAGGACAAGTGTCCTGCAGGAGATAGGCTCTGTGTGATCAGAGTTCAGAGTGCTGCCTACAGTCAGCTTACCCTTGCTTATTGTTTTTTTTTTTTTTTTTTGTTTTTTTTAGACAGGGTTTCCCCTTAGCC
>NW_008334081.1:2971237-2975758 GCF_000622305.1 Nannospalax galili | reverse complement strand
GTCTTTTTGAGACAGGGTCTCCCTGTAGCCATAGCTGGCCTGGATTCACTATGGAGACCAGGCTGGCCTTGAACTCACAGAAATCCACCTGCCTCTGCCTCCCAAATCCTGGGATTAAAGGCATGTGCCACTATGCCAGGCACCCTTGCTTGTTCTTACCTCTACCCCACACATCCCCATCTACAGAGCCAGGGGCCCAAGGGACACTTGGGGACCACTTCCAAGAAATGGAAGCCACAGGCAGTCCTGGAGCTTGTTCCCTCCCTAGTATGCCTCACAAGGAAGGATCTGTATGGGGTATGTTGGGAGAACAGGCTGGACCAGCCAGGGACTACTGTCTGATTTGCATAATGACAGACCAGAAGGTGAGTGTATACAGGGTGGTGTAGGGTGAATGAGAAGACAGAGGGGAAGGTACCTTCCCTGCAGGATATGAGCAGTCAGAGTCCCCAGGCAGCCATTTAGGTCAGACCACCACCAGTCACACAACCATCAGTCACTCCAGGCTAGGCAACAGTCAGACACACAGCCTAGAGCCAGCCACCATGGACCAGCCTACAGACCAACCTATATAGAAGTAACTAGGTTAGATCACTGAGGAGAGGCAAAGACAGCAGATATCGGCACAGCACCTGGACAGACCACATCGATGTCTCAGTAAGGACCTAGTATGCATTCATAGAAGGGAACACAAGCTAGAGAAGCAGTAGAGGACAGTCACTCACGTGAAGCAATAGCTGACCTCAAAGACCACGGAAGGCTGCGTTGTCCACTGCCAGCCTTGAGCCTCAGGTCCTCTGATTCTACCAACTGCGGTCCAGGCCACAAGCTCAGAAATGCATGTGCCCTCTTGCTCAACCCACCAACAGCTCTGGGTCTTCTGAGCAGCTCACTGTCTCCTGGAAGACCCCCCCCCCCAGCTCTATACTCAAAGGGCAATTGTGCCCAAGTGGAAGCAGGTGCAAAGAGCCACGTGTCCCTTCAGGCTGAACAGGCACAAGTGAGACATTCTCTCTATATTTGGCTGGCTCCCCAAAGCCTGGGACCACTGGAGCTGTCAATAGAGCCTGCAGAAGCCTGGGAGCCTGAGCCCACACCCCAGCCTGGGGACAGAGCAGAACAGAGAGACTCTAGAAACCTACAGGTCACTCCCATTGCAGAGAGGAAACTGAGGCCTGCAGAAGGAACAGGGCTGTCACACATTAGAGTAGGCCAGTTCCGGTTTCCATAGAGGCTTAAAGTCCCAACAAGGCTTGAGCCTAAGAACAGAAACAGGACCTCCCCCACACCAGTCACCTTTGTGGCCCTTTAACTGAGTTCCAGGGGCCAGGCTTTGCCATCCGTGCTCCCCAGTAAGATCTCCTTTGGACAAGAGTCACAGGGGAAACTGAAGCCCTCAGCTTAAAGAAGGATGACCATAGACTTCCGGTCATAGCCTGTCCTAGGCAGGCTGCACCGTAGAGCACCAAAAGCCAGCTCAGGCGTTTGCCTCACACCCTAGCACACCACTGTGCATTTGGACCTGTCAGCTTGATGCTGGGTAAATTGGGATCCCTTCTTGGTGTTCATAGTTCCACTAATAAAATAATTTAAGAACAGACTCAAACGAAAGCTCAAGGACAATTTTATTAGTGTTTAAAAGAAAACCTCAAGGCTGCAGAGTTAGCTCAATGGTTAAGGGCACTTACTGCTCTTGCAGAGGACCTGGGTTCACTTCCCAGCACCCGCAGCAGCTCACAACCATCTGTAATGCCAGATCTGGAAGATCTGATGCCCTCTTCTGGCCTCTGTGGATATTACACATATGTAGTGCACTTCTATACATGCAAGCACTCATACACACATAAAAAATAAATTTTAAAAGATTAAAGGCATGTACCGTCACGCTGACCAGAAACAGATATTTAAAACTCAAGATTTTATGCTGGGTTTTTGTCTGGTTGGAGTTTGCATGGGTCTTGTGCATGTTGCCACCATCGCTGTTAAGTTCATATGAGCAAGTTCCCAAAAGCCTAGAAAACTGTTTCCTTATAGTCATCCACCACCCTTGGCTCTTACAATCTTCCTGCCCCCTCTTCCACAACGGTCCCTGAGCCTGGGTGGATGAGGTTTAATGTAGGAGTCCTATCCAGGGACACATACAGTCTGCGGTCTTATTCTCTACATTTTGGCCAGTTCTGGCTCTCTGTGTTAATTGCACTCTGTCACATGAGGAAGCTTCACTGGTGAGAATTGAGAAATACATTAGCATTCTCTCTACTCTCGTTCCACTGTGTTCTGTGAGCTTTAGGTACAGAGGTTCCATTGTAGATGTGTCCCTTAGGTCTGGGCATCTCACAGACACTTATTCTCTGCATTTGACCAGTTATGGAACTTGACAAAATGCATGAAATCCAGTGGGGGAGTGGACTATTAGTGGGTACAGATAGGAAAGATAGTCTAAACATAATTAGGATGTAATAAATGCACAAAAATTCAAAAAAATATGTACTGAAAAATCAAGATTTTATAGCTCTCATGCATACTGTTGGTTTTTTATAAAGATTGTGTGTGTGTGTGTGTGTGTGTGTGTGTGTGTGTGTGTGTGTATACACATGTGGGAATGCCTATGAAAACCAGAAAAGGGCATTGAATCACCTGGAGTTGGAGTTAGAGGTGGTTGTCAGCTGCCTAATGTGGGTGCTGAGAACCAATCTCTGGTCCTCTGCAATAAGTAGTAAGCACTCTTCACTGCTGAGCCCCTATTTGTCAGTTTTAAGTTAGACTGCTTATTTGACTTTTTCTATCATATCACTAAGCAATTGTTAATCTTAAATTTATACCTTTTTGAAATATATTTTTAAAGATTTGTGTATGTGTCCGTATCTGTTTCTCTATGTGTGTGCACATATGTGTACAGAGGCCCACAGAGATCAAAAGAACTCACCAAAACCCACTGTTGGTTTGGACACAAGAGATCCATGTTGTTGTAACTTACTCCCATTTGAATGGCTCTTCTGATGAAAAATGGAGTGGATCATTCTCAGAGCCCCATGTTCAGGTCTCATATCTGTGCAAAAACACAACTCACACCTCAAAGGGCATAAGAGATGGTTTATTCTGGAACTAAATATGAGTAATCCATCCTAAGAATAAAGATTTAAGCTACCCTAAATTCCATGTTTAGAATTTCTAACTCCAATTAGAAATTGTATTAATTTAGGGAAATGGTACTAATATGTTCTTCTCTAGCTGGACATACAGGGGCTAAAGTAGTAATAGTTAACAAAGTTTTTATAGTAATAGAACAAAGAAAGTCATAAATTAATGTACTTTTCAAATATTGGGGGCGGGGTGTCTGGAGCACTCTGGCTGCTCTTGCAGAAAACCTGGGTACAGTTCCCAACACCCACATGCTTGCTAACAATCATTGTAACTCCAGTTCCAGAGACTCCAACACCTTCTTCTGGCCTCCACATGCATTGCACAACACAGGTGCACTTAAAGACATGCACACAAAGCACTCACATATATAAAAGAAAATAAATACATTGGTGGGAAAATCTGTGCTATGGGCCCCAGATGTCATCTAACCATATTTTAGCCTTTTTGTGGAAATGCAGTCTGTTAACATTTTCCAAAAGGTTTTACCTGTTAGTTACAAGGGTATTAGGTCAGAAACAGAGCTGGACATACAGGGGCTAAAGATAAATTGTATTTGGGCTTTGGACCTCCAACCTCTTCACAGTCATTGAAGTTCTAAGAAGATAATCAGTTTTGTGGAAGGTTCAATGTAAGGTACAATTCTTTCTAGGAACTTTCATTAACATTGTTTTAAAAAAATAACTTTCAAAGACTTTTCTTATTGAGTTTTTATTTTATTTTTTGCTCATTTTTATTTTCTGCATATGAGTATTTTGCCTGCATGTATGTAAGTGCACCCGTGTTGGACAATGCCTGCAGAGGCCTGGAAAGGGCGTCAGATTCCCCTGGTTCAGAGTTAAGAGCACTTGCTGTTCTTGCAGAGGACCCAGGTTTGATTTCCCACACCCAAGTCAGGTGGCTCACAATTGCCTGTAGCTCCAGTTCCAAGGAAACCAATGCTGTCTGTGGCCCTGCACACATACATACAAGTAGGCACACATGTATTCACATAAAAACTTAAATCTAAAAAAAAGAGAAAATGAAGAGCCTGTGCAATCACTAAACCTGGTAAATTGATAAAACTGGAACATATACTGAGAGAGGCAACTCAGACCCAGAAAAAAAAATGAAAGCGTGTTCTTTCTTATTTGGCTCTGAACCTCTAGAAGTGAGTATATAACCTTCAGTAACTGCAGAAGCCAGGAAAGTAGAAAGAGCCCATGAAGGAAAGTGGGAAGAAGGAACTCTGGAGAGGGGTAGTAGAACACAGATGCTATCAAGGGGGAAATGGGAAATATGGGGGGCTTTAAGTGAGGAGGGGGTAGGAAGGGTAATGCAGAAGGAGAAGGAAGAAGGAGAGATTAAATAACACCAAGGATATTTGAAAAAACTGTAGGG
>NW_008334081.1:2967585-2971215 GCF_000622305.1 Nannospalax galili | reverse complement strand
ATATATAATATATATTCAAATGGAGTTATGCTGCCTGGGGATGATAATGCTCCCTCCCAAGAACTATACACTGTCTAACAAAAACCCCAGTGCTAGGCATGGAAAACCTTCCTTTAGATTGTTAGGGTAGCTAAAGAGACTTCCCAAACTATAGGCTATTGCCATAGCCCTTGGTTGCCTCCTAGAACTTAAAGGTAAGACCCTATTCTGAAAGCATCACACACTTTGGACACAGGACTTGGAGGAATTAAGCTGGAACTGATCTTGAAGTCTCCTTCCTGAGGACTAGCTCTTGTAGTATTGGAAAATGCTAGGCAAGCTGCCAAGGGAGAAAAGTAATCAGTAGTTTTTACCAAGCTGTAAAACCTACAAACTACAACAATGACCTGCCCAGCAAGATATCTCCAATGGTGCAGCAGTGGTGGAACTTTTATCTTGGGGATAACCAACAACTGTCTAGTTGAACTCATGACCTGCTTAGTAGGAGGGAATTCATGCCTAGTACTGTAAACATAGCCAAATACCTGTGGCTGGAGAGGTCATAGACCCTAGAGAAGAACATATTAGTACCATTTCTCTAAATTAATACAATTTCTAATTGGAGTCTAAAAATGTATCCTTAAACCCACAGATAAGTGTAGCTCTCCTCATCAAAGAAGCTTTTTTTTTTGCTTTGGATGGAGACAATTACAGAGACCCACACTGGTCAAAAGGCAGAGAATGGGTAGCTGTGGGGTATCCAGGCCTTACTGACAAATCTAAAATGCAGTCCCTACACCTAAGACTTGGGGAACATTGCAGATGAAGGGGACAGAAAGATTGTGAGAGCTAGAGAACCAGAATGCCTGCTTCTAGATAGTGTCTTCCATACATGACAGTGAAGCTGCACCTGTAAAATCTCAACAGTATGGTTGTCTATACAAGACATAACGACAGCATCACCTGACATGCCCACATAGATGGTGGAAATTTCACAAGGTCCCATTGTCTAGATGGAGTGCTACAGATAATTTGTGGCTGCTGTGACAGGAATAATCCATTTTCTCCAGGCATGAGCTTCCTGATGGATGTACACACTATTGCCACTAACTGAACTCAGTAGGTTTACACACACACACACACACACACACACACACACACACACACAGACCCCACCAATAATAATAATTAGAGGTTAGGAAATTAAGGAGGAGTGGGGAGGAATGTGGGATGAGTGGAAAGGTGGAGAGGGAGGAGTGGAAATGTGAATATAGTACTCATGTATGAAATTCTCAAAAAACATTAAATAAAAAAACCTGGGGGCTGGAGAAATGACTAAGAGCACTGGCTGCTCTCACAGAGGACCCAAATTCAGTTCCCAGCACCTACAAGGTGGCTCATGAGCACCACTGGGTGATGGGTGAAAAAAGAAGAAAAAGAACTTTTTTACTTTTGTTCTGCTTTTCCCAATAACATAATGTTCTGGAAAGATACAATTTAAATGTAAAAATTGTCAGTGTGCAGCCAGGGGCGTGGCGGTGCACGCCTTTAATCCCAGTACTCTGGAGGCAGAGGCAGGTGATCTCTGTGAGTTCGAGGCCAGCCTGGTCTACATAGCAGTTCCAGGCCAGATGAGGCTACAGGGAGACCCTGTCTCAAAAAGACCAAAAAAAAAAAAAAAGATCAGTGTGCTTATCAATTTTAAAATGTTTTAAAAGAGCATATAATGAGGGAAGGCAGGTGCCGAGGGAGGGGTGTAGGGGAGGGGAATGAATGATAACAAATCTTAATGACACATATATATGAAATTAACATAATGGATCCCATGACCTTATATGATAATCTAAAAAAAATAAAAAAGAGGGGCTGGACAGGTGGCTCAGCAATTAAAAGCACTGGCTGCTCTTAGAGAGGACCTGGGTTTGATTCTTAGCACCCACATGGTGACTAATATCTCCAGCAGCCCTGGCTCAGTTTTGTAATATGCTTCTTTTATCCTTTCCCCTACTCTTGTGATTCTCAAGTGAGTTCAAGGATTCACTCCTAGATGTTTATGCTTTAGCTAGGACTTCTGGAATAACAAACCTTCAGTTTGATACTGGGTTTAAACAGAAAGCTGCACTTGTGTTTGAAGATTCTACAAGGCTGAAAACTGATTATAATAGAACTTTGTAATTTTGAAGAGTTAGAATGTTGCAGATCCACAGCCAATTATCTTGAGCTATCAATCTGGCCACAATGAATGAATCTCCTTTCTCTACTTTTTACTATTTCTTCTCTTTTTTAATTTATTCTTTTTATTTTATGTGTACGAGTGTATTGCCTGCATGTATGTGAGTGCACCCATGTTGTGCAATGCCACGGAGGTCAGAAGAGGGCTTCGGATTCCCCCAGAACTGGAGTTAAGGATGGTTTGTAGCTGCCATGTGGGTGCTGGGAATTGAACCCAGGTCCTCTGCAAGAGCAGTCAGTCCTCTTAACTGCTGAGCCATCTCTCCAGCCCCTATTTCTTCTCTTTTTAATTGGCCTGTGGAGAAATGGTGGCTGAGCCTAGCTTGTTAGGGCTCCAGGGCTCAAGCTCTAACCCTTACAACTCTGATAACAGGAGGGAGGGGGGAAAGAGGAAGGAAAAAAGGCAGGGAGAAACAGGGGAAGCGAGAAGAAGGGATGGGGGAGAAAGCCCTTATATACTCACTCTTTCCCACTGATTAAAATGAGTAACATATTAGACAGAAAGTGAGGCAGGATAGAAAAAGAAAGTGAAGGGGCCGTGGGAGAGGAAAGGACTTTACCCCAGAGTCAGGGTTAAAGCTTCTCACCAGTTGAGAGTTAAAATTCTAGGACAATTAACCTTTGCTGTGAAGATTGCAGACACAGAGACAATATTCCTTTTATGTAGAGATATTTCAAGTAAGAATGTTAAAATAGCAATGAATATGCTTAAGTGTCCCGCGCTATTGTCTCGCCAGCAAGAACGACGCGGCACACTCAGGATCCTTCTGCAGAAAAGCTTTAATGCATCTTGAGAGGGAGAGCATAAGCTTACAGGGCGAAGACCCCGAATGTCGGAAACCCAGCCCTTATATAGGTTAGTAAGCCCGTCTTGGACGTGGCAACTCTTGATTGGTCGCAAACTCATCAGCCCATATCACGCCACGAGGTAGGCAGAGACTAGAAGGTGGAAAATTACTTCGGGCATGCGTACTGACTTATTTACTGCTCAGCATGAACCGGATGTGAGCGCCATCTTGTAATGGCGTCTGCAGGGACGGCAGGCGGCTCCCCACACTTAAGGCCTACGTACATATGGCCTTTCTCATTTCCCATCAGTAAACCTATTTTCTGGGAATCATAGAAGAACCCCATTTACAGTCAAAAACATATCTTAACCCCCTTGGTCAGTCTTTGTGGACTATGGCTTCATCTTATCAGATTGTAATTCTATATCAATCACTTCAGAATGCACCCTATAATCTCTTTTATTTAAAAGAGGGGGAGCTGCTGGAGAGATGGCTCAGTGGTTAAGAGCACTGGCTGCTCTTGCAGAAGACCTGGGTTTGATTCCCAGTACCCACATAGTGGCTGACAACCATCTGTAACTCAGAGGATTCAACTTCCTCTTCTGAACTACTTGAGCATTGCATGACAGAA
>NW_008334081.1:2960640-2967420 GCF_000622305.1 Nannospalax galili | reverse complement strand
TGTGGGTGCTGGGAATTGAACCTGGGTCCTCTGCAAGAGCAGGAAGTGCTCTTAACTGCTGAGCCATCTCTCCAGCCCCAATAAATAAAATTTTTTTAAGTTTCTTGGGGGCTAGAGAGATGGTTCAACAGTTAAGAGCACTGACTGCTTTTACAGAGGACCGTGGTTTGATTCCCAGCACCCACATGGCAGCTAACAACCATCTGTAACTCCAATTCCAGAGGATCCAACTCCTTCTTTTGACATCCACGGGCATTGTACCACATGGGTGCATTTACACACATGCAGAAAATACACTCATACACATAAAATAAAAATAATAGAAAATATTTAAAAAGAAGGGGAAAGGAAAAAAGACTGTTAACAACCCTTTGAGATGTAATTTGAGAGCCACCAAAATTGTATATATAGCTGTGTTAGGACACTTAATCAGGACTTTCCCTTGAGAACCCACATTCATGCTTGAATGTCTTATTTTTCTCTCTGAGTACCCATTTCTATTATTCTTGTACTTAAATCTATCAACTCAAGAAGAACAACTCTCACCTCAAGGGGACAAAAGATTGTTTACTCTGTGCCAGGTATGGTGGTACACTCCTTTAGTCCCAGCACTTGGGAGGCAGAGGCAGGCAGATCTCTGTGAGTTCAAGGCCAGCCTGGTCTACATAGTGAGTTCTAGGACAGCTGGGGCTACAGGAAGACCCTGTCTCAAAAAGACTGAAAAAAAAAGATTATTTATTCTGAAGCCCAATATGAGTGACCATGACCTAGGAACACAGATTTAGGTTGCTCCAAATCCTGTATTCCAATGTGGCAATTTTTATAGTAACAAAACAAAGCCATAAATCAACACACTTTTCAAATACAGGAAACATAAGGTAGGCAGGTTCCAGAAAAGTGGAGAAATCTCTGCTTAGGCCTCAGATGCTACCTGATGACATTACCTTTGGGGATGGCAGAAACTAGGGGTCTGCTAAGCTAATACATTTTAAAAGATTTTACCTGTTCCAAGGATGTTAGGTTAGACACAGAGGTGGGCAAGGATAGCTAAAAAATGGCTAAGTTAGCCCAAGATAAGCTGTAATTATGCTCTAGACCTGCAAGATTCCAACCTCTCCACAATCATTGGAGCGTACGGTAAGTTAATCGGCCTTGTAGAAGGTTCAGTGTAAAGCATGGCTTCTTTCTGGGAACTCTCATTCACAAGTCTATGATGAACTTTCTTCTTTATAAACTCCAACTACTTCAAACTAGCTCATCTCGAAATTCTTTTCTGCAGAGATATCAAAGATTCTGCTTTACCTGAGTGGAGCTCCCTAAAGGGTAAGAGGGCACCTCAGGCTGCTACAGGTGGCAGTTGTGACCGTGTCTCCTGCTGTACCAGTGCTGACAAAAGGCCTGTAACACAGACAGCTGAGTCCTAGAGGGAAACCTTTGCATACTGTAGAAGTTTATCTACTGCCCAAGACCAAAGGAAAGCCCACAAGCCCTGCCTGAGAATTCAAAGTATCTAGGCACTACTTTGCTTTGCCAGGAGTGCCAGGCACAGGCTCTTTTCCACTGGGCAGACAGCCTTTGACCTAGTTTGTCCTACCTATGGCTGGGTTCCCCCAGTTGCAGAAAATTATCTGGTGGTAATCTTGCCTGTGATGATCTGGAGATGAGGATTGCTCAGATATGATGGCACCTGCCCTGGAAGTTTTATTTTATCAATGAAAATTTTTATTTCAACTAGTTACATAATTATTATAGAACAAACACACTAATTTGACATTTCAAGCACTCTAGATTACAAAATAAAAAGTAGTCTTCCTTCCTGGTCCCCTTCCTCCTCTGCCTCCATCTCTCCACTCACTCTTCAAAGTAACCCACAATCACTTGTTAAATGTATTATCTTTCCAACTCTCATGCCAGTGACTTCTGGCAAGCATTCTGAAAGGCATCAAAGAAAGCTTTGTAATTGTCATTTATCTGATTATAATATTTATTACTCTTGTAGGTTTTCAAATAATGGATCATTCAACCATTTATTTCTGTCAACTTTTTCTGCCCTAGTAAATGTTTTGACACTAGCCATTTATTTCAGAGACAACTGATTGATTCATTTGAGTATTTCTCAACAACTTAAGATAATACTCTCGGTGAAGGCAGTTTCGGCTTTTGGGCAGATGAGTTATTCATCTGCACATTCTTCATTCTGTAGGGTGTATTTGTGAAAAGCAGGGCACACTGTGTACTGGAATGGATGAAGAATTAGATAAAAAGAAGGCCAAGATGGAAGGAGATGAAATGCAGCTTCACAGAGCAGTGTTGCAGGACTGCTCTTGGCAGGCTTTCAGCCCTTCCTGTAGCTCTGAGCAGCTCTTGTTCCTGCCCACCCCAGGCAGCCCTTTGTGGTTATGGACAGCTACTCCAGGTCTTGCCAATAGATTCATTTTTGTTCAGTGTAGTTGGAGTTGATTTTGGTTGCTTGCAACTCAAGAACTCTGACAGAGGATCAGTTCATCAAAGCTAGTTAGAAACAGATGACCCATCTTGCAAATGAAGGGGGTGGGGCAAGGCACAGAGCCACTGAGCCCTGTGCTTCAGGCCACACACCTGGGGAATGGTCAAGCAAAAACTGAGTCAGGGGGCTGGAGAGATGCTTCAGCAGTTAAGAACATTGACTGCTCTCCAGAGGACCCAGGTTCATTTCTCAGCACCCACATGGTGGCTAACAACCATCTGAACTCCAGTTCCAGTGTATCCAACACCCTCTTCTGGTCTCTATGGGCATTGCAGGACAGAGGTGCACTTAAATACATTCAGGCAAAACACGCATACACATATAATAAAAATAATTACAACAAAGAAAACTTTAAAGAAACTGAGTCAGGTCTGCTAAGACAGGGCTCTGGCTCTTTCCACCCTTCTGCAGCCAGGTGCTGAGATTCTGGCACAGGAACAAGTGGTTTCCAGAGGCCAAAGGTAGCATGCTGGGACTTGCATGAAGTTGGTCTGTGGTGGTTTGAATGAGAATGTCCCCCATAGGCTCCAAGTATTTGGACATTTTGTTCCCAGTTGGTGGCGCTGTTTTAGGAGGTCTTAGAAGGGGTGACCATTGCTGGAGGAAGCATGTCACTGGGATCAGGCTTAGAGAGTTCTTAAGCCTTGCCAGATCTTGAGTTGCTCTTGCTTCCTATGCCCACCTGAAGATGTGAGCTCTCTGCTTTCTGTTCCAGTTTCAGTCACCTCCTGCCACCATGCCTTCCTGCCAAGACACACTGTAATTCCCCTGGAACCATAAGCTCAAATAAACTTTTCCTTCTATAAGTTGCTTTGGTCAGTGTTTCTACCACAGCATCAGAAAAGTAACTAATACATGGTCCTAGAGTATGGCTGCCTGTTTTGTCCTCAGAGGACTGTTCTGTATAGTTTGGAGAATTAACTACAATAGCTATATTTTTTGTTTTAATGAGTGACTGTATTATGTATACAGCAAGCCAAAGTAAAAGAGTAAATAGCAAGCGATGGGGAGAGCAGGCAAAATATTATCCAATTGGATGCTCAAAACAGTCCGCAGAAATCAACTTTAGAACTCCAACTGGAGCTCCCAAAAGAGAGTCCCAATAGAGAGCCTCAAGTGAGGCTCCCAAATAAAAGGACAAACAGCAGGAGATAGAAATATAACACTGTCAAACTGGGCACTCACAACATCCAACAGAAGCTAACTGGGGAAGTTGAGGCAGTCAGTTAGAGCTCTAAATGGAGCTTTCTCTCTATGCATGAGCTTCCCATGGGTGACTTCTCTTCCCACGGTAGGCTCATTTATATGAAGAGATAAAAATAGTAAACTCCAGAGCTGGAAAGATAGTTCAGTGGTGAAGAGCACATACTGCTCTTACAAAGGATGCAAATTCTGTTCCCAGCAGTGTTTCTGCTAAATAAGTCCAATTTTTTGAGTAGATTCAATTGCATAAGAGTTTGCATTTAAAAAAGCCTCCTATTATTCAAATATAATCACTGACAAACTTTCAGAATATGTCCATAGCAATTTTATTCAGAGGGAAAGTTTTACTACATGAGTACGTATACAATAAAAATGTGCTCTGTGTAAAACAAGTAAAAAGTCCAGGTGTGGTGGCGCATGCCTTTAATCCCAGCATGACGAGGCAGAGGCAGGCGGATCTCTGTGATCAAGGCCAGCCTGGTCTACATAGCAAGTGCCAGGCCACCTGGGGCTATAGGGAGACCCTGCCTCAAAAAGACCAAAATTTAATTAATTAAAATAAAACCTCTACCTTTATGTATGATTAAGTATGTATGTGTACTGGTGCTGGATAGCTTTAATGTCAACTTGACACACCTGGGTTGAGGGAGCCTCAATTGGGGAATTGCCTCCATTGAACTGGCCTGTGGCCATGTCTGTGAGGCATCTTCTTGATTGTTGGATAAGTGGGAGGGCCCAGCCCACTGTGGGTAGTACCACCCCTAGGCGGGTGGGCCAGTGTTGAATAAGAAAGCACTCTGCACAGGGGCTTGGGGGAGCAAGCCAATAAGCAGCATTCCTCTATGGCCTGTGCTCCAGCTCCTGCCTCCAGGTTTCTGTACTGAGTTCCTACCTTGGGCTCCCTGATGAACTTGACTCGGGAGATGTAAGCCAAATAAACCTTTTCCTTCCCATATTGGTAGTGGTCAGTGTTTTATCACAGCAATGAAAAAACAAACCAGGACAGAAATTGATACCGAGAGTGGGGTATTGCTGTGATAGACCTGACCTTGGTGTTTCTAGGAGGATTGTGGAAGCATTCAGAACTTTGAGCTGAAAAAGCCATTTAGTGCTCAGAGTTTGTTGCTGTGGAGCTTGAAAGAGTTATGCTGAAAGATTTGTGAACAATGGAGGCCTGGCATGTGAAGCTTCAAAGGGAAGCAGAGACTATCAGGGCTGTTCGTGTAATGTTTTGAATTGAGAATCTGTGGGTTCTGGTCAGCTGGGGCTGAAGAATCAGCTGTGATTAAGAAGAGACCAGAACCTGAAGCAAAACCTTTGCTTTACTGGGACAATTGATGGTGGTTAGCTGGGGCTGAAAAATCAGCTGTAAGTAACAAGAGACCAGCATCACCATGGTGAAATCCTATGGGAAGCATTTGCTCAGGGTCCACACACAAACACTGTAGTCAAGAGGGGACCTGAACCTCCATCTCTAGATGAAAGCAGGACCTGGTAATGTGTAAGCATCTCCTGCATAGTTCTGGTGTTGAAAGCATGAACAACTGAGAGCAACTGAGGCTTGGCACTCTGAGAGGCCAGGAAAGGCCATAGGTGAAAGGGCAGCTTCAGTTGCAGTGAAGACCCCAGGATTGAAGGGGTCATGGAGAGACTCTGAGGCTTTTCACCCTAAAAGGCAAGAAGAGGCCATTGGTGAAGGTGTAGCCTCAGTTTCAGTGGAGACCCCAGCTTTTTGGAGATGCCAGGACCATGGGACGACCACCAAGGACTGTCTTATTATACTTATTATGGCTAAAATAGTTGGCTAGTTTTAAGGTCACAAAGTTGGATGCCAAGTTATATGACTGTATCACTTTTCTGTATAATGATTGGTTATTGATTAACAGAGTCAAAACTCTGCTATGTTGTACAAACCTGATTGGTTCACAAGTGTCCTGTTTTAATAATATTTCTGTAATCCTATAAAAACTGTGACCTGACAATCATCAGGGCTGCTTCTACTCCCGAGATAGACAGCCCAGCCAGTCGAAAATTAAAATTTACTTTGCTACATTTCTTAAAGTGGTGTTGGTGATTTTTTGCGAACTCTGTCCTATAACATTTGGACGTTCCACTGAGAACCGGAGGACTTCTGGGCCTGGCAGCTTCGGGAAACTCCCCGAGAAGGGACCTGCCCAGCAGTATTCTGAGGACTCCCCAGTAGGGGACCTGCATCAACCTGGGCTGTCAGGCAGTACAGGCAAACTCCCTGAGAGGGGACTTGCATCAGTCCCAGCTGCTTCTGCCTCCCTAGTCAGCCCTCCAGTTTCTCCCGCCACACCACCAGCAAGGTAAGAGAGCACTCAAGAAACCACTTTCGTTTTGGTGTCTCTTTTGATTTTGGCTAGCCGGCAACTTTTGCCATCTGGTTCTGGGCTCTGATCAGAGAAACTAGGTGGGAAGATGGATGCAGCAAACCTCCCCCTAGTAGGGTTCTGGTGGTGATGTCCCCAGACCCGCCTGGCCATGAGCCCAAAAGCTTGTCTTTTGGGACCTGGATTTGACGGCAATCTGGTTGATGTTATTTGTCTGTGCTTGTCTTATTCTATGTTTTGGTCTTGTATCTGTGTTCATCATGGGTGGGAATGTGTCTCAGAGTGCTACCCCATTAGAGTGTATGTTGAACAACTTATCAGATTTCAGGTCATGTTTTGGATGCACCTAGTTTTAATGCAATTATGTCATGTTATGTCTCCTATGCTGAGATCTCAAGTAATTCTGTCATGTATGTCTATGATTATTGTCTTCATATGTTTCCATCAAAAACCCTAAATATCTTTAATTGGTTGAACTGGTTGTTTAAGGTCCTTATTTATTGCATACCTTTTGGTTTGGGTTTGCTTTCATAATATCTCTTTGGTTTGCTCGCTTTGGAAGTTATTTTGGGTTTGACATTCTTGATCTGGTTTATATTCCTTTCAGACCTCTAAAGACTTGAAAATGGTTTAAGAAAATTATACTGTTGGTTATAGGTTTGATCTAATATGTTAACTCATCTTCATTGCTGGAAATAACTCCCGGGACTGATCTTC
>NW_008334081.1:2934095-2960630 GCF_000622305.1 Nannospalax galili | reverse complement strand
GGCCTTGTCCTTTTCCCTCGGTTTCCTGCAGCGCTGCTCGGTATGCAGGCAGATGTGGTCTGTTTGGGGAGGGATGCTTTTCATCCTTGGAAACTGCTGGCTCAGATATGACTCTGTGCTTTTCTCCCTTGGAACAAGAAAAATCAGTCTTGGTTTTAAAACTGGTTTGTCATGACACTATGTCTAACCATAGTATTTATTATATGAGACCATTATAAATGTATAGACTTAGGTTTAATACTAAGAGAACTATTATTAATTTACTAGATATCAAATTCTAAGTAAAGCATCTCTAAAGTTTTAAAGGAGACTTGGTTGTTTAAAACCTACTTCAAGGCTTACAAGGGCATCTCAAAGTTTATACAGTATAATAATATATTTAGATTAATTGTTCATATATATATGAGGTAAAATATTAATTACTTGGTAAATTTGTTTATAAATATTATTAAAAGAATTTATTAAAGTCTAAACAGGGTTATAACACAGTTTCCCTTAAATGATTATGCTGGGGGTTGTGTACCAATTGCTTCTCTTTACCTTGTGTTTATATGCCTTACAGAAGGTCATCACAATTGGACTTGCTGACTATTGTATACTTTAATTAAAGGAGATAGAGGCAGGGTCACTGGACCCTTACCCGAGTATCCAGCCGCTCTTCCCATCCAACTGTATGTAATTTGGCCCTAATCACATATGGTCTCCTGGGTTTGGAAAGGCTAGGAAAGGCTTTCCAATGTAAATACTCTCAGGTCACCCACATGCCTCAGGAACTCCTCAGTCATCTCTGTAAGTAAGCTCAGTAAATTCACTGGTTCCCCAGGAGAGCTTTAGTCAAGCATTGGGTTGACACTGGAACCTTAGAAGGGGATAGACATTGCTTGAAGTCAGAGGGAAATTCTCACAACAGATGGAATGTTTATTTGTTGATGATATTATGTCTCATGGTTATTATAAAAAATAAAGTTAAAAGATATTAGAAGGATATGGGAATGGAGATATTTTACTAAGAAGGATTTATGAATGAAGACTATGATGGCTGGATATTTCCAGAATTAACAAAAGGAAAAAAATGAGAAAGCCTAAGCAAATAATAAAGGTCTGTGTAAGTTTAAAGATGTTATTAAGGAGGATTTATGTATAGGATGAATAAAAAAGCCAAAGCAAATGATAAAGGTATGTATAGGTTTGTTATCATTTATCAACGATGGAGCAGGGATAATATACAGTCAATCTTGAGGTCATAACTCAGTCAACTAGTTTAAGGATGTCTAGTAAAATTTTATTTAAGAATATTGCCCAAGCTTTATCTGTATAACATTGACTAAATATGTCTTTTATGTTTCTCTCTATTATGCAAATGTTACTTTTGGCACTTTCTTTTACCCGTAACAAGAATGATTTGACTCAAGAAAAACTAGGTCTGCCTCCTTGAACCAGATTATGCAATCTAGAAGAAAACAGTTTCTGTGATGCTTGGTCTGAATTCTGATGTTTATTTCCTGTCGATAGGTATGTGATATAATGCCTCCCTTCCGAAACTGTAAATCAGGATATAGAAAACTAAAAGGAGACTGCTTCTGTTGTAATAGAATAGCCTTCATTTGAAGACAGACTTAAGAAATTCTTGTTTTAAGGTCCCTTTCCTGGGCTGTGCCTAGTTAACCTGTGATGGTAAATCTCTGCCAGTCAATGTTTATTGAGAACGTTTGGGTTTTGTTCAAACTTTATCTATATGTTACACATTAATTAAAGGTACCAGGCTGGTGCAACTGACCTTCTTGGGTGGTTAATAACCATACTTAGAGGCCCATACTAATCTGGACAAAGGGACTTAAGGGACAGTTTTGTTCCTTGCCCTGGAAGGTCAACAGTGTCCCAGGGGACTGTGGGTATCTCTTGATATGTCCTGTAACTGTGGTGAGTTACCTGTAGGAAACATTTCCTCCATGCTTCCAAGTGAAGCCTGGGTCGAGCAGGACCTCTTGACTTATCTTCACGTAGATGAAACTGGTAAAAGAAAGCCCAAGGAGCCAGGGGCTCCCCCCAAGCCCACATGACCCCTGAGGACCAGATCCTTAACTGACCTTAAAGTAAAAGTAAAATGGTTTATTTGGGCCAACTATATGGTCTTAAACACCCAAAAGGAAAGTATAACCAAAAATTAAAATAATAAGTATATTTCCTTAAGAGTCCAAAGAATTGTATTTCTCAGACATTAGACTTAAGTCCAGTTAAAATGTTATTTAGACAATTATTTCTCAGTTGTGATTTTGTTCTTAACAGGAAAATACTGCTCAGGTATAAGACTTCAAATCTCGGTCTCCAATACTATAGTGCCCACCTACAGCTGCTATTGTTCTAAAATGATGACTAAGTTTATTTTACTTTCTATCTACTGATTCTAGCCACTGCAACAGTTATCAGAATACCTGAAAACAAATCCTAAACTCATCACTCTCGAGTCCAGTCTTAGTGGCTCAAATTAAATAAAAAAAAAAAATCAGTAGATGGATGCTTTTGAATGCCCTCATCAGAAAATTCCAGTGGACTTTAAGTGTTTCCTCTGGTTCCCTGTCTAGAACTTGTAATGCTAACTATTCTTGCCTTTACTTCTCCTTCATGTCTCAATTTGAGAGTTTTTTAAATAGGCCCACTGAAGGGGTACCCCAATTGCCACACTCTATGTCCCTGTTCAGCATGGAAGAAGCCAGAGTGGTCTGCGTCCCAATTTCATTTGTGAATGAAGATTATGATGACTGGATATTTCCAGAATTAAAAAAAAAAATCCTTGCTCTCCTAGAAGCTACTAAATGAGATTGTACCTTGATTTGGCATCCCTATTGGTCTGGGGTCTGGCAATGGCCCAGCTTTCATATCCTGTGTATCTAAAACCTTAGCTTCTGTCCTCCAGACTGGAAATTACATTGTGTATCTCACCCCCAGAGTTCAGAACAGGTGAAAAGGATGAATAGAACTATTAAGGAAACTTTGACTAAGTTAATAACAGAGACTGATGGTAACTGGTAAGTAAGGAAGAGTATAAATAAGAGTGTAAGTACTCTTCCTTTTGCCCTTTATAGGGCTTATACTGAGTTCAGTATTGTATAACTGTATTAATTCAACAGCGAACCTAAAAATCTTATAGCCACATCCTACTATGTCAGAGCCACCACCTATTACATATGCTAATTCCCATAGTGTTTCATGATGGGACCCCCCCCTGAATTATATGTCTTTGCTCTATACATATGAGTTTTTCAATGCTAATGAACCAAGTCTCACAAGAGACTGCTGGCTCTGCTTGGACCCTAGACCTCCTTACTATATAGGAACAGGAGCAATTAAGTCTGTAGGAATAGGTCCCTTTTATATTCAAAATCTGACTTATAATGAAGTACTTAGAAAAGGCCTTTGTCCTTGGGCTTCTAAACCTATGCTTACTCTTGGTAGCTTATCAGGTAGAGGAATCTGTTTTTACGGTCATACTTATAACTTATCTTTATCTCCCTACAAT
Organism: Nannospalax galili; assembly: GCF_000622305.1. NCBI lineage: Eukaryota > Metazoa > Chordata > Mammalia > Rodentia > Spalacidae > Nannospalax > Nannospalax galili. Next base: position 2,957,113 of record NW_008334081.1, on the reverse strand, counting down.
GAGATATGTAATCAATCTTACATTCTCACTTCATCTCCAGAAGAATTATATTATTTAGTATCACCAGAGGGAGCTTGGTTTGCTTACACCACTGGGTTAACTCCTTGTATAAGTCAAAGATATTTAACTGTTACTGGTGAGTTCTGTATTTTGGTTCATCTCATGCCCCAGGTATATTATTATTCAGGGACGGAAGGTTGGGAGCATTTGATGCCTCCAAATGGTGCCCAGTTTTCTAGGGGAATCGTGGCAGCTGTCCTGGCACCTACATTAATAGAAACAGATATAATGGGTGCCACAGGAATAGGGACCGCTGCACTCGTTAAAGGGGAAATTTTAAAGCTCTCACCTGACAAATAAATCTAGATTTAAAGGATATGGAATATCAATTTAAAACTTAACTTACTCCCTTAATTCTTTAGCTGAGGTAATGTTACAAAACTGGCGAGGGCTAGATCTTGTTTTTATGCAACAAGGAGGATTACGCATGGCACTGGGTGAAAAATGTTGCTTCTATGCTAACCATACTGGAGTGATTAGAGATAGTATTAGGTTAGTCCAGCAATTAATTAATGCTCAAGAAAGGGATCTCAGTAATCACCAAAATTGATATGAGTCCTTATTTTCCTGGTCACCCTGGCTGACCACCTTGTTACATGCTGTTACTGGGCCTATGAATCTTATTCTTCTAAGTTTTACTCTTGGGCCTTGTATTTTGAATACCCTTCTAAAATTTATTAATCGGAGACTCCAGGCAGTAAAACTCATGATATTAAGAACCGAATATGAACAGTTAATACCAGTACATGAAGAAAACTGTACATAATAGTTCAAAGAATTAACCTTACTCACAACAGGAGTGGGGAATGAGCTGGCTCAGCAAACTTCCCTAAGTTACTTCATTTTGTTCAGAGCCATTTTAGCAGCAACTTTGCTCCACACCAAAAGGAAAAGGGGGGCAACCTTGGGTCTTAGAAAATTGTCCTAGCCATGAACCATGGAATGTGCTAATTTAAGACATTTTATACCTTGGCTAGACTGCTTGTTTTCACTTCTGTAATCTGCTTGCTATTTTGGGTCACCTTGACACTAAGACCCCCCTTGTTATCCTGTTATTGTATGACCACCCAGTATCTGCTGATTCCAGCTTTCTTACTATACTTGTTATGGCTAGGGAGTTGACTAGTTTTAAAATTACAAAGTTGGTTGCCAAGTTATGACTGTATCACTTGTCTGTATAATGATTGGTTGTTGATTAACAGAGTCAAAACTCTGCTATGTTGTACAAACCTGATTGGTTCACAAGTGTCCTGTTTGAATAATATTTCTGTAATCCTATAAAAACTCTGACCCGACAGTCATCAGGGCTGCTTCTACCCCCGAGATAGACAGCCCGGCTGGTTGAAAAATAAAATTTACCTTGCTACTTTTCTTAAAGTGGTGTTGGTGACTTTTTTTTATGAATTCTATCCTATAACAGAAATCCCTGGCCTGGAAGGCAGCTGGTTGTGCAAGTAAGCATCAGTGGCCTGCCACATGGAGGATGTAGTCCCAACAGGCAAGGAGTGGGGAGGACAAAGACTGCTATTGGGCCCTGGCCACAAGGGAACTCATTTCTGACCTCACCCCTCAGAGACCATGCTGGGAACTAGGTTACTTCTACAGGGAGGAGTCAGGAGGTGGCCTCCTCAAGGATCCCACTGCAGACCCAGCTCTGCTCCATCCCCTCCCCAGTCCAGGTTGACCAAGCCATGCCTGCTCCCCCAGAAACCTGCTTGATCACCTTCTCACCATAAGAGGCAGTCCCAGAACAAGCATAGCTCACTACTCTGCCAGAGAGGAGACTGAGGCTCAGTGGGGAGGTCAGTGCTGGTGTCCCAAAGGCAGGTAGGATGGGCCTTTGCACTGCTTTGGGTGCTGCAGGGGGAGAATGCAGCCTCCCAGAGCACCAGGTACCTGCTCCTGATTTACAGAGTGAACAGTTCCAAGTCCACATGGAGGAAACCAATGAGGAAACCAATCAGCATGAACACTGCCATCACCAGGAACAAGAGTAGCACCTGGAAGGACCTGTGGACAGTAACCCTTCAGTGCGACTCAGACACACAGCCTACTGCCTGCCCAACAAGGGGCCCTGTAACAACTGGTAAACTCAAGCAGGGCAATCCAGGCCTGCTTGTCTCAGAACTGGGAGCACATGGTGCTAGGAGCTGATAGACCCTCTCAGGCCCCTGAGCTGCAGGGGGGAGATTGAAGAGTAGATATATAAACTGAACCCCATGGCAAGACCCCAGCCCCCAATGAGATTCAGTTTGAGGTAGGCCTTGGAAAGTGATAGTATCCTAATAAGAATGTTAATGGAAATGATAGGATTAGTGTCTTGACAAGGAGAGAGGTACAAAGCCTACTTTTTCTCCTACCCTGTCCTGCAAGGACAGAGAGCCTTCCTCAGGAGCCTGCCCTGCTGTACACCACCTTGCAGTCCCCAGCTTCCAAAACACAGAAAAGAGCTGCTCTTGCTCAGTCCTCCCTGTGTGGGAATGCTGCCTCAGGCAGCCAGCTAGTAAGTGGACTTGGCACACAGGGGGAGTATGCTGGCATTCCACCTGCAGAAGTAGAAGCTCTCTGAGGACTTGCCACTCTGCAACTCTCACTCTGAAGCTGTTACTGCCTCCAATCAGGCCATGCTGAGGGACCCTCAAGGCACAGAGCTACCTAAAAGTCTGGCCTCTGCTGGGTCCTGATTCATGGGCCATGTAAACCAAGAACACAGAGCCACCATGTGGGGCACAGCCACTCTGGCCCAGCATACCCCTAGACATGCACTGGAGTATTAGAAAACTATCTCTTCCTGGCCTCAGGGGTCTTGGCTTATGGTACTTTTCCTGCCTTCTTAGCAATCTCAGCCCAGCCGTGTGCATTATAGGTATACATGCACTCCTCAGTGTTTGGGTCTGGTTTTTCAGTGAGCAAACCTACTGTGTTTGCTCAGTGGGGAGGCACCTGTTCCCTAGGCCCAAGCGTCCTACTGATTCCTCTCTTAGAAACAGGAAGATGAGGCCTGGACTTGGTGGCGCATGCCTTAAACCCCAGCACTGTGAGTTCAAGGCCAGCTGGGGCTACAGGGAGACGCGGGCATGGTGGCACATGCCTTTAATCCCAGTATTCGGGAGGCAGAGGCAGGTGGATCTCTGTGAGTTCAAGGCCAGCCTGGTCTCCATAGCTAATCCAGGCCAGCTGGGACTACAGGGAGACCCTGCCTCAAAAAGACAAAAAGAAAAAAGAAGATGATGGGGTCTTTTGCTCACTCTGATAAGCTCTGGTAGGATACTAGAGTCACCCCCAAGGGGCTGAGTACCTCTTTGGAACTTTCCTGGGATCATATCCTGCATACCACATGACCTGGGACAGATGGCACTTGCAGTTTAAGTGGGCAACTGAATGGATTAGGCTAAGATCCCAATTCCTCAGAGTTCTGTCATGCATACCTGCTCCAGCCCAGGTGTCCTCCCATGGCTTTGCTGATGACCTGATCCCTCAACTTGAGACTGTGACCTAGAGGATGTACTTGACCACAGTTCCTGTGTGCAGATCAGACAAACGTCATCACTTGTCCCTAGCTAGACATGCCTGGGAAGCTCGATAGCTGTCCTTCCCAGATGGCTCCAGCCTGGTCACTCTCCACTAGGTGCATCCTCCAGAGCAGACCCATGGTAGCTGGCAGGAAGGGCAGGAAAGCCCCAACCCTAACACACTACCCACTTCCTACCTGTATGTGAGGACCCACTAACATCCTGTAGCCTGAGCTCTAGCTGTGAATCCAAACTTTTGCATGTTTGGAGGAGGAAGAAAGGAAGTAGAACCGGGAGCAGGGCCAGACCATTCTAGGCTGAGCTAACAGACAGGGCCTGGCGAGGTAGACCATCCCATGGACCGGGAAGGGATGATTGGTGCCAGTAAAAATCCAGAGCAATATTTAGTAAAATTCTCAGATTATGGGTGTCAGGTCTTACAGACCCCAGAACAGGCAGAAAGCAACCACCACAAACATTGCTGCAATTCCACAGGGCCCAGCAGCCATGGAACAGAAAGGAGTGAGGTGGGGGCAGGAACACAGAAGGCCCTGAGAAGGCAGAGGAGACTTCAGGGAAAGACATGGCAGCAAACAGCTAGGATGTTATGACTGGCACAAACAGTGAAGCACAACTGGCTGGTTCCTTAGTGGACCTCTGCCTCACCCCCAGATAGGAATTCACTCCACAAGAACCAGTTGACCTTCCTCCTCCTTCCATACCTCAGTGCCACTCAGGTGTACAGCTCACCACCTGCCCATACTGGAGTTAACCCTAGCTCCTTGGGCTACATGGCCCAACAAAAGGATCTGTAACAAATCCTAGTGAGGCAAACACAAGGCAACAGAGGCCAACTTGTCTTAGAACCAGGAGCACCTGGGGCTGGGTACCGATATCCCCAGATAGGAATCCATCCCATCTGGTCAAAGATTCAGATGTTGCTGGGTGATGAAGAGTTGAAAGCCAGCCTCAGTTAAATAGCAAGTTTGAGGCCAGCCTGGGCTAAATGAGACCCTGTCTTGAAGAAAAATAAAAGATTCAAATGTAAACAATAAACCACAATGCAATAGAGGAAAGTAGAAATTCTTCTCAACAAAACATAAAACTGAAAAGGCATTTTAAAATATTATAAAGATAAATCCAGTCAAAATGTAGTTTCTCTGCACAGTAAAGTGGATTCACAGTGATGCTGAGGTCATAGGGTAGCCAGCCGGAAGTGGGTAAAGGGCATGAATAACAGCTTTCAGGAAAGTGAAGTGCATTTGAAAACAGACACAACCTAATGTAACAAAATGCTACAGCAGGGATCCTACCTACAGGCATGGTGTGCTGGCTCATCCTCCCCATGCTGGAGCCAGGTCTTTCAGTTCAAATGTACAAGGCTTGGACCATATGGTACACGGTTTTAATCCCAGCACTCCAGAGGCAGAGGCAGGCAGATTTCTGTGAGTTCAAGCCAACCTGGTATGACAGCTGGGACTATACGGAGACCCTGTCTCAAAAAAAAAAAAAAAAAAAAAAATCAAATGTCCAAGGCTTTTCTCCAGCAAAGGTGTGTCCAGAGATGTGTCCTACTCAGGTTCAGTCACAGCCATTATCTGTCATCAGTGAGTCACGATAATGTGTCCTTTTAGATTAGCAACCAACAAACTCGGCCCGTGGGTCCCCATGATTTATTGTGGGGGGGGGGGTCCTGTGCTCCAGAGCCATGCTCTAACATGCAGCACATTGCCCCACCCACAGCCTAGCAGGACTAGACAGAAAAATAAGCACTCAATGGCCCCCATGAGGAGCTAGGCAGAGAAATCACTTGAAGAATTAGGATTAGGGTTCCTGGTAGGAGATGTAGCAAGACCAACACATGTCCAGAAGGCCCCAAAGTGCAGGAAGGAGTGGGACACAGCAGTCTGTGTTAGGAAGGGGTCTCTTCCAGAGTGACTAGGACAAAAGCCCTGAGGGTCTGCATCAAGGCAAATGAGTGGGCATGGATGTGAAGAAACCAGGCTTTACTAAGCTGCTCTACTCACCCAGGGAGGCAGAAATTTTCATTTCAAGAAACAAGTTACTGGAATCACACTGTCAATGCGAGTTTTCCCTGTACTGTGATTCCCTTGCATTTTTTTAAGGTTTGCTGGCTTTTGCTGCCATTGTAGATAAAAATACTTATCCAGGTTCCACTTCTAGGGGCCCATGACTAGAGAAGGACTGGGCACCAGCTCTTCTCTGTTCTGTTCCTGCAGGATGCATTCTAAAGAATGGTAGCATTTGGAACAGCTTGAGCACATTCTGGTGAGCTCCATTTTGGGGCTCTGGGTTGAGCAACTTTTCTGAGAATTTTACAATGCCATCTGTCATGTATACCCTAGGCTTATGAGTCACAGTGGCCAAAGCTCAAAGTAGGTATGGAAACGCAGCTGGACAGCTTCTGCTTGGCAGCCTGGACCAGGTGGACCATTTCTCACCCCTCAATGTATCCCATCACCTTGAAGCCCTGTCTCCCAGCCAGGTCAATCCAACCTGCAGAAGCCCAGCTCCCTCAACCTATGTAGGCTCACAAGGCACCCCTGGTTGTGGCCACAAGATTTTGATCAGAGTACCTGCCCTGCCTGGCCACTGGCTGTCTTTCCCTGGTCTTTGTCTGCTTCCTTGCTGACCCTCCAGGCTCATCTTAAATCTCTTCTAGCCCAGGCCTGGGGTTAGGCATGTCTCCAAGAAGCACTGGGCCCCTCTGGCAGGAAAGAGTAATTAGGGATCCTACTCTAGGGACTGGGGATGCTTGCTTCTCCAAAGTTAGATCTCCCAGGCTTTCTGAGTAGACAAAACTGGGATCCCACTTGTAACAGAAACTCTCTTGAGGTCACACCCACATGTCCAACTCAGAGATTAAACTATTAACTGAGCCTCTTCCTGTCACATTTGTCTCCTGTCTTCCATACCAATGGTGTGGGTCCCAAAGACACAGGGCATGATAGAGGGCATCCCATAAAGACCCATCTGCTGTGCCTGCACTGCACAGCACACAGCCCCTCGGAATCCCAATGTAGCATCACACCCTGAAACTCACCCCACTGCCACTCAAAGCTCTGCCCCAACCAGGGTCTCTGTATAGACAAAGGGCTCAGGAGCCACCCTGAGGAGGCATCTAGACACACATATGGAACAAGGGGCTTTAGTAGGCATTACAGATACAGTGGGCCAAAGCTGGTCAGATACACTCAATTTCACGGTCCCCTCCACTGGATAGACAGTGTCAGCCACAGGGGAAGGTAGAGAACAGAAGACAGCAGTGAGGTGGTAGGGTATCCACTGAAGGCTCCCCACTGAGTTGGATGGGTCAAGTCTTCCCAACATTTCTAGTCACCACCCTGAATCATGGACTTCCCATGCCATATGGGCCATTGTGGTTAGCACTCCCTGAGGAGGTGGCTGAGGGGCTGAGCAGTTACAAGTGTGCTCACCGCCTGATTAGAACATAGCCAGGTGATTGCTCACCTTTGACTCTTACCCAGCCATCACTTTGTTCCTCCACATAAAACTGTTCCTTAAACAATGCCTTTTACTGGCCTCCTCTTGGGTTTCATAAAACTTCAGTACCTGCTGACCATCTATCTGATGTTTGCCAGAAATTAGACTTCACAGGAACAGCCCTAGTATCAAATCAAGATCCAGAAACCCCAAAGCATAGGCTGAAGAGGGGACCAAGCCCACCCCTGCCCATGTTCCAGCACAGCCCATACCACGTCACACTTAACTCCCTACCTGAGCAGAGAGACCAGGGCAGCTACAGTTCGTGACCCTGCACCCAGCCTAGACCTCTGCATAAGGACAAACACAGATCAAAATATTTTAAGTCAATTTTGTGTTCAAAAAGAGAAAGGAACTTTCCCCTTCTTCTTTGAGCACTGACTTAAAATTCTTACTAAATCCTTTTGCCATCCCACCAAGATGGATATGTCTTTTTTAAAGTTTTACAAGCCTTCTGCCAGCTTCACAAACAGCCCTGTTTTTCCAAAATATCTCCCTGAACATCATCCATGACATAAGGCCATTAATGGGAGGCCATCTGGTGACAGACTCCAAGTCACAAGCCAGCTTCTTGCTGTAAAGATAGGAGACGTTTATTCTTCCTTTAATTTTTTTTTATCGCAATGCCAGGCATAGTGGCACATGCCTTTAATCCCAGTGTTCAGGAGGCAAAGAAAGGTAAATTTCTGTGAGTTCCAGGCTAGCTGGGGCTACAGGAAGACCCTGTCTCAAAAAGACCAAAAAAAAATCTTTTTTACATTATGTGTGTGCATGTGATGCATTTGGAGGTCAGAGGTTGGACAACCTGCAATAGTCATTGGAACTCGGGCTTGGGGCAGGCACATTTACCTGCAGAGCCATCTTGCTTGTTCTATTTTTTCCTTTAGATGAAGCTAGTTAACTGGTGAAAGTAGCTGCCTCAACTACCAGGTGGACCTGTGATGAACTCAAGAGTAACATGATACTGTTTATTCTTCTGCCTGAAGATCAGAGACTACACGTCTTAAGAATCTCAAGAGCTTAAGTGTGATGAGGCACACTTGCCAGACTTCCCAAGCATTCCTAAGTGGGCACCATCATTCACTCCAGACAGTCCCAGGCCTTTGACTAGTTCTGCACTAAAAAGGAAGCCATACCCTAAGGTCTTTGTCCAGTTGTCTAGGTAAACAGAGCCTGGTCCCCCATGTAGGCCCTTCAGCCCTCCAACTCCACCTCCTCCGCAATTTGAGTGTCTCTCATATAGTTCCTAGAACCCACAACCTTCCAAGATGAGGGCATGGGGATAGAGAGCATGAAGCCCGCCCCTCCTTTGACCTCCTAGGAATGGTTGCAGGTACCAATGTAAAGGGTTCCTGTGATCCAGTTGCCTCAGGTACCAAAGAAGCCAAAAAGCCCATCTGGCCAACAGAGATGTGACTCTATCTGCTACCAAATCAGCTAAGTCAGGTCTCCTCATGGGTCAGCTGGAGCAGAGAAGGAAGACAGGTGGGATATTGGCTTCCAGGTACCCCTAGGCCCTGAAGGCAGTCCCTAAAATGTTCCAGGTCCCCTCCCTAGTGATGCTGTAGGACCCTGGTAAGCCCCCAGGAGAAACAGCATTTTTCAGGGAATGACTTAGGCCTGATTGCTAGTCCTTATACCCAAGCACCTTGGTCTTGCCACCCCAACCCATCTTGCCTTCACTGAAGTAGCTGTGAAAATCTGGGGCCACAACTGCCCTAGATCCTAAACTAATTCAAGGAAAAATGGTCACTGCCTCATCCTGGAGAGTGCAGAGAACGGGGGTGGGCCGACCCCAACTGGTGACCAAGCACTGTGTATCAAGAGCTGCTCCCAGTGAACAGCAAATGGTCGATGGTGCTGAGAATAGGAGAAAGTTTGCACAGTTCTTCCAATTGGCCTTCCTAGAAGCTCTGGTAGCAAACCTTGACTGGCCTGAGACACCTAGGCCCCAAGGAGGAAGGAAGCAAAGCCACTTGTAAGAATGTGTACCTCACAACCTCCCCAGTTTCTCAGACCTCTAAGCCTCCCAATTTTGGCACCTCTACTCTACCCTCAACCCATCTGACATAGGCCTAGGAGAGAGACTATCAGCCCCAGGGCCTTCTGCCATGGTAGTCAGTAGACAATCTGACATACACCGATCAGCATAGGGGAGACCAACCCAGGACCATCTGAAGACCCAGACCTTGTACCACTGGCCAGTGATACAGAAGGATGAGCATCCCTTTCCCAGAGAACTTCATGAGTCAAACACCTTCTGAAAGGTAGACAGGTGGATCCATGAATGGTAGAAACATTCTCTGAATTCCTCTCTCTGTTAATTTCTTGCAACAGGTGATTGGTCCACAAATAAACATAGAAATGCCAAGGACTGCTGCCCCTGTCACCCAGACATAATATGTTCCATGGGCTCCATACCATATCCTCCTCCAAGTCCCTCCACTGAGACCCTGCTGTACCATGTTGCAGGGTCCCCTGGCTCTCAACCAGCCAGAGTCTATGAACATGTCTTCACTATAGATCAGGGTGACACTCACAAACAAACCAGCATACCATCCACTTGGGGACATGTAATTAGGCTCCAGGGGTTTGAATCACAAGCCAGGCTTTTCTAAGATATACAAGGTAACTACTGCCAGGAAGAGCTCACCTTCTCCCAGGAAATGGCCAGAGGGCATGCCCCACAGCAGATGAGAGACCTTGGTCAACAACCTGAATGTCTTACCCAGGGCAGAGAAGGTGGCCTCTGTGCTTCCTAAAGAGGCTCTTTTTGGACTTTCTCACGTCTCACCCACGTGTCCACCACAGGTATACACCCATAAACTGTGGGCAAGCTTCCTTACTCCACCTATTCCCTCCCCTGAAAAGCCAGCCCTCAAATTGGAGTCATACAGTCCATCTTCAGCAACAACCCACCACAGCAACACATAGGCCCCAATATGGCCACATTGACCCCCTCAGAGGGACACACTCCATTCACAGAGCAACAGAGGCTCCCACAGGCAGCTCTGTCCTTGGGTGAGACTAACCCAGGGCTCAACATCCTAGGAACACAAATTTTTAGTAGGTCTCAGTCCCATCTAGCTCAGATGGACAGGCAAGTGATGGTCAAGGCCTGAGAACCCTGAGGTCCCACTGCTTTGAGTGCCTGCTGGCTGGCTCTCAGTACACCAAGTGGGGAATGGCTTCCATGAAAACCTTGAACTTGAATCCTCCAAGAAGCTTACCTCCTGGCTCAGGTGTGGCACCTTACCCTCATCCCCACCCATGACCCACCCCTCAGTTACCTGGATTAACTTTTCTGTCATCAAGAGGTATGAGACTTTCTCCTAGGCTTAGGGGGAAGTAGCCCTTCACTGGGCCTCCCCCTTCTCTGGTGCCAGGTAGATCCTGGGAGAATCTTCTTGGTCAGACACATACCTGCTCCTTCCACTCTACCCTCCACATCAGTCTTCCCAGGGTGGACTTGGAGGGAGCTGCCCCCATGGAGATAGACCTATAAAGGCATCTGGATCCAGAACTAAAGAAGTAGACAGATTCTCTAAATCTCTGTGAGTAATAGTGGTTTGGGAATAGGTCAACAGTTCTGCAGATGAGTGATCAAATGCAAGTGCAAGAAATATTTTTTCTTCAAAGCTTCCTTTACATTAGGCAAAAAAAAAAATCTGGTTTTAGTTTTATTTTGAGAAAAGGTCTATGTATCCCTGGCTGACCTGCAACTCACTATGTAGACCAGGCTGGCCTCAAACTTGTAGAGATCTGTCTCTGTCTCCTGAGATTAAAGGCATGCAGCAGTACACCCAGGGGGAACAAAATTGTCTTTTAAATCTTGAGGGTACAAATGAACTTTTGAAAGAGGACAAACATTTATCTGTAGATTTTACTGTGTGAAAATTTCTTTCTTTCCCTAGGAAACCTATAAATAAATATTTTTTAAGCCAGACATGGTAGCACATACCTTTAATCCCAACACTTGGGAGGCAGAGGCTGGTGGATCTCTAGGAGTTAGAGACCAGCCTGGTCTACACAGCAAGTTCCAGGCCATCCATGGTTACATAGTGAGATCCTGTCTAAACACCTATATATATATATATATAATTCTGAGATGAACAAACTGCCGAAATCCTTGCCATATTTGACCCTAAGAGGTAAGTCCATCCAGACAAGGTCCCATGCAAATCGACAAGATAATGAATGCCCCCCAGGGCCACAACAGATGGTGTTGGCTCTTGCTCTGACCTTTGTGACCAGCCCTAGTTCTTGGCCAGTGAGCAAGCCTTGAACAGGCCTTCTTAGAGGATATAGGGACCTCCTGCTGGCTCTGCTGGTCCACTAGATGCTTAGTATGGAGAACAGTTCCATATGCCAAGAGCTCTGCTTCCCATCAGACCAGCTCTCCCAATGAGATGAGCACAAAGCCTGGGCCCTGTGCAGAGGGGCCCAATCTCAGCCAGACCCACAGCTCACAGATCCACAGATTGAAGCACAAGGCTGGCAGAGCCCACCAGTTTGCTTCTTCAGTTGGCATGCCTGGCCAGCCAGCTGCTAACCCAGCTCTGCCTCAGGTAGAGGTTGCCAGAAAAAAGACAAAGGGTCAATTTGGACTTCTATGGAGTCCAGGCCAGGGGTACTGCACAAGAAGACTGCCTGCCTCCAAACAGGGCAGGACAGCCATGAGCCAGGCTAGCAGAACCTGCAGAAGGAAGGGCTCTAGCCCAGAGACTCTCTCCAATGCAATCCCTTGCCAGCCCAGGGTTCAGTAAGAGCCAATGGGAGAACTGATACTGGCTGCCTCCTGTTGTGGGCCTTGGCTACCCCCAGGTCTCCGCTTTCCAGAGTCAGAGCAAACTGTTTTACTTCTCCCATGACTCACCTGGAATGTGTCCTGCCACTCTGTACTCCCATCTCCCACGGTCCCAAGGCCCCACAGCTGCAGAGCCAAGGCGGTAAATAGCTCTGGCAACCATACTGCCTGTAAACTGAGGAGTCTGACAGCCACACATTCTGCAATAAAGGAGCATCATGTGACTTCCAGAGCCACTGTCCCAAAACACCTGTTACATTTGCTGGATGAGGGCCAGTGGGGAGGGTGGGGAACACTGCAGTCCTGTAAACAAGTCAGAATCCAGGGAAGTCAACTATGGACCAGGCTACATGCACTACCCAGCCCAGGCCACATCCAGGCCTCATCTAAGTCATGCACAGGTCATGTTTTAGAGCCCCTCCTCACCTGCCACCCTGCTAAGTGCTGTTATAGAAATGTCATAGAAAGTCTTACATTCTCTGTAGGGCACTGAATCCAGGGGATAGGCAAGTGTCCATGAGTGTATACGGCCATGGCTAACCTCTTCAGTTCTGAGTCATTGCAGTACCTGCCCCAGCCTGTCTTCCCTAGACCTGGTACAAGAATGGGCAGAAGTGGCATAGAGCCTCTCTCAGGGGCAGATCCCAGCACTGACCAGAGTGATGAAGGGCTACATGGGGGGAGAAATGCCACAACTTCAGGACTGCTTGCACTATCTTCCTTAAGAAAAAATAACACTGGGCTCAGCTGGGATGCTCCATCAGGACAGAGCCCACGAGGGCCTAGGTTTGGGGTCCTACAGAGACAGGTCCCAGAGCAGCAGCGGCTCTTGCTATACTTACTCTGCTTCCACTGCTCCTGCAGAGCAAGGCTTCTTTCATAATGTCTGCAAGTCACCTACCAACCCAGGCTTCGGGATCCCAGATTGTTGGGAGCTATTAGTATAAGCACAGCCATTTTGCACACTGAGCTGTGGCAGGCTTGCTTGTTTACTTTATGATCTTTTGCCTTGACTCAAGAGTTTGTGTGTTTTACACACCAGCACCTAATTATACTGCCAAGTCAGGAGGAATGTGTTGATAATTTAGGGAAGATGGTTAATTGGTGGAATTCACAAGTATTTGACCATTCCTTGACCCTCAGATAAAGGTGGGAAAAGACAGCTGTTGAAGCTAATTGAGCTAAGCAAACGGTGGCCATCTCTGATGTTCTAGTGCATAAAAAGGCTGAGCTGAAGTAAACCGGGGCTGCGGTCTCTACTGACAGTCCTCCCAAGGATCTTTTGTCTCTTGTTTTTTCTTTCGATCCTCACTCCCCCTTTCAGGTGCTGTTCATCTCGGCCAGCTGGCACCGGCACCAGATGGTCAGCAATGAGAGGGTATGGGGAAAGCGGGCCCCAAGGCCAGAACAGGCCTTCTGTATCCCCCATGTCCAGGGGCAGCCGGACAGTGTTGCAGCTGGTTCGGGGTAACCATGGATTGGTGTGCTGGGCCCAGTGAGCACAAGCCCCACCAGGGAGATCTCCATGTCTACAGCTGTCAGATGCCCTGGGTCCTGACTACCTCTACATGGCATCTGTCCCTCTGCTTCTGTGAAACATCCTGCCCTGGAGGACCACACAACTCCTGAGTCCTGGGCAGAGCCTGCTCATGCCCCAGCCATCTTCCCTAAGGTTGAGACCTCTGGGTCATGCCCTCCTGTTTGTCACTGGGCAGCTGCTGGCCCTGGCTGGGCTCCTCCAACCACCCTGGTTATGAAACAAGGTCTCACATTGCAGCAGCTTAGAGGTCTGGAGATGAAATCCTGTCTCTTAATCCAAACACAATAACCCCTCCCAGTTTGCACAATGGAGACTCTTGTCTGCAATGGGTGAGAGTGGTTAGCCTTTGAGGTCAGCTGTTTCTGTCTCCCACAGAGGTTTTGTCACATTCTGAGGATTCACTCTTCTTCCTGTGCTGAGGTGTATAACTACAGACATTAGGATTACGATTGTGTCAGGGGCTTGAGGTTTCCAATGATGAGGAATCTCACTGATATGCATCTGACCAAGGACAGCAGGCCAGGAACACCAATACCTTCCCATGAAGGGTGGGAGTTGTTAGATATTTAGAGAAAAGGAAAGATAGAGGAGTAGGAGACAAGAAACCAGAGCCAGACCTGCAACAGGCAAGGAATAGACCTTCAAAGAAGATACAGTGAGAGAGGCTGACTGCAGGAACCAAGCATCTACAACTAGACAAAGAAACCCGGGGCTTTTATAAGAAAGTTGTGAGACAGCTGCACTTTGTGGGGAGTTGAATTAGTGTCCGGGTTTGGTGTCCTTGTAGTAATTGAGGGTCTTCTCTTAAGAGTATTTCCTCAGGGGCTGGAGAGATGGCTCAGCGATTAAGCCCGGCTGTTCTTGCAGAAGACCTGGGTTCAAATCCCAGCACCCACATGGCAGCTAACTGTCCGTAACTCCAGTCCCAGGGGATCCGACAGCCTCTTCTGACCTCCTCAGGCATTGCACGATATGGGTGCACTTACCTATATGCAGGCAATATATGTATACACAAATAAAAAAATAAGATTTCCTCAGACTTGGCAGGTGTGTTATCTAAGACCCTAGAGGAGACAGATGAGCTTCACAAACAGTCTCTCTCAGTCCCAGGAGTGACTGATAAGGTGTGAGCAAGGCCAAACTGCCAATCTATAGCTGTTTGGTCACTTGAGGAACTTTATGCTTTTACAATTTTGAGCCCTTTGGCCACTCTAATGATTTTATGCCTTTATGGCCTCCTCTGATGAAGTTTATGGTTTTCCTGAGTTTCGCATATTCTATCAGGGTTATCTCCTGTGCATCCAGGGTAGGTTCAGGGTAGTCCTCAGTACCTGTGCTCTGGATCAGCCAGCAGATTCTGAGAAGCAAGTTCATTTTTCCAGCTGTTTGTAACAGGTTTTTACAGATGGGTATAACTCACTGCCTCCCTGTCTTAGAGTGAGCATTTGGTCAGTGGCAATACAACTTTCAGCAGCTTGGTTTTCAGCCATATGCTGTACACCAGCCATGTTGTAGTCCACTGACTCCTAGATGATACTGACTTCAAGATGCAGTTTTCAAGGCACAAAAGAAAAGCTAGAGTGGGTCTAAGAAGCACCTTCCCAAGGAACAGATGATCCAAGTGCTCATCACACGGCACCCCCCCGACCACTGTAAGATCCAGGAACTGATGTCCAGCAGGAGGAAGGGTAAAGTTGCCACTGGCAGAAAGTGCTTGGCACACACCTGCTTTTGGCTCCCAGCCATTGCACCTATTTTACCAGGCTACTGTGAAGGGGGGCCACAGCCTCTCCCTCCTTAAACATCCAGCACCACCAACACATCTGCTTCCCAATCCACATACAAAACTACTGAGAATCCCCATTCCCCAGGGTCCAGATGCATGGATGGACATGATGAGCCAGAACTTTACAAATGTCTTTATGAGAATAATTTTCTAGCAGCAACAGCAGAAGGCTGTGATTCACATTTTTCTCTGGAAATTGATGACAGTCAAAAAGAAAAAAGGTGTGTCCAACTTCCCAGACTGCCAAGATCCAAGGTCAAGAGGGCACCTGGGAGGCTGGCCAAGTCCCAGAGGATAGTGTACGGCCCATGTGTTATGCTCGTCTGAAAGTTGGCTTTCACTTCAGTGCCAGGACTATCCTCTAGCTAGAAGGGTCAAGATAATCACAGCGGGGAAATGGGCTGGTCAGATAGATCATAGTCAGAAACCCAGGACCTGCTCAGGGTGACAGTGGGTTCCACTTGACTTCGGATGGATAAATCTTGGTTTTCTGGACCATGATTGGTACCTGGTTTAGAGCTGATCAGCTCTGCTGTAGCCCTCACAGAGCACACACTGCATGGGGATCCAGTGGCAAGGCCCCTCCCAGGGCTGCAACAAACAAGGTATGCCCCCAGGGCCACCACAGAACAGGTAAGACTTGGCCTGTTAGGGAGTAAGGGAGCTGCCCGCCCACCTAGTCTGTCCCAAGATCAGCTGGCAGAAGGCCAAGGGGAGTGGGGCCAGACAGCTCCATCTGCTCTACTCCCCTGACAGAAAAGTAACATAACCTGGAGGGGCCTCAGAGCTAGCTCCTAGCTGGCTGATGAGACCAGATACTTGGCCTGCTGTTGGTGCCATCCTGTAGGTAGCCTCCAGGCCCACCAGCCCTGCATACCCAAGGCCCCTGACATACTGTGGCAGCAGGCAGAAGGGCTCCTGTCAGTCCTGAGCAGGAAGTGTCTTATACGGGTTCAGGATACCCTTGGGGTCCAGCAGTAACTTGAGCTGCTGCATGAGCTGCACAGCCACAGGTGGTTTGCTATAGCCAAGCACGTGCCTCTTCTTGAAGCCTAAGCCATGCTCCGCACTGACACTGCCCTGCTGCTCCGCTGTCCAGGTGTACACGTAGGGCTCCAAAGAACTGAGTAACCCCTCACTGAAGGCCTCTGCTGTCACATTCAAGTGAAGGTTGCCATCCCCTGGGGAACAAGGGAATGGTTAGGATGGGTAGGCCCCAGGAACCTGCCCCAAGAACCCTTCTCAGCCCTGAGACACTCTTAGACATGCCTCTCCCTGCTCGGTGACTATCCCTGCCCATCCCTATCCTGGTTCTGAACCAGACCCTTTGCCCCATTCCTTCAACTCTCTACAAGTTATCAATGGTAGCTACTGAGCCCCATCTTACAGAACTTAGGGCAAGTAAGCCCCAGTGCACAGAGCCAGGTAGCAAGCCAGCAGGAAGGTCATATACCACAGCCACACTGCTGTCCCGACCCTAGCACATTTCTCATGAACTGGGCTTTGAGATACTCTGAACTGAAGGTGCCAAAGACAGAGAGAGACCTTCCTGTAAATTAATGGCATGTGACCTAAAGCACCACTTTCTGCCCTCCCCAGAATGACTAGAAACTGGCTTTGAAATCCCACCGTCTAAAGAGATAGGCTGCTTCTAGCCATTCCACCACACAAGCAGCAGACTTCTCCAAAACACTTGAGAGAAATGCCAACAATCAACAATGGCAGGGCTTGCTCCTTTCACTAGGACAAGCCTTGGGGCTGAGCTGATGAGCTTGGCTGCAGAGGATCACCATAGTGGATGTGTGTGACTCACAGTGGCAAGATGACATGCTACTCACCCAAGTGCCCATAGCCCACCACATGCTTGGCCAGAGGGCCAAGACGGGTGCGCAGGTCAATCACAAGGTCGTAGAGCCTCTCCACAGGGAGGGAGATATCATACTTGAACACATAACCATCATGGCTAAGTGCCTCTGTGATCCTCTCTCGCAGGGCCCACAGCGTCTAGGGTGATGAAAGAAGACAATTAAATGCACTTCGACAGGGCTTCTGGGCCACGGTCACTAGGACAGTGCTGCTTTAGTCCATTGGTCTTTATGGAGGTGTGCAAGCAGAGGGGCTGCACACACAGGGGCCTAGGCTATTGAAGAGGGCTAGAATAGGGAAACTGAGGCAGGGCAGAAGGGGACTTGGAGTAAAGTAGTTCATTCAGAGTAGTTGTACCATAGACTACTTGGCTTTCATTTGTCTTTGGAAATCCACAGCAGAGCTACCCACCACCCACTACCCTGACCCACCAGGACCTTGAACCCTGGGCTGGCCCCTGCAGAAACTTCATCATTTCGGGGAACACACCAAGTGAAACTTCTAAAAGATAAGAACTCCTTTCTTCCTTTCTTTCTTGCTCTCTCTCTCTCTCTCTCTCTCTCTCCCTTCTTTCTACACTCCCTCCCTTTCTCCCTCTCTCCTCACCCCAAATGTGTGTGCAGGGAAGTGGGGGCAGAGGACAACTTTGAGTGTCCATCCTCATAATGCCATTCATGTTGTTTTTGAGACAAGGTTATCTCAGTGGCCTGGGACTCCATGAGTAGTCTAGGCTAGCTGGGACCCACTTCTCTCCACCTCCCCAGTACGCAGACTATGAGCACATGCCATCCCACCTGGCTTCTAACATGAATTCTGGGGACTGAACACAGGTACTTGCACAGCAAGCACTTTGCTGATGGAGTTATCTCCATAGTCCCTCCCTTCTTCTTAATATCACCTCATGCCAAGCTTAATTCTGAATAAACAACAACAGCTCCTCATCATCACTGAGGATACAGCCAGAGTCCCAATCTCCCCATTCTCTCATCAAGTTTTATAGGCACCTGGCCACATTGCCTGCCACCCAACCTCCACCATAGACATATCCAACCCTAGGAAGAACCCGGCAGAACTGCTGCTCACGGGCTCCTCTACCTCAGCACTGTGCTGTGTTCTGCTTGTCCTGCAGTCTGCTGTGCCCAGCCTGCCCCTGCCCCTTACCTCTGCTCTAGCCCCCCCATACTTCTGGAACTTAGGGACATCTTTCCCCCCCTCCCATCCCACCTGTGCTGCCTCCCTTCAGGGATCCTCCCAAGGCAGAGTTGACTAGCGTGTTCACTGCACTGGGGTGAGTTGTGTGATGCAGAGTCTGGTCATGACTATAGCCCAATCCGTGGGATGCCTGCTTCTCACAGGGCAGTCATCCAACAGGTTTTGGTGACTTAAGGGACATGTAGACCAGGGATAGCAAAATCACCAGACTTGCCATGACTGCAACCTAGAGGAATCCAGTATGTGTTGTGGGCCTCCAGCAGGGTGAGGTAAGGACTGAGCCAGTCTGGGCAGGGAATGAGAGGCCTCTTCGATAAAACCAGTCCTCTGCTCCTGGCTAAACTAATCCCATCTTGCAGCAACATCACTTAGCTGGTCTATGTGTCAGAGTGCAGTAAACAAGCTATATACTTTAAAGCATCACATTTTCTCTCATATTCAGAATGTATATTTAACTCTATATACACAAATACACATTTGGCATGAGATCTAAAGAGGAACTCTCTAGAGCAAGGAAGGGGATGAGTGGGAAGGGGAAGGAAGGACAGGGAGTGGCAATAGGGAGGCAAATAGGGATAAGATACAATCATATATATGCATAAAATGTCACAATAAAATCTTTTATTACATTAACAAAATAAGAAATAAACCAGGGGCTTGGAGAGATGGCTCAGCAGTTAAGAACACTGGCTATTCTTGCAGAAGACCAGGGTTCGAATCCCAGCACCCACATGGCAGCTAACAACTGCCAGATGCCAGAATGGTAAGAATTCCCCCGCAGTACAGGTGATGAACAGTTCCCACATCCCAGGACTACTTCCTCTTTCTCTGTCCACCAAGAGGCCAAATGACTTCTGGAAACAGAATCAAGATCTGTTCCTCCCTCTTCCCTAGGACTTACTGGGCCTCCAGGCTCACCCTCTATAGTCCTTGCAGTTCTTCCTGCCTCTCCACATGCTAAATACATCTGTGAGAAACCATAAGTGACCCACAGGCTGCAGGGTCAGCTGTGTGCATCTATGAGGTGGGAAGATGAAGGGGGACGGGATATTCCTTTAAATATTGGTGTAAATAACCTAGATAATTAGAATACGTTTTTCATTCCAAAGAGGTTTTCTATCTATACCATAAAACCAGACATACCCTGCACACTCTGTCTGTCACTGCTAGACAGATTAGGCCCTCATTATATGGATGGGAGAGAAGGAGGACATTGAACAGTGTGAGAGCACCTGAACTTTCCTCTGGTCGGTGGCCACAGTGCCATCAGTCACCAGGCCAGAATCCAGCACCTGCTCCAGGAAGCTGCCCAGTTTCTCAGCATCATGTCCTACACTGGAGCCTGAGGTCTCAACCAGGGCATAGAATGGACTCTCTGCAAGGAAGTAAGAGATGTAGAGTGAGCCCAGATCCTACTGACTGCATCTAGAGTTGGAACCACTCTGGATCACACAGCAAAGGCAGCTCTGCCTGGGTACCTGAGCCCACCTATGAACCAGGAAGCATTAAGGCAGGCTGAATTCCACATGTTTTAAATGTAAGTCTTCTGCTGCCAAAGAAAACAAACATCACTTTCTACATAAAGACCCATCCTGCTCACCCTCAGCCTAAAGGCTGGGTCCAGTTGGGGACCTCCCAACAAGCTGATACGGGACAGGTCTAGCACAGCAGAGCAACCACAGGATCTCAGAGCTGGCTTCTCCACTCTTACCAAACCCCAGAGCCCTAAGGGAAGACCACTTGTTGGTAGATAGCCTATAATATCCTCAGACATGGCTACTACATGTTAAAGGCTATGCTTTTCATCATAAGACTTATTGTTCCAACTTTCAAAAAAATTCAAATGTGTATATCTAACTTACTGAGTAGCACTGTCCACCCCTTAAACACAACCCTAAGGCTTCATCCAGAAAAATAATATAAATTCATCCTACTACAGACATAATACAAGTGTTAAAAATAGCACAGCTTTCCTATGCACAATGTCCAGTGTTCCATGCAGACTTGCCAACCCTCCTGGGGACCCTCCATCCTCCTGGGACCTTCCACTGCCAGGATCTCTGAGCCATCCAATATGTCCTATGCTGTAAAGCAGAGCACTGTTCCTCAACTGCACAGGGGTGAATACCTTGTACTGGGATGGCCAGGTGTAGGTGCTGTCTGACCAGCCGCATACACTCAGCATCCATGAACTCAAATGCAGATAGGACCTCGCCCAGCATCCCCTTGCAGGTGGTGAAGGTCTGTAGAACCTCAGCAAAGCCAGGACAGCCTGCAATGGGGCACAATGCATCAGGCACCACACAGTGAACGACAACAGGAGCCACCCCCTGACACGAGAACCTCACCCACAGCCTGGCTAGGTCCCCACTTCCCAGCAGGGACATTAACCTGACTCGCATGGACAGCAAGCTGACTGAGAGGAACAGGTGCTTGATGCTGCAGGAAATCTCCACATGTCAACCCACAAGTACATCTTGGGGTCACACCAATCTCTAAATCTGAAACTGTGCCTAAGAGGTGCCATAGAGCACTTAGAATGGCAGGAATCAGAGAGACACACCCTGGAAATAATCCATTTTGTTACAGTGAAGTGTGTTCTGACCAGAGACAGAGCATCACTTGTCATCTAGGCTATATTTTGGACATCTAGAGGGCCAAGTCCCAGATCTCCAGACAGGAAGCAAAGGCTAGGAGCAGTGAGCCCCTCCCATCCCACCCTCACATCATCTCATCCTCACACCATCCCACCTTCACACCAACAGAATAGCTGAGGGAACTAGCTTGAAAAGCCAGGTCCAGAGCAGTTGCCCACTCCCGCCAGTCAGCTCAGAAGCAGGTTGAGGGACCTACCAAGGAAAGCCACATTCACAGCCTGGGGTCTGGGTGGGCACAAGATGGAAACGGTGGTGATGATCCCCAGGGTGCCCTCTGACCCAATGAACAGCTGCTTCAGATCATAGCCTGTGTTGTCTTTCCGCAGGGAGGTCAGGCAGTTCAGGATGGTGCCATTAGCAAGTACCTGACAAGAGGAGACAGGTTTCCCTTCATCAGCCACCCTCCCCTCTCAGGAGAAGCTGATGGAACTCCAGGGTACCCTGAAAAAGCAGTCAGCCATGAACTCCCCCTCACTCCACCCACCCCACCCCCATTTGGTTCAGGATAAAGGCTGGGACAGTCTGGGAATGAATGAATGGAAACTGAAGTGGTCTAGTCAGACTCAAAGGAGAACTTTTCACAGCTGGAGCAAGACTCTCCCAGCCTCGTGACCACAAGCTCAGGAGCTCAGTTTCTGGCTGCTGGAGGGAAACCTGAGTCAAAGTACACATGGGGAGCACCTGTGCGGGGGGCAAGGCACACAGCTGGAGAGAGTAAGCATAGTTGGGGGCAGTGGGAACACACTAGGGAAGGGTAGGGAACAGGGCTGGGGTAGGTAGAAGCACACCTGGAAGAATCAGAGCTGGGGTACAGGGAGCACACCTGGGAGGACTGAACAGCAAAGAGCCTGAGGCTGTCCTCCATCTGAGCCCCTCAGTCACAGAAGCATCATTGGTTCCCATATCGAAATCCCACCTGGAGCTTTCTGGCTGCTATTTCAAGTCAGAGCTTAACTGAATTTTCAGGAACATGAGAAAGCAATATACAATAAAAACAACTGGTAGCCAGCCAGAAAACAAAGCCACAGGGACACTGTGACTCAGTGAATGAAATACGAGTTTTATTTGTTCTGGCACCTGAGTAAACAGGATACAAAGCCCTGCCTTAGAATCCATTGGTGAATATGATGGTTTATCTTCATTGTCAACTTGTCTGGATTTAGAATGGGAACTAGGAAATGGCTCAGTGGGTAAAATGCTTGCTGCATGAGGACGAGTTCAGATCTCCAGCACCCATGTAAAAGGCTAGGTGTAGAGTTGCTAAGATGGCTCGGGGGTAAGGGCACAGGTCACCAAGCCTGACAACTGAGTCCAATCCCCATAACTCACGATAGAAGTAGAAAACAAATACCCACAAATTATCCTCTGACCTCCACATGTGTACCATGGCATGGCGTGCGTGCACACACATGTACACACAAAATAAATAAATATGGGAAGGGGGAAGCGGGACATAGTAACGCATGTCTATAATCCCAGCACTGGGAGGCAGAGGCAGGAGGATCCCACAGGCTCACTGGCCAACCACTCTGGCCAATAAGTGAGGTCAAAGTTCAACAAAAGACCCTCTATCTGAGAATAAGGTGGAGAGTGATAGAGCAAGACACTTAATGCTGACCTCTGGATTCATATGTGAGCCCAATCACACACACACACACGCATGCACTCTCACAAGTGCACAAAAGTGCACGAAATTTTTTTGGTCACCTGGGCCTGTGCATGTCGCTGTGGGTGTTTCCAGCAGAAAAGATTAGGTTGAGGTGGGAGACCAACCCTGAATGTGAACAGCAACAACCACGGGCTGAGGTCCCAGATTGAATAAAAAGGAGAAAGAAAACTCGAGCACAGAATTCATCTCTTTCTGTTTTGAATGCAAACACTATGCAGCCAGCTGCCTTACATCCTTCCCTCCATATCTCCCCCATAATGGACAATATCCTTGCAAACTGTGAGCCAAAATAAACACTTTTTCCTTAAAAATTTTTTTTTATTTTATATGTATGCGTATATTGCCTGCATGTAGGTAAGTGCACCCGTGTCATGCAATGCCCAT
>NW_008334081.1:2907609-2934065 GCF_000622305.1 Nannospalax galili | reverse complement strand
AGGCCAAATAGGGCTACATAGTAAGACCCTGTCTCAAAAAAACAAAGAAAGAAAACCCACCCCAAATCTCATTGGAATTTAAATTGAGTGAAAGTGACTGTCTTTCTTAGCATAGAGCTATTTGCATTTTTTTTTGTATTTTCTTTTTTAAAAAAGTATTTTTATTTTATGTGTATGAGTGTTATGCCTGCATGTGTGTAAGTGCACCTGACTCATGCAGTTGCCCATGGAGGCAGAAGAGGCTGTCGGATCCCCCGGAACTGGAGTTATGGACAACTGTTAGCTGCCATGTGGGTGCTGGGATTCAAACCCCGGTCTTCTGCAAGAATAGTCAGTGTTCTTAACCGCTTAGCCATCCCTCCAGCCCATCCTTAAGTAACATTTAAAAGTTACTTTGTTACATCAATGAGAAAAGTAACTAAAACAGCAAGGGTTCCCTGTAGGAGACTCTAAGGATCCTGGGGGTAAGTTGGCAAAGGTATGACTCCACACCAAGTTGGCCTTCCGCACTCTGGCTCCTGGAAGTCTGGCACATGTGGAGTGGGCACACCACGGGCCTTCCTAGCACAGTGGTATGGGCCCCCACATGTCCCTAAGGAGCCTACAGCCAGGGGCCATTACAGCAGGGTCTCTAATCTGGGACAAGCCCACCCCCAACCAACACAGCCCATGCCCTGTACCACCGTCAAGACAACAGTCCCAGACTGAAGCTAGGATGCTCCCAGGGCAGGCTCTGCACCTTGTCAGACCCCAGCTCACCACTTCCAGGCCCAGGACAGTCCCTCGAAGAGAGCCATATCGCAGAAACCGGAGGCCACCAGCGTTGGTTGACACGTTACCCCCAATATGACAGCTTCCCTTTGCTCCTAAGTCCAATGGCATAATGAAGTCCTGTTCCTGTACATAGCGGCTCAGTTCCTCCAGCACACAGCCCGCCTGGCAGACCAGGATTCCTACAGAGAACAACCCGACTGCCAACAGCTTCTGGCTTCTATAGGCATGAGACCTGTCACTGCTGGGACTCCCCTAACCTCCCCCCTCCCCGCACAATGTAAAGGAACACTCACCTCAGAGGCAAGAAAGAGGCACCCCACATACATATACAAACATGCACATCAGGCAGAACAGAAACACTTGGTCCTTTGTAATTACCATATAAAAGTAGAAAAATTAGAAAGGCAAAAATGGAGAAACACAGCTACATGTATGCTAATGGAAGTGAGTGGAGAGGACTGCTACGAAGCAGTGCTCTCAGCTGCAGAAGTGCTCTCCTCCCTAGTAGAGTGAAGGTTTGCATGCTTTTTGGTGGGGAGGGCTAAACACCTTGCTGCAGATAGCAGATAGCAGTCCCCATACAGAGCAAGCCAGCCTGAGTGCAGAAGAAGGCTGCCCCGGAGACTAAACTCATCATGGGCAACAGGAAGCCCTTCACAAGTGCCACTGCAAGGCCATACATGGCCAGGAAGGACTTCCATGGTGAAGTCAGAGTGCAAAGGGACTAGTGTGACACGTCCACACAGTATGAGTCACCCAGTGACCTAGAACACACAGGAGAAGGCTGGGCATGGCATACCAGATGACCATGCTGCAGCCACAGTTCTGTCCCAGCTAAGACCTCATACATATGAGTACATACACATTCGTACACACACTTGCTGGCCTGAGCACAGTCCCAGTAACTAATAAGGAAGGACAGCCTCACCTGGCCCCAGGAAGCACACAGGCAACACAGGCTTACCAGACACATTGTGGAAGCTGATGACTTTGTTCATCAGAGCAGTGGAAAGAATGATCTCATCAAAGACAGGAACACTGCCCCCCACCAGGCCAGTGTTCCCTCCCTGTGGGTTCACAGCCAGGTTCCTCTCATGACAATGTCTAGAACAAGCATTTGGAGGACCATCAAGTCAGCATCCCTACTTCCACACAACCATCCCCAAGGGACATGCTATGAAGCTGAACCCCCAAACTTGACCCTCTTTCTAGGCTTTCCTGCCACAGCCCTGGCAGCGGCTCTTCCCCACCATCCTGTGAGGGATTAAAAGGGATAGCCCACCCGAAAGCTGTGCACAGGGGGACAAAGGCTGATACTGTGTCCAGGGCATGGGGTGGGGGTTAATATGCAGCCTGATTCTTACACCTTCAGATCCCTTTCTTCATAGTGGCCACTGGGCTATGCCTCAGAATAATTGATGAAGCATCTTGCAGTCAGGACTCTTGAGGGTAGGGATCTAGAAAAATGGATGCCTTTGCCCATGAGCACCCAATGACCTACAGGAATCTTTTATGGGTGGGTGTGAATGTGGCCCACAGGAGCCTGACTGGGATGTTCTAAAGCAGTGTTTGAATGTAGACATCTCCTCTTACCTAAGAATGTGAGACACCTCTTCTGAGGTCTGGGGCCTCAGCAACACCTTACTACAGCCTGTGACAGAGAACCATCATGTCAGTCCACGTGAAAGGAAGCAGTTCAATTACAGCCTACCTTCCCACCCTCCCTACCCCCCCACCCCAGTTTATCCAACACAATGTCTTCTACAACATCTGTACTTCCTCAGTGAGGTGACTAGTACAGTCACAGCCACCAGGTCCACAAAAACCCAAGAACAAAAGCAAGAGGTCAGAAGGTCCTGGGCTATGCTAGGGACTATGCAACAGTTAGGTCAATGTGCAACAATTGGTGGAAACAATGGCCCCTTCCCACTTACTCCTATGGGAAGATGGCTTCAGCCCCACTGTACAGGGAGGTCTGCTGGGCTTCTTCCCTACAGGCATGGTTTCCTTTAAGACTTGAAAAATATCCTGGTACTCATCAAACCACCTGCTGGTTTTAGCAGACTCTTCTTCCTTAACCAATCAGAACAATGGCTGCTAAATGGTGACATCTAGATCCATCCATCTGCCTATGTCTCAGCTTCCAATGAAAGAATAGACCCTCTCCTTGGCTCCTGAGAGCCATGTCTGTAGCTCTCTACTCACACCAGGATTGGCTATGACTTCCTCACTCACTCTTGGCTGCCCTTGTCTATCTGATACCCAGTGGCAGGTAGGAGCCCCTCTAAGCTGGGGAAAGCCACCCAGAGTGGTTAAACTTCTTTCTGCCTTCCAACTTCCCTGAGAACCCCAAGGTGATAGGGCTGTAGGAACATTCCAGAGCAGCTCTGTACATCTCCTAGGCTCTGCACATCAGCTATCTTAACTTTATGATTCTAAAAGGCATAATGTTTCTCATCAAAGAAGCTGAGTGGGCTGTCTGTCCTATCTCAGGGATCCTAGTCACCAGCAGAGTTTCTGCTGGCTGTGTTCTAGGTGCTCTGCCATCCTGAGTGAGCACAGAGCTGTAAGCACTGCTCGCCAAGGCTTGCAAAAAACCAAGTCTGTAGCAGGTTTCCCAATAGACATTTAAGTGCTCAGCAGAAGGCCTGCTACTGGCAGGCAGAGTAACATCAGAAGGATTTCACACTTGAGAGATACATGTAGACCCTCTGACTGTAAATCAATAAGAGGTCAGTTGCTAACTTGAATTCCAGAGAACAGGAAACAAGAGGCAAAACAATCCAAGACAGTTCAGGGAAATGCCCAAACTGAGGGGAGTGTAGCTGGAAAGGCCCCAGCCCGGGCCAGGGAAAAGTCAGACCAAATACTTGTAGGCAGAAAGGCTGCCCAACAAGGTCAGGGCACCTCCTCAGAACCTCCCCCCTACACCATGCCTTCAAGAAGTCCCAGCAGGTACTCCCTCTCATCCTGGCCCCTTTGCAGTTGGTGACAACATAAAAGGACCATCCCCTCACACTTCCAAGAATTTTAGTCCACCAACCTGTCTTCCTCTGCCCCAGGACCTTGCCACTGGCCCCTCTGGAGCAATGTGACCTGCTCCTGAGCCTCCCATTTTCTTCCTATACTTTGGACTTTGCTTCCTGCAGTCCTTGCAGTATGCTGGCTCCTCTCACACCTGCCAGGCACCCTGCCTGGTCTTGGGGTGTGTGTGTCCCCTTTGCCCCAGTCTCTCCAGGTGCCTCTACCTGGGAGGCTACCATAGGACCATCCCACCACTTACCCATCTCAAACCAGGCTGCCATCTCTACCCCTGTCATTTCCTAGCTCACCTCCTGGTGAACTCCTTGGGATTTCAGTATCTACCCATATCAGAGACAAATTTGGCTTGCTGCCTGTTTTGTGAATTGTTTCATGGAAATACAATCATGTCCACTGTCTATGCTTGTCTGTGGCAGCCAGTACCCCTGCATACCCCTGTCCACCTTGCTTCCACACTACCAGCAATGTCTTCCTCCAGTTACTGCAGGCAATTTGCTGCCCAGGGCTCCTCACCCGTGTTGCTGACCTACGCACAGTATGCTACACTTGCTCTCTGCTGCCTTTCCTTTCTTCCTTTTCTATCCATCATCTCCCATGATCTCCATCAACTCTGCAAACCTGATGTTACACTCTCATCTTAAAACAGAAAAATGAAAACCCCTTCTAGCCTGGACTCCTGAAAAACGCCCCCACTTCCCAACTCAACACACAATGATAGTGTACTCACTCTCCAGGAGACTCCCAAGAGAACCTTCCTCATCACACTCTCAAACCCAGAGTCAGCTCCAGCTGTCTGTCTGTCTTCTTCCAAGGTCACTGATGGTGCCCACAGTTCTCAGTCAAGTTCACTAATGGCATCTATGGTTCTCAATCACCTTACCTGATACAGCAGTCACATATGGCAATCTGTGTCCCTTCCTTCCCCCAAGTCTTTCTCCACTGATTCTGGAATATACTCCTGTGGCTCCCCTGCTGCTCTTTGGCCTTGCCTGTCCAGTATCATTGATTGGCTCCTCCTCTCTAAAGACAGTCATCCAGCACGGCCCCTGCTCTGGACTCCCCTGCTCTGCTCATGGCCCCTGTCTCTTGGCCTTGCTGCCTTCATCTATTTCCATATGTTCACACTCAGACTCTTGGCTTTCCCCAACAGACCTGCTCTTTAATGCTCCTCTCAACCTAGTAAACAGAGATCCAGAGTTTCCACTGTCAGCACAGCCATGCTATTGTCCCTCTTTATTTCATGGACAGACCCAAAGATCACTCCTTCCAATCCCTCTAAAACCTGTGATGCCTCAGTTTTGTTAGGCCTTCCCAGCAACAGCATGTTCATGCAGTATTGAGCCAGGATAAGTCTGGGACTAGGGTATTCCCATGTTGTGTCAAATGCATTATTTTCTGTATACTGTCAACTGCTTCTTTTTACTATTACAGCAAGAACATCATGTTGGATTTTTAAATTGGGTAAAATCTTGTCAGGACAGAATGAAATGTGGCTAGCAAAAAGAGGTGCCAAGCCTGGGTTGCTGAGAAGGATCTCAGCTGTGTGGAACAGCTGCAGGAGGAGGCAGGTGACAGTGAAAGCACCAGTAAGGCACCTCTCTCTGAAGACCCTGGGACCTGTGAGAATGGCCTGATATAGAAAAAGGGTCTTTCCAGAGGTAATTAAGACCTCCAGTTGAGGGCTGGAGAGATAGCTGCTCTTGCAGAGGACTTGGGAGTTTGGTTCCTAGAACTCATTTAGGAGGACTCACAATTGCCTGTAATACAGCTCCAGGGGATCCAAGATCCTCTTCTGGGCTCTGCAGGCACTCATGTGACAAACCCACACTCACACATATACACACATAATTAAAAATAAAATATATTTTTAAAAAGACCTCAAGATGAGATCATCCTTAATGAAATGGGCCTCAAATCCAATGACAAGAGTTTCTATAAGACAGAAGAGGAAGGGCTGGAGAGATGGCTCAGCGGGTAAGTGCACTGTCTGCTTTTGCAGAGGACCCAGGTTTGATTCCCAGCACCCACACAGCAGCTAACAACCATTTGTAACTCCAGTTCCAGGGAATCCGCCGCCCTCTTCTGACCTCCAAGGGCACTGCACCACACGGGTACACACAGGCAGGCATTACACACATACACGTAAAAATATATAAATTTTAAAAATACTTTTTTAAAAAGGCAGAAGAGGAGAAAGGAAAGAATGTGCACAAAGATAAATGTAGAAGTGGGACAGGTGCTAACACCTCAGGCTGCCAGAAGCTGGGTGTGGCAGGAAGGACTCTCCCCTGGAGGCTGCAGGGACAACCTGGGTT
This sequence comes from Nannospalax galili, assembly GCF_000622305.1. Lineage (NCBI taxonomy): Eukaryota > Metazoa > Chordata > Mammalia > Rodentia > Spalacidae > Nannospalax > Nannospalax galili. The sequence continues at coordinate 2,927,934 of NW_008334081.1, read as the reverse complement.
TCAGGCTCTGAGCCTCCAGAATTGAGAGTAAACTGGTGCTGCCTCAAGACCCTACTGGGGTCTCTGGTGACTCCTGCTCCAGGAACAGCTGAGCAGATAGATGCACAGGCGGCATTTACACACTCAGTGCAGCCAGGGACTGCTTCACTTTTTAACCTGCAGAATTTATTCTCAGAAGACCTTAGTCAACAAACATTCCCCTCTTCACTTGTGTCTTTGGGCTTCTGCAATTCATCTCTTTCCCCGCTGCCCAAGACTGACTCACCCCGGACAGACCTCAGCCAGTCCACGTTGCATGCCTCCACTTGGTCTGGGTCTGTGATGACTCTGCCAGGTATGATGCTTTCAAAGGCAGCCAGATCCTTCTCAGACACCGTGGAGAATGGCAGGCGCTGCACAGGGTATCTTTTGCAGGTCAGCATCACCTCGGGGCTGCCGGAGGCTGAGGAGTACCCTCTGCAAACCAAGGGGCTGTACATGCCCCAACGGTCAGGCAGCCACCTCGACCCCATAGAGGGTCCCAGAACACAAGTCCTCCTCCACCCTGGAGGTGCCCGGAAGAGCCTCGCAGACCACCTGGGCATCTGATGGAGCACCATTGCTCCTGCCCTGAAAAATAAAGAGATTGAACCTGCAATTCATGAGCACTAAAATAATGAGAAAGCCCCTTAACTGCCTATGCACCATGTCCGGTGCCATCAACACAAGACCTGGAGGAGCGAGGTGGCTTGGCACTGTGAAGGGGCTACCACACAGGACAAGGCTGCTGGACACAGTGGGCGCTGCACTAGAAGGGTTCCGTTCTGGATCTCGATGTGTCATTCTGCAGGATTACAGTCCTGAGAATTCACTGCGTGTCCACTTACGAATGACGCATTCTCTCCCAGGCATTTAGTTTAACATTTACAAAGAGACCTGCTTTAAAGGCCCTCCTTACGAACAGAATTGGTTTTAAGGCACGAAAAGGGAAGCTGGCACTTAACCGTGCACCTAAACACCTCAGAAAGTTGAATCTCGTGTTGTACGTATACTTAAGCCACACGCTTTAAAACGCTTGGGAAATCAACATTTTTTTAAAGGCGGGATGGGACGGTGGCCTGCGACAACGTACGGTAACCCAGGTCAGACCAGGCCACGGAGGAACTCCAGGTTTCCCAATGCAGCCGCTTCCGCCTCACCGGGGCAGACAAACGCACACTCCGGGGGCGGCGCGCACCAGGCGCATGCGCCGCAAGCTGTGACCTGGGGAGGACCCAGTCCTCGCACTCCCGGGCCGACGCGGCCAGTACACGCCGGGCGGAAAGGCGCCAGTGAGACCCGCGGCCCGGACGCACGCCAGCACCACGGCGGCCCCCGCAGCTCTCGGACACAGTGCGCACTCGCCCGGTGCAATCACGTGATGATCCGCAAGCCCCGACGCCCAGGACCACGGACACCCGCGCCCTTCACCCTGAAGCTCGACCGGCCGGGCGCCCACCGCGGCGTCTGTGTACACGCACCGCGTCAGCACCCGAATCCCCGCCGCGGCTCCGACGCAGGCCCCGAGCGACCGAACCAGAAGGGCGGGGTGAGCCAATTGCGCATGTGTACGGGCTCCCGGCTAGCCCGCCCTTCTCCGCCCCGCCCCTACCCTACCCTCGTTCTCCCGCCCCACTGGTTCCCGGCCCCGCCCGGCTCCCTGCCCTGCCACTGTCCCACCCCCGTTCCCCTGACCCACCTAAGCGCCCCAGGGGGTCCCAGGGTAGCTACTGCCCTTCTTTGCCCACAATCCGACTCCGCCCAGCAGATGTCCCAGCACTCCATATCCCGAACCCTTTCCTCATCTGGCCTTACCGTGATCCACCCGACTAGCCCCAAAAGGTAAGTGCCCATTCCTTAGTCACTCTGTGGCCCTTCCCCCAGGGGCCACTGCCCCCCCTAACCCTAACCCCCTACTTCTTTTTCTTTCTCTCCCAGTGGTTTCTCTTTTCCCCGGGTGCCATTGCCCCCTCCCCAGGCCCTTTTCTCCACAGGGGACTTCTACACCCACCATTCTTCCTCCAGAGGCCTCTGTCTTACCCCTGAGGCCTCTGTCTTTCCCCTGGGGTCACTAGTCCAGCGGCAGACATCACTGCTTATAGTGAAACCTTCAGCCTAAGTAGAACACTTATTTCAAAGGTCCAGGGCTGGGACTTACCTGTGCGTACCTCAGAGGCCAGTCCAGCCCTACTAAGCATAGCACCCCTGACTTGTGGGGCCAGCCTCAAGGGCGTGCTCCTCAGGCAGCCCCATCCTAGCTCCGCAGCATCTTATGGCGGCAGCTCCAAGGCACAGAGATCAGCCCAGCAGCTGCTTCCTGGGCCAAGTCCAGATCATGCTGTCTTCCTCCGTTGGTATCCCCAGCCCTAGGAAACAAGTACTTGCTGCTTCTTGCAAACATTCCTTTGCTTCAGCATCCCACTTTCCAGCCTTCCACACTTTAAATGAAGTTTTTCAAATAACTCCAGTGGTTTCTAGTTTGCTGCCCCACAGTACCTGGCATCCCAAGTGGGGTTCATCTCTGTTTTTCCTGAGGCAGCTCCAGAAGCTGTTATTTCCAGCTTGTCCACTTCCATTTGTCATTCTGTGAGATACTAAGACAATTTAGATCTCTGAACCAGATTAGGGAGAGCAGGAGGGTCCCCTGAGGCTGCATCAAGACTAGAGGTATAGGGTTGCTTTGCCAAGTAAAAGCCAGGCATCCCAGTAAGGTTTGCAAACTAGATAAAACAACACAGTGTTTAGGGGTCAACAGCACATGTCCTGTGACAGAAGGGTTACATGTAGCTGTATCTGTGCCTTCAGTAGACCACTTCCCTAGGGTCTGCCCACCTGCCCAGATTTATCAGATGGGGCACTGGTACGTGGCCAGTATATCACCTTGGCATCTTCTAGGTGCAGAACATACATTGCCTTGGATTCCTATCCTGGTTAGGCCCTTCCTACTAAACTGGCTCTTGTGCCACAGGCAACTGTGGGCATTGGCAGTTGTCAAGAAAGTTACAGATTCAGGGGCTGGAGAGATGGCTCAGCGGTTAAGAACACTGGTTGTTCTTGCCAGTCCCAGGGTATCTGACAGCCTCTTCTGACCTCCGTGGGCATTGCATGACACGGGTGCACTTACATACATGCATACACATAAAATAAAAAAAAATAAGTAAATAAAAAAATTTTTTTTAAGTTAAAAAAAAAAGTTACAGATTCAGGAACTAGAAAGATGTCCAGTGTGTGTGGCCCTCTTACACAGATACTCCTGGTACCCAATCACCATAGCCCTCACAAATTAGTAAGCCAGTGACATCTTGGACCACTGAAATTAATGACAGTTCAGAGCCTGTCAAAATCAGCAGCCATCATCTACCCACCACCCAAAGAAGAGGGCTTACCTTTAACCCTAGCAGTCACTCTGGCAAGCAGCTGCTGGTACATTATATAGAATGCATAGTCAACACAGCATGCTGTCAAAGGGCCACAGGGCCCTTCTTCAGGAGCCTCAGCCTCCTCCAGCTAGGACTCTGATCTAAGTGATCTCTCATATGGGTGAGAGGCTGTGCCTTGTGCTGCCCAGTGTCAGTAAACCCAACACTGTTCAAGGAAATGTCTATGACAACTCAACTCATTACATTTATGCCCACTTTTTTTTTTTTTTTTTTGGTCGTTTTGAGACAGCCCTAGCTGTCCTGGAACTCAATTATGTAGACCAGACCAGTCTTGAACTCACAGAGATCCGCCTGCCTCTGCCTCCCGAGTGCTGGGATTAAAGGCGTATGCCACCACGCCTGGCACCCACATTCTTATGTGGAAGCCCTAACCCCCAATGTGACTGTTTTAGGGGCAGAGGCTACATGGAGGTAATTAAGGGTAAATGAGTATTTATGGTTGGAACCTTGATCCTACAGGACCAGTGCCCCTATAAAGAGACATCAGGGTCTGGGAATGTAGCTCAGTTGGAAGAATGTTGGCCTGGATTCAATACTCAGTACTACATAAACCAGGCATTGGTGGAGCACTCCTGTAATCCCAGCACTAGAGAGATGGAGGCAGGAGGATCAAAAGTTCAAGGTCATCCTTAGCTACATAGTAGTTTCAGACCAGCTTGGGATGTAAGAACCTGAATTCACCCCCAGGACCCACATGGTAGGAGAAAATCAACTTTCCACAAGTTGTCCTCTGACCTCCACATGCCCACCATGGCACATGTCCATGTACTCACACACACATACTCATACATACAATGTAATTTTTTTTTAATTAAGAGACATCCGAGAGCTTCCTCCCTACCTAGTCCTACAACCCCCCTTGACATGTGAATGCACAGTGAGAAGGCCTGCAACCCAACAAACAGCAAAGCCTTCAGCAGACATAAGCCTTGCTGGCACCTTGACCTTAACTGCCAATCACCAGAACTACAGGAAATAAAATTTTGTTAGGAATCCAGTCTTGAGGGGTTTTGTAGAAACTGTCCCATCAGACTAGGAAAAGTCTCAAAAGAATCCTGACCTTTTTCTTTGGTCTTTTTGAGACAGGATCTCCCTGTAGCGCCACCTGGCCTGGAACTCACTATGTAGACCAGGCTGGCCATGATCCACCTGCCTCTGCCTCCTGAGTGCTGGGATTAAAGATGTGGACCACCACCCCCCAGCCCCTGACCCTCTTAAGAGTCCTTCAGGGCAAGGCTCCTGATTCAGGAAAGGCCTATTACTGCCTTTTTTCCACTTTGCTGGGGATGGACCAGTACCGTGCACATGAGGCATGTGTTCTACCTCGGAGACGAATCCTCAGCCTTATAGTACTACTTTATAAAGCAGTACACAGCCCTCGCATTCATGCACACAGCTTCCTTGGAAACCTGGAGACCCAGCACTGGCCACTAACTTCCCTGAGCACCCAACCAAAGCAAAGTTTAGGGTCCTAGATCATGAAGTCCCCCAGTATCAGCACTCTGTGTAAACAGAAATGAGACACATTCACCTCTAACAACATGGGGATGCTACATACCTGTTTCTAAAACGACTTACTTCCAAATGTTTCTTCCAAAAAATACTTTATTAAACAATATATCCATAATCTATAACATGGTCCAAAAATACAGATATACATCTTTACATTATTTAATAAAAAGATTTACAATAGTATCTTTCATTTACAAAGGGGACATAGATAATAATTCCTTGAAAATAAAATGTGACATTCATGTTAAAGCTGCATCATCCTACTGGATGGAATGTGGTCAAGACACCACAGCACATTCCAAGGAGAAAGACACTTCACAGTCGTGCCTCAGTGAGAACACTGTTCTTAGACCTCCCCTGCTTTAAAGTTCCTCTTGGCATAAGCAATGAAGATCACTGTTCACTGAAAACCTAAGAAAACTCAGGTCTTCAATGTCTGAAATAAATATCCTTCACTGTTGGATTTCAAACCATGAAGACCTAACCTCCCAGCTTCATAACAGGGCAGACCTTAGTCACATGCTCTCTGGACAGCATTACTGCTTGAAGCATCCCTACCAAGGCCTTCTAGGAACAGGTTAGGGCTGAGGGCAAGGAGTTTGCACAGGGGCAAGCAGCCAGCCGTGTCCTCAAGCCAGCCACAAGCCCTGCCCCCATCACATGGCTCTTCATTGCAGAACAGAAGACACAGCCAGTGGCCTGACTCCTACTGACCTCACCTACAGGACGGATGGACAGTCAGCACTCCTCAGACCATCACACCACTACCATGTTCACAGATCTGGGGGACTCTGTTTAACAAACCTTTTTATTTAATTCATCATGCTTCTTCTGTAAGAAAATTGGAGAAATTCTTCAAACTATTGATGTTTAGGGAAAACAAAAATGATTCCTCTTAGCAAAACACTAATGTACTTACCAGAAGGGGAATTATACAAGGAGAACCCACCCATGGCTCAGGCAAAACAGCTACCACAGGCCTGTGGGGGTCCCACAGCCCCACCCATTCTGTCCAAGAAACAAGGATGGCTTGTGGGGTAGGCCTTGCTGGGCAGGCACAAAAGAGGGTCTGGTCCAAGAATGGAGACAGCCAGGCCTGGAACAATGCTCACTGGCACAGCACCACAGTGCCTGCATTTCTACAGCACCCAAGCCAGAGCTGGTGGTATGATACTCTTTCTCTGGGTGTCCTCCCTGCTCACAGATAGTGATGATGGGGATAAACATTTCATCAGAGTCCAAACAATACCCAAGGGATTTTCCTATTCTGCTCATATTTTCTGTTTTGTTGTTTTGGTGCCAGGGATCAAACCTAGAGTGCATCATGCTTGCTAAGCAAATACCACACCACTGAGCTAAATCCTCAAACTCAAATTTTCTGTTTTTTCCAAAGTTTAAATGCATCTTATTTTGGTGATATTACTGTAACTGGCAAAAGTAAACACTGAAAAACAGGTAAGTATAGAAAGTTAAAAATAAATAAAAGTCAGTGTGCAGGGACAAGATGGCCCCAAGAGGCAGAAGTCAGAGAAGTCAAAAGCTAGCAGGACCACAGCAAGCCAGACGATGGATCAAGCCAGATGACGGGTTTTAACCTCTAACACCTCCACTAACAAATACTAATCCTACCCAGTGTGAAAGGACTCAGTTGCCCCAGGATGAATCTCAGGTATTAAATCCGCTTCTAAGGCATTATCAGGCAAGATCTGATAACAAACTTACTATGCTTACAGAAATTGTAAAAGAGGCCCAGCATGATGGCACTCTGCTGTAATTCCAGCCCTCTGAAATTAAGGCAGAATGATTGCCAGGGCTACATAATGAAACCCTGATGAAAAAAGAAAAAAATTAAAAAGCATACATGAGGGAGGCCATGGGTCTGATCCCTAGCACGAGAGAGAGGAGAGAGAGAGAGAGAGAGAGAGAGAGAGAGAGAGAGAGAGAGAGAGAGAGAGAGAGAGAGAGAAGAGCGAGCGAGCACGCTAGCTGAGAAATATGGTAGCATGCTTGTCTAGCATGCACAAAGTCCTGGGTTCACGCCCCAGTACCGCAAAACCAGACCTGGCACACACCTGTAATCTCTAATCTCAGCATTTGAGAAGTGGAGATGGAAGAATCAAAAGTTCAAAGTCATCCTTCACTACATGAGTTCAAGGCCAGCCTAAGAGACATGATACCGTCTTAAAAATAAAAGAAAAAATTCCCATAACTTGATTCTCACAATCTTTAGGTAGAACAAAAGACTGTTATGAAATAAAAATGCATTACCTAATCTGAGCCTGAGGGGGTCCCCAAGAAGTGCCAGCCTTTTGAGCCCTTAGGCCACAGGAGCCAGCATTTCCAACACTCTTCTGGAGACACTTTTCTGGAGAAAAGCTGGAAGAGTTGCCAGCAGTCACTATCACCTGACTAGCATCTGCTGCCCAGGAAGGGTCAGCACAAGCCAGCTCACTCGGTGGCACCAACACAATCCACTCCCCTCCCTCCTTCCCCTGCTGGGACAGGCTAGGCAGGAACTGCTAGAACTGCTGAGAATCCAATGGCACCCCGACCTCGCGCATCCCTAAATGTCTTTGTTCTCATCTAAGAACATGAGCTGATGTGTGGGGAATGGCACAATGTGGGACAGACACAAGGTCTCACAACTCCCTCCTGCTTTATTTTTCCTCCTCAGTATAAAGCGGGAGGGAAAAACTATAGATTTAGATATGGTCATTATAAGAAAATAATGTGCCTGCCCTCCTCATGAAGAAATTCAACTCTCCTCAAATTGGGAATTGTATAACTCAGCTCTGTCTTGTGGATCTTTTTCTGGGGTGAAGCCAGGAACAAGCTCCCTTGGTTCTTGGATAGTCTGAGACACTGTAGAACATGCCAGAGGAATTCTAAGACAAAGAAGGCTCTCAGGAATCTGTCACACTTAAGGAACCACCACAAATTAATCTCTCAACAGGCCCAATGTGTATGTTTCCCCACAATTATTTCCAAAAGACAGTTAAACACTGGTTTGGTGGACACTGATTAAACAAAGAATACACTCTACTTTCCTACCTTCATTCCAGAACTGTTATTGGACACACAAATTCACAAATCATGTCACATAATTGTAGTCCCCTTGGATGTAAGATGCTGGTCTAGTGGTATGCAACATAACAGAGTTCTAAAATCAGCTCACAGTAGACGAACTCACTTCATAGACACACAGACCCACGACTTTCATGCTATTACAATAATTTCATCTTCACAGTAAAAAAGTCAGGAATTCCCAGAGAAATGAAACCTCTGCCTGGCTACTGGGCCGCTGCTTGGCAGTGCTGGTCATAGTAACTGACAGTCCAAGGCTAACAACAGAAGGCAAATCCCCAGGAAGGACTGGACGTTCACACTGAAAAGGCAGTACACAGTGAAGTAGAGGGCACTTCCTCCTGGGAAGAACCCCCAGCCCCTTCCAGACATGTCAGAGGTATCCTGGCCAAGAGTCCATGGTTTCCAGTCACAGCGCAATGTGGGGCAATGCCTGACAACACTGTGCTCATAGAGCAACAGTTGTGCTTCCATGGTGCCATGAGAGTCTTGGAAAACTTCTGATGGATGCTTGAGACTGACCCTCTGGTCACATAGTGGTGGCAGTGTACCAGGTTAAAAATGTGTCCACCCCGCACCATGCACTTTGCCAGCAACCCAAGGTGACACTCACCCCAGGAGGTCCGGGTGCTGCTGTTCCCAGTGATGGGGGGGGATCTGCACATAAAGTCACTGTGGCAAGTCCCTGTGAGACTGCTTTGTGCAAATGGTGCGGTAGCTTCTTGTTTTAAGAAATATCCAAAATTACAACTGGCCACTGAGTTCTTAAATATCAGTCAAAATAAGGTAGTTTTAAAATGAAAGAAAATATTGCAACATGAATGAAGAAATATATTAGCTTGCTCTTCAATCTGGCACACAACCTCTTCCTTACTTCTTCTTTCTTTTTTCCTGAACACATCGTGGACAGAACCTGTGATGAGAAAGGCACAGGCATCACCCTTTGCAGTGTTTCTGCTGGCACAGAGGACACCCAGGCCCACCTACTGTGTTTCCCAGAGTAGCTGGACTCTAGTGGGACAGTGCCAGAGAGCAACTACATAAACACAGTGGGGATGAGTCTTGGGTCTGGGGAAAGCTGGGACATGAATCAGTCTCATACACGTCTGAGTCTGACCAGTGCACGTCAGCACAGCCTTGTGATCGAGTTGATAATGTTGCTCATTACATAGGATCACTATGCCCACTGTGGAGGAGAAAACAATAGCTAGCTAAGGGACTGGACATGCTGAAGGCCAACCAAGCAGACTGACACCTATCAACCCTATGGATACCAGTTCCCAACAGCTGCACTGGACCCTGAACCCTGTATGGCTCACACAGGCCCCAGTACTCTGAGTCAAATAAGGATATGAGCCTCAGACAGTGTTAATGGGCATTCAAGAACATAGCAGCCATTCATGATGCAAAGGGACATTCTAGTAAGTTCCCTATGTGAGAGGCAGCTCTTTCACATATGACAACTCATATCAATTCCCTGCACTAAGAAGCTCCAAGCACCTAGACCTCAACTACAGTAATGTGTAGCAGTCAGAAGCTGTGAATCCCCCTGAGAAAGCCCACAGTAGTGAGCTACAAAAGACCACACAGGAATCCCATACTCCAGTTCTTCTGTCTGGCTATGGGTCTAGCATAGTAGGCAGCTGCCAGGCTTCTAAGCTCTCAGATGTCAAGGTAGCAGCCCTGCTGACTTTCCCAGTGCTGTCAGACTTCCTCACCTGGAAATTCTGCAAAGAACTCACCACATCCAACTTGAACTCCCATCTCCACCTCACATGCACGCTTTTTCCTGCTTTCCTTTCCTCAGCTGAGGAACCAACATCCATCAGCAGCAGAGCTACACACATAGGTACCTGCCACTCCAAGCATTCAGTGGTTAAGGTGCCATCCAAAGTGGTCTGTCTGACAGGGTGGGCTTTAACATACACACCACACACATCAGTGTGGTGACCAGAGAGCCCTTACAACAGAACACCCAACCCTCCTTGCCCAAGTGACTCTCTGGCTACAGGATGGCATACATAGCAAGAATGTTACCGTGACATGCTCAGGGTGCTCCTGTGAGGAGGTACCAAGACCTATTTCACTTTAAGAAATATACCCATTTCTAATACAAGTCAACAAAACCAGATTTTTATTCAAATAAAATCTTGGGACCATCCTGAACAGTTGCCTACTGCTGACTAGATGCACGATGAAAACAAGTATTTGCAAGCCTCCCGCACTCTGTTGAAGGAGCCCCTTGGCAGGGGACACAGGCCCACCAAGGTTCCACAGCTACTTCTGCTCTTCACCTTCCCAGATTTCCCTGGGACAAGAACCTATCTCCTCATCTTCATTTAAGTGATCTCTATCCCACTTGGGGCCTGGGGCGTGGGAGGGAGGGGTGAGTGCGGGCATAGTTCAGTGGTAGAGCACTTGTCTGGAATGCAGGATGCACATCAGGGCAAAGGTGGGGAACACAACCAGCTCTTCTTCAAGGGATAGAAGTATAAATACTGCATAAATTCAGTAACTGCGTCCCAGGTAAGCTGGGCGGCAGATTTCCCTCCGTAAGTTTACTACCACCACCACCCTGCTCCATCCAGAACCAATATTGCAAAAAGCGCTGAGACACAGGACTGGAACAATGGCTCAGCACTAGCTGCTCTTGCAGAGGACCCAGGTTCAGTTCCTAGCACCCACATGGCTGCTAACAACCATCTGTAACTCCAATTCCAGGGGAATCCAACACCCTTTTTTGACCTCCACAGGCACTGCATGACCCAGGTGCACTAACACACATGCAGGCAATACACACACACACATAAAATAATTTTAAAAATCTAAAAAACAACAACAAAAAAACAAACACTGAGACACATAGCCAGGCCCAGAGCACCAGACAGACAGGCTTGACCAAGGCTGCAGGCACCCCATACTGACCACTTTCCTTTGGGCTTTGTGGTGAGATCCACACAAGCAAAGTGAAACCACTCGATCGGACACTGCAAAGCAAAAGGAGAGCCTAAGTCACACCTAAGCACTCTGCATGTTAAACATGGAAAGGACAACATCCCCGCCCATACACCCATCCCAGAGTACATGCGTCCCCTAAGATTCAAACACTCACATCTGGATTGTCACAGCCGATCATCTCCCCATAGGACACCTGGTGGCACAAACAGTACGTGGGCTCATTCGGGTCCACAGGCATGTCCAGCACGTCAGAGGGATGCACAGATAGGATACTGTCAGTGAAGTCAGACCTGCAGGGAGGGACAGGCTCTGCTGACCACAGGGCAGCAGGGGGGAAGTGGAAAAAACACAGCCCACACTGCAGGCCCTTCCACCAAGAGCCCGGTGCTCCCCTGCCCTGTAACCAAAGGTACTTGCAGGTTCCAAGAAAACAATCTACATGTGGCAGAAGAGATGGCTCAGCGATTAAAAGCACAAGCTGCTCTTGCAGAGGACATGGGTTTGATTCTCAGCACCCATAATGTGACTAACAACCATCCATAACTACAGCTCCAGGGGATCCAATACCCTCTTCTGACCTCCACGAGCACTGCACAACACAGGTGCACTTGTACACATGCAGGCGATACACTCATACACATAAAATAATTTTTAAAAATGTTTTTAAATCTACAATGGCTCTGAGCTAATGACCACTCATAAACTTGTATCCCATGTACTTACTGTTACTGGAGCCTGAAGACATTCCCAATGCCTATTACTGAGGTGCTTTTATTTATTTAATTTATTTTTATTTTATGTGTTAAGTATTTTGCCTGCATGTATGTAAGTGCACCTGTGAGGGCAACTGATTCCCTAGAACTAGAGTTAAGGATGGCTGTTAGCTGCCATGTAGGTGCTGGGAACCAAAGCTGGATCCTCTGTAAGAGCAGCCAGTGCTCTTAACCGCTGAGCCACCTCTCTACTCCCACTGAGGCACACTTTTAAAGAGAGCCTCAAAACCCTTCCAGCCAATTCTCTCCTATGAATATATAGCAAGAAAAATATGTGAGGATGAGAGCAAATTGTCAACTAAAGAGATTCCCTTAAACTATCACCAGCCACAAATCTAGAGACAGCAGTGTACAGCAACAAGAAGCACACCACCACCTCTACACCAACAGAGGTCCCAGAAGCAGGCCAAGACATGGGGGTAGCACTCACTGTGCAACTAGGTCACTCCTGTCCACAGGACAAGTCTGTCACTCACTCTGGGCCCTCCCCTTGGTGCTGGCCCTCCTTGACCTCCTGCCATCTCCTGGGAGGAACAAGAACATGTCCCCCTACTAGCAGACAGAGACATCTGAGGGTAGCCTGGCTGTGTCCCACCCCTGCTCCCAAGGCTGGCCCAGGGGTTAGGGCATTTACCAGCTCTACTGTAACATGCCCTCCTCCCATGAGAATGAACTAAGTGTGTCCTCTGCATCTACCCAAGCCAGACTGGCTAACCCTCTCAGCCTTCCCTGGGTTCTAAGTATCCTCTGCATCAAGCCCACCTCACTGCCCACTGGTTGGCAGGAGCCACACTGGGTCACACTGCTCTCTGCTCACTCCTCCATGCCCATAGCTGCCTCTGGGTTTCTGACCAGCAGCCCAGTAGGAATCCTACCCCTCATCTTCCCCCTAAAACTGCTGTCCACACAGCTTAGCCACACCCCTTGCTGCAGAGCTAGAAGGGGAATTTACTCTTCACTTGTATTTATTTTTTTATTTTATTTTATGTGTATGAGTGTTATACCTGCGTGTGTATAAGTGCACCCATGTTGTGCAGTGCCTGCAGAGGACAGAGGAGAGCACTGGATCCTCTGGAACTGGAGTTACGGATGGTTGTTAGCTGCCATGTGGATGCTGGGACTCAAACTCGGGTCTTCTGCAAGAACAGCCAGTGCTCTAAATCACTCAGCCATCTCTCCAGCTAATACTTGTATTTTTTAAATAACCAAGAAAGCTATAGGACAATCTAAGCAGTATATCCCCACTACACAGTCCCTACCCATCCCTAAACTAGAAATATACAGTGATAAATATGGCCAGTTCCCATGAGGGCTGTGGCAAAGGTGTAACAAAGCAGCAGAGGGGAAGCAAGGGACAGAAGCCTGGGCCCCTCATCTTTGAATCTCTAAACATTGGCCTGGCTTTGCAACTGCTACAGGTGTGCCTGGGTGCATGTATCTACAGTTCAGCCCAATGCCATGGGGGCTCTGGAAGTTGAGCCTCTCAACAGATAACCCACACTTCTACTTCCCTGTCTTTTTGAAACTGTAATGTCACAAAAACATGACCAAGTCCAACTGATCTGACAATGTTGCTTTCAAGCATTCCTAAGAGGTCCTTCAAGTAGGAAACTTTCTTAAAAGGTCTGTGACATTCTGTGACTCAGCCTACTGGCTACATGGCCTACTTTCACTGGAGCTGTGCAGCACCCACTGAGGCAGCAAGCCCAGCAGTGTGCCTGCCTCAATTGCTCAACTCCATCAGCTGGAGACGGCTTTCCCATAGGAAACTCTACCCAATGATCACATCCACTTAGTGCCAAGTGGCCTGTAGCCTAGAATCATGAAGTTCAGTCAGTTAGGCACAGTGACACCTGCCTTTAATGCAGCACTTAGAAAGCTAAGGAAGGAGGATCCTAAGTTCAAGGCCAGCCTGAACTATACAGGAAGTTTAAGGTCAGTTTGTACATATTGGGATCTGTCTCTTGAAAAAGAAAATCAAAAGAAAATAGGAGCGGGCAGAAGGTACTGAAGAGACTACCTAGCAGGACATCCCACAGGCAACCCCTGTCCCTAGAATAGGCTGAGGTAACCCCAGCTCTCAGCAGCTGCTGGCTGACTTACTCTGGCCCTTGACCTGGCAAGCTCCCCTCCCCAAGTGTGACCAAGAAGCTCTCTGCAGACATGAACACCCATGTGCTTCCTTAGCACTGCACGTAGCCCCCAGCAGGGACCTGGCTGCTTAACCAAGATTTGGGGTAGGGACTATGGAAGAAAACTGCTCTTTTTCTTCCTTCAGGCAAGTCCTCTCATGCCAGAAAGCAAAGCCCTAGGGACAACCAAGGAGCTGGAGACCTTAGCTCCCAGGATCTCAGATGGAAAACAGACTGACAGCTCTGGAAAAGTCCCTCTCCACTGATACCCACCGCCTAGGCAAATAACGAGTAAGCCACAGGAACCTGACTGAGCACTGTCACAAGTCCCCCAGGAAAAATGACAGCTACCACCAAGCTGGGACTGAAACCTTTAGCCCATCTCATCCAGGCTGTGAAAACCCACCATATACAGCTAGGGACAAGGACTGTGCAGAACTCTAGGCTCGCAAAAGGTGAGTCCCTGTGTAGGCTTCAGGACCACCAGCAACCACCCTGACACAGCAAGTTAAGAGTTTGAGTGGCCCTGGTTGTCTCTAGATGCCCCTCTGTAGAGGCTGCTCTATGAGGCACAGGTCAATGCCTGGGCATACCACTCCAGCTGTTTCCCTTATGTGGCCTATGTCAACATCTATTGGGACAGTGGTGGCACTGTTACTCAGGGACCACAGAAAAGAGATCAACCCAAAGTGCAAGATACAACCCAACAGATGAACCTGAAACAGTGACTGTCTCCCACAGCTATTGGACAGAGGTTGTCTGTGCCTAAGTAGCAGATCTAGAATACAACCTCTACACCTAAGGCTCACAGAACATAGAACAAGGGATGAAGAGAACACTAACGCATCTTTCAATTCTCATCAATAAAGCTCCCTCATGCAACAAAGGCCCAGGAACACAAAAGGTCACAAATGGCCAAAACACAGAGAATAAGAGTCTGCAGAGTATGGGTCCCTGGACAGGACTCCTATATTAAAATCTACACACCCAGGGCTCAGGGACCATTGCTGAAGAGGGGGCAGAAAGATTCTAAGAGCCAGGGAGGAGGTGCATGACCATACAGAAATAGTCCTACAGGCTCCTGGGACTCTTATATGAAGCTATAGCAGTGGTGTCAGCATGCACAAGATCCACACAAACTTAAAGAGACAAAAACCCAGCACAGAACTGTAGAAGTGAACAGTGGGCACCAATCTTAGTCAAAGAATTATTGGCAGATGACTACTGCTGGGTGAGGAAGTGCTGATTTTCTTAAAGGGAGGGACTCTAGATAAGCTGACTAGATCCCAATGGATGAACTTGCACTGAGGGACATCTGGGGACACTAACTTGACATGATAGGCCTTAACACAAATAACAGCATGTATGAACTCCAGCAGGGGACTATGGGAGGTGCCAAAGGGGAAGAGGATATAATGATTTTCTGTATGAAATATACAAAAATTCAATTAAAAATTTAAAAAAAAAAACTTACCAAGGCAGGAAAAAAGCATATTTTTTGAGACAGATAATCAAGAAAAGGCTGGCTTATAGAAGCAAATACACAGACTGCCCAGATGTTAAAAATTAGCAGAAACAAACTTTAAATAGCTATCATAAGGTCAGCATTGCTCTGTGGGCTACAGAGTAACACCCTGTCTCAAGAAGAAAAAAAAGTTAAAGAAGTATGACTAAAGAATAAAAATATGGGTAATTTTAAAAATTGGAATCAAGCTGGGCGAGGTGGCGCACACCTTTGATCCTAGCACTTAGGAGGCAGAGTCAGGCAGATCTCTGCGAGTTTGAGGCCAGCCTGGTCTACATGGCAAGTTTCATGCCTGCTAGGGCTACAGGGAAGGGACACGTTGTCCCAAAAAGACAAAAAAAGGAATCAAATTAAATGAATACTCTATAAATGAAAACTACCATCTGTGACATCGACACCCACAAGCTGCTTGACTATAAATAGCCTGAGCCTCTCCCAAGTTGAGCAGACACCTGCAGCCACCTCTGCAAAGGCAGCATGGTGCTAGTGGATGCCCTGCCAAACCTACACAGATCCAGCATCACTGCATGTGAGATCACACATCCACAAGCTCACAATGGAACTCCACTGAGTAGCACTGTCTAGGCCCCAGCTTCTTAAACTGTGGGTCAAACCCTATGAGGCAGTGTAACTACATGAATATAGGGGGTCACAAAAAATGTGGCAGCAGTAAAAGGTTTCAGAATGGAAAATGACCCAAAAATTAATACACCAACCAAACATGCTATGAATCCAAGGCTTTTCTGCTTGCCATGTTGTACTATATGACTGAATACACAACAAGCACACTTTGCACCATATATATGGTCACACCCACAACACCAATGCACACTGCCTTAAGCACCTAGGCTGAGATTTAAGATAATTGTATATTATAAATTGTGATATTTTTACTGTAAATACAAAGTTTCCTGCTTTTACAGAAAATAACGGTTTAAAGCAAAGACTTTCAATAATTTCCTACTGTCATTCCTCAGCATGTGTCAAATTAGTGTATCTTTGAATTGTTTTTTTGTTTTGTTTTGGTTTTGTTTTTTTTTAAGATAGGGTCTCACTACATAGCCCTGGGTGGCTTGAAGCTCACAGAGATCTGCCTGCCTCTTCCCCTTGAGTGCTAGGATTAAAGGTGCATACTACCACACTCTACTCTGGATTGTTTTGGGTTTTTTTTTAATATTTATTTTATGTGTGTGAGTGTATTGCCTGCATGTATGTAAGCGCACCTGTGTCATGCAATGCCCACAAAGGTAGAAGGTGTTGGATTCCCCTGGAACTGGAATTATGGATGGTTGTTTGCTGCCATGTGGGTGCTGGAAATCGAACCCAGGTCCTCTTGCAAGAGCAGTCAGTGCTCTTAACCACTGAGCCATCTATCCAGCCCCTGGATTGTTTTTAAAACTGTTTGAGTTACTGAATTTAGTTTTATAAGGTCATTAAATGAATTTTGGCTTTGTGTTGAGACAATTTCCAATAATTTCTGAAATGGCCCTAAATATACTCTACACTAAATACTCAGGAAAAGTGGCAAGGGAATATAGCAAGGTCAGTAAAGGGAGGTACTGGGTTTGATCCCCAGCACCACATAAACCATTGTGGTGGCCAACGTAATAATGCCAGCACTAGGAAAAGGGAGACAAGATCATAAATTCAAGGTCACCCTGGCTACAAAAGACTGTTTAAAAAAATTAATTAAGGGCTGGAGAGATGGCTCAGCAGTTAAGAGCACTGGCTGCTCTTGCAGAGGACCTGGGTTTGGTTCCTAGCACCCACATGACATCTAACAGCTGCAACTCCAGTTCCAGTGGATCCGATGCCATTTTCTGACTTCTGTGGGCATTGCACAACATAAGTGCCCTTAGATACATGCAGGCAATACAATAATAAGCATAATAAAATATTTTTAATTAATATTTTAATATTTTAATTAATATTTTAAAAAGGATCATTCTTAGTACCAACAATTACAAAATCCAAATATCAATCAACTCTTAAAAACACTAATACAATATGTTCTACAGTACCAAATACTGAGCCAAAATAACTCTTTTATGTAAAAAATAAACAAGTGCATCCATCTCATTAGTATACATATTTGCTTTCATCTTTAATAAATGCTAAAATTATATTTAAACCAAAGAACTGCTTCAAAATAAATTTCTGTATGATTTATTATCAGCGAGTGTTTGGTTGCATAAAAGAGATCATGAGCAGAAAAAAGTCCTGGTCTAAATGTCATGAGCAAGTAGGTGTGCCAGAGTCCAGGGTGAAGTCATGCTCCCAGAGATGATTGAGCCAATAAGCAAAACACTTTAGCCATTCAACTAGGATCCTCACAAAGTAAAGTATCACCATGCCTGGTGCCCTGGTGAACACTCAGGAGGCAGAGGCAGGCAGATCTATATGAGTTCAAGGCCAGCGTGATCTGCAGGGTGAGTTCTAGGTCAGACAGGGCTACGCAGTGAAACCCTATCTTTTAGAGAAAAAGAAAAAAAAAGTGAAATGGCAAAAGTGAAAAAGAGAAGTGGAGACTAGCTGGGGACAAAGTTCAGTTGGTAGAATGCTTTCCTAAAAGGCATGAAGCCTTGGCTCCAATCCAGAGCACTGTAAAAACCAGGCATGATGATACATGCCTGTAATCCCTGCACTTGAGAGGTAGAGGCAGGAGGATCAGAAGTTGAAAGTCATCCTCAGTGGCTGGAGAGATGGCTATGGCTCAGCAGTTAAAAGCTCTTGCAGAGGACTCAGGTTTGGTCCCTAGCATCCACACAGTAGCTAACAACCATCCATAACTCCCGTTCCAGGAGATCCAACGCCCTCTTCTGGCCTCCATGGGCTCTGCATACATGTGGTGCACTTACATGCAGGCAAAACATTCATAGACATAAAATAAAAATAAATTAAAAAAAAAAATCCTTAAGTCATCCTCAACTGCACAGTGAGTCAGAAGGCCAACCTAGGCTAGAGACTGTTTCAAAACCAAAAAACAGACCCCAGCATGGTGGCACACACCTTTAATTCCAGCACTCAGGAGGCAGAGGCAAATGGATCTCTGTGAGTTCAAGTGCAGCATAGTCTACATAGTGAATTCCAGAGAGACTATGTTTCAGAAAACCTAAAAAAGGAGCTGGAGAGATGGCTCAGCAGTTAAGACCACTGGCTGCTCTTGCAGAAGACCTGGGTTCGATTCTCCACATACATATGGCAGCTAAGAATCATCTGTAACTCCAATTCCAGGGGATCTGACACCCTCTTCTGTTCTCCAGGGACACAGCACAACACAGGTGCACTTACATACATGCAAGTAATATACTCATATACATAAAATAAATATAATAAAATATTTTTAAAAAAATGGTTCAGCAGTTAAGCGCACTGACTGCTCTTGCAGAGGACCAGGTTCGATTCCCGCATCCACATGGCGGCTACAAACCATCCTTAACTCCAGTTCCAGGGGAATCTGACACCCTCTTCTGACCTCCAAGGCATTGCATGACACAGGTACACTCACATACATGCAGGCAATACACTCATACACATAAAATAAAAATAATAAATAGTAACTTTTAAAAATGGGCGCCGAGATGGTTCAGGAGTTAAGAACACTGGCTTGCAGTTCTCTTGCAGAGAACCCAGGTTCAGTTCCTAGCACCCACATAGTAGCTAACAGCCATCCAGAACTCCAGTTACAAGGGACTCAATGCCCTCCTCTGGCCTCTACAGGCATTACAAGACCCAGGTGCACTTACATACATGCAGGTAAAACATTCATCCACATAAAATAAAAATTAAATTAAATATGAAAACTCTTTACAAAAGATTAAAATGAGCCTGCAAAAGTGGTGGACATAGTCATCTTGGACAGGGCAGGAGCTCATGAGGCCTATAGGCAGCTGAGGAGCTACAAGCAGTTAATGGCCACTGGGGAAGGAATCATTTTTCTTCAACAGTGTAGCAACCAGTAAGTTGCTCATGCTCCAGTAAATAACCCCACAACCTTGTCTGTGCAGGCTACCCTAATTAAACTCAGTGGTTCCTAAGAAGGGGGGCGTAAGTGTAGGAGGGAGCTAGAGAGATGGCTCAGCAGTTAAAGTACTGGCTGCTCTTGCAGAGGATCCAGGTTTGGTTCCCAGCATCCACATGGCAGCTAACAACAGTCTATAACTCCAGTTCCAAGGGATCCAACACTCTCTTCTGGCCTCTACATGTACTTACATACAAGCAGGCAAAACACTCATACATATAAAATAAAAAAGAAAAATTGTTTTAAAAAGGGGACTTGTTGAGAAGGAGTCCAGAGGGAGTAGAAGGGAAGTAAGAGAGGACAATGGGGGGAGATGGTAACTATGACAAAATACATTACGTATACATGTGAAATTGTCAAAGAATATATAAATATGTTTTTTTTTTTTTTTCCTTTTTGAGACAGGGTCTCCCTATAGCCCCTATAAAAAAGAAAAATTGTTTTAAAAAGGGGACTTGTTGAGAAGGAGTCCAGAGGGAGTAGAAGGGAAGTAAGAGAGGACAATGGGGGGAGATGGTAACTATGACAAAATACATTACGTATACATGTGAAATTGTCAAAGAATATATAAATATGTTTTTTTTTTTTTTTCCTTTTTGAGACAGGGTCTCCCTATAGCCCCTGCTGGCCTGGAGCTCACTATGTAGATCAGACTGGCCTCAAACTCACAAAGATCTGCCTGCCTCTGCATCCCAAGTGCTGGGATCAAAGGCATGAGCCACCATGCCCTGCTTGTTTCCTACATTTTCAATGCTACTAAGAGTTGTTTGAACATGTGTCTTTAATCTCTGTGTATATGATTATTACTAGTCACAGTCAGTTACACTCAGATCCTTACTACCTGAGTATGGGTATAAAGTCA
>NW_008334081.1:2900450-2907577 GCF_000622305.1 Nannospalax galili | reverse complement strand
TATGAGAGGCAGATATGGTGATACATACAGGTCTCAGGAGGCTCAGGCAAGAGGATCATAATAAATAAAACACCAGGTTCAATAACCAGAATCCCCCCCACCCTTTTTTTTGGTCAAGAACTAGTTTTTCCACCCTTTCCCATAACTAAGAATCACTGTCAGAGGCCTCTTGGCACTAGTCCAAATGTCACTTCAGTGAAACCCTACAATGCCTCTGGGGGAGAAACCAGTGAGAGACTATCTTGAAGAATTTCAAGATACATGATATGTACATCTAATAAATGCAGTTACACAGTTTAACAGTAAATATGTGCAAAACATACATCAATATATAAGACTAAATATAGAAAAAAAAAAGAATAAAAATAAATAGCAAAATAATGTATAAGACCATCCACAGACAAATTCACCTACTTAAAGACTGGTTTAGACACAGCACTGTTGGTAAGCACTTGGTATGCTCCTGACCCTGAGGGTGGTACACACAGATTCAAAGGAGAGTCTGTCACTACCTGAGTAAGCCTGGCCTTCTGTCCACAGGTACTAGGACCCAGGCAGCCAAGGACATGATGACACTGTCCAAGATCAGCTCAGCATGTGTGAAGCTGTGGGTTGGCGTTCACCCAGGCGCTCTCTCCCTGCTGCTCCCACTTCCTCAACAGATAGATGGTGTTCCCTTGGGAGGAGAGGACAGAAGGCCCCTTACCCGCCTTTGTGCTTTTTTTTCTTAGGAGTATCCTCTTCTGATGTCCTCCTCCCTCGGCCCCGGGAGCCTCTCTTTTCTTTCTGACCCCGACCTTCTGAAAAATAAGACCTCATTATTCTCACAGAATTAACTAAAGCAGGCAAGATTTACCCAGATCCATCTAGCATCATATTCCTAATGCATTTAGACAAAACTCTTCAAAATTCCAGTCACTAATAAACAGAACATCAGTCAACTTGCTTTTCAAGCCTCGTGATCCAGCACTTTCAAAATCACTGCCATCCATCTTGTCCTTAAGGTCAGCCTCAAAGCGTGCCAGGTCAGCATCAAGCCTTCGGATATGTTTGTCCACCTGTAGAAGGATACTTAAAAGTCTAACTTTACAGTATAAAGAAGGCTAGCGATGCAGTTCAGTGGTATATCACTGCAGAAGATAAAACCAAGAAACAAAACACAAAGTCTTCACAAACAAGCAACCTAACTAACAGGGGACCCCTCCAAAGAAATAGCAAAGGGGTGGGCCCAGGTGAAGGCTCCCAGAGCATCCTTCCTCTAAACGCTCCAAACCCCCACACTGCACACACACTTCCACCCAGCTTTCCTTCTGTGGCACAGAAGACAGGCTTGTCTCTCACTCTGCAACCCTGTACTTACCATCTCGTAGGTCTGCATGGCCAGCTGCACTTTGTCATCGCTGTACTCCTTGCACTTGCTGTAGGCGCTCTGGATCTTCTGCAGGTGCTCTACACGCTGGGCTGAAGAGAGAGTCTTCACTGTGGAAATATACTCTGCAGCCAGGATATCGATCTCTGCTTTCTTATCTGATGGAGACAGGTGAGAAGCTAGTTCCATACAAGATGTACTGCGTGTCATCAGTTATCACCAACCGGCAGCAAGAGGTAGAGTGACATGCATCCAACTGGCTGGCAGAGCATCACTGGCCATGTCGGTGTGTACGTTCTGGTACAGCAACTTGCCCAAGATAGACCCAGTTAAGATACTGTCCAGTAAGTAGTCAAAGTGCCCTCTGATCTCCTGGATAGTAAGGAGGGTAATCTGTGGTCACCTTGCCTACTACCTAGTATATAATTCCATCACATACTCAAAGGAAAGCTGGGTGCTTACACACCAGAACACACTTGGGAAAATACTCATGACAGCTAAAAGCAGGAAACAATCCAAATATCCAATCCACAAAGACTGGTAAGCAAGCTAAACTCCATACACACCACCCAGCAGCACATGGAATCACTACAGTTACATACAACCCTGTGGATTAACCCCATGGGAAGTGACAATGAACAGCAAAAGCAAAACATGGGAAAGCAATCCACATGCTTCCATTCATATCAAGAACAGAGACAGATACAACTCTTCACTGTCACTGAGAAATGGGACATCTACTGTTATAGGTGGAAAGGATCACCACCAACTTAGGGTGGACTTCTAGATGGCAGGGTAAGGTCTCTCATCTGAGAGATGGGAAAGAGATGCTCACCTAATCACATGTGTAAACTAATCTGCAAACATTTTATGCCCATGTCTGAACGTCTACCATATTTACAAGATCCTGCCCTGAGTGGAAAGCATAGTGCTTCCAATCTACAGCCAGGCCCAGCACTGAGCAGTCTCCCCAACAGAAGCATGTGACCTCAAGAGGCAGAGGCAGGTGGAGCTGTGTGAGTTTGAAGCCAACCTGATCTATGTAGCAAGTTTTAGGCCAGACAGGGCTACACAGTGAGACCCTGTCAAGAAAGAGAAAGAGAGAGAGAGAGAGAGAGAGAGAGAGAGAGAGAGAGAGAGAATATAGAGAAATATCAAGATGTCAAAAAGTACTCTCTCAACTTTTCAAACTCTCCAATTACTTGAAACTTCTGAGTACTAATAAGAAGACAATGGAAGGGCCCACAAGTGACCTTATGTAATAACTCCCTGAAGTCATAACACGGGTCAGTATAAAGAAACATTGTTTCACACACCAAAATCATTAGCAATGTTGTATAAAATTATCTTCCAGATATGTATTTTTGTGTTTAGACTTGAGTCATACCCCCAAGATAGTTCATTATATATGTAAATATCCCAAAACTGACAAGTATCAAAACCCAAAATATTTCCAGCCAGAAGCATTTTGGATAAGGCCTACTCAACCTACATGCAGTTTAGAAATAGGGAAACTTTTTAAAGGACAAAGGCAGCAAAAATTCTGACCGAAAAGGACAATGGTTGAGAAAACATGACATGAATTTGTATAAGAGCCCAAGAAATAGGCTGGGAAGATGGCTCAGTGGGTAAAGCAATTGCTATGCACACATAAGGACAGGAGTTTAAGTCCCCAAGTGCAGTATCACATGTATCTGTAATCCCAGCGCTCCTTCTGAGACAGGAGGCAGAAACTGAGAATCCCAAGAAGTTCATGGGCCAGTTAGACTAGTGTATACAGCAGCAAATGAGAGACCCTGTTTGGGTCAGCCATGATGGCAGACATTTTTAATCCCAAGAGAGAGGCAGAGGCAGGTAGATCTCTGTGAGTTCCCAGGCTGGCCAGGACTACATAAGAAGACCCTGTCTCAAAAACAAAAGAGAGAGAGAGACTCCGTCTAAAACAAAGTGGAAGGCCTGAACCCAACATTGTCCTCTGACCCCTACATAACTGCTATGGTACATGAGTGTGTATACACACACACACACATGGAGATTTTTAAAAAGAACCCAAGAAACTATATCTGACTTTAAAGGTACCAGCACTCCTCACCCCCAGCCCTGCACTCAGGACAGTAAGGGAGGCATACAAGCATACTAGGAGTTCTAGGCCAGCCTGGGCTACAGGACAAGACCCTAGGTGGTGCACACATGTAATCCCAGCACGTGGAGGTAGAGGCAGGAGGATCAGGAGATCAAGGCCAGCCTCAGCTACATAGGGAGTTTGAGGTCAGCATGGGCTAGGAGATACTGTC
This sequence comes from Nannospalax galili, assembly GCF_000622305.1. Taxonomy (NCBI): domain Eukaryota; kingdom Metazoa; phylum Chordata; class Mammalia; order Rodentia; family Spalacidae; genus Nannospalax; species Nannospalax galili. The sequence continues at coordinate 2,903,914 of NW_008334081.1, read as the reverse complement.
TCAAAAAAAAAAAAAAAAAAATACACACACACACACACACACACACACATCAGGGGCTGGAGAGATGGCTTAGGGTTAAGAGCACTGGCTGCTCTTGCAGAGAACCCATGTTCCGTTCCCAGCACCCACAAGGTGGCTAAAACCCATCCATAACTCCAATTTCAAGGAATCCGATACTCTCTTCTGGCCCCTGTGAGTACTGCATGCATGTGGTGCACTTACGTACTTGCAGGCAAAAACTCATACACATAAAAAATAAAAATAATTTTTTAAATGTTTAAAATACTAGCACTCCCTCCGAGACACCTTGCAAGGCCTACTCCTCCTACACCCCACTATATGAGGTCCCTTCGGATCCTTCGGCTGCCCAGGTCCTCTACTTACTCTCCCTGGCAGATGGTCAAGACCCAGCTCCGGCAACACCCACCTTCTGTCCTCTGATCCAACTCTCGCATCAGCTGGAAGTTCCTCTGAAGTTCACAAGGAAGGTTCTCAATGCCTGGAAGAAACATGGAAACCCTGTACTTCTCAGCAGGCAAATCTGCCCCCAGAGCCTTAGGCCAAAGCGTGCAACAGAAGGCTTTATTTTCTGTTTCTGTTCTGGTTTGGGGACTAAAGGATTAAAACCTTTTTAGGGGCAGGTACCAAACAGGCTGACATGTTCACAGCTGAAGAATTAAAACGGGAATGAAGGAATTAGCCCTCAGCAGAAACAGACAGGGAACAAACAGCTGTGACTCCTGCCTGGACTCCATCTCTCCTCACCCCTAAGTCATACCCCTCAGTGAGCTGCATCCTCCAAAGGCTCAAGCCAGAATCTGAGCCCACCTTGATCTCTCCAACTTTGACCCGAGGTCTACTACACCAGGCACTGCAGACCTCATGCTATCCATGGACATGCTCATTCTGCCTTGCCCAACTTAGCAGCTTCTAGTCACACAGGGCTGAGGAATGGAAATGTAGCCAGTACCACCGAGGAATTCAGTCTTTGTGGCCAGCAGCTGCCTGGCAGGACAGTTGCCAAACAAACCGATACTGCTTTCCTGTCTGCACTGCATCTCCTAATACATACTAGCCTCCACTCACCAGCCTACAGCAGGCACCGGTGCTGTCTCCCTAGGTCCTGTCACACTCTCAACCACTCTGGACAGCAGCCAAGGCCAACATTTTGGGCCTAAATCTTATAAAACTTGCTGCTGTAAGCCTGTGGTTTCCTGAGTCCACAGAGAAACTCCCACACACAGCCCGACTCTCCTGCCCTCCCCTGGACCTCTCTACTTTCAGAAAGTGGGACCTTCCCCTGTGGTCTTCTGATTTACGTGTATTCCCAGGTTTTAATCTTCTGTGAGCTTAAAAACAAAAAGTGTGTCCCGACTATCGTGGAGTTGTGGGGAAATAAAGCTGCCAGCGTTGAGAGGAACTCACCGTGGACTCAGCTTAGAATGCCCATTGGGTGGACACCAGAATAAAGGGCTACATTGGCGTCACACTCCCCAACCAGAAAAACAAAGCCAAAGGGAGAAACTGGGTGTCCCCTTGGCTGGATTCTCCCTCCCTCCAAGGCGCAAAGAGTGGAAAAGAATCCTCCCAGTTCTCAAAGGGACCCAATCTCTCCATCTGTGAACGAAGAGCGGACGGCCAGGGGCATCAACCATCAACCCTTTATACTGGTCCTCCCTTGCCCAATCGCCGGTGACAGCACTCGTTCCCACGAAAAACGCTCCTCACTAAGCCAGCACGCGCTCTCCCGGCTCCTAATAGCCGCGGAGCCACGGAGGCTGGACACGACCCAGGGCTCCCCGCACAGCAGGGAGCAGATTCACTAGAGCAAGAACCTGCAGGGCCAAGCTGGCGGGGCGGGGTCTATTGCAGGGGCGTGGCCTTTGGGGCGTAACCAACGCGGAGAAGGCAGGACAAGGTGCAAGCCCCGCCCCACCGTGACGCACCTGGAATTGGCGCGGCGGAGGCGGCAAGACCCCGCGCCGCGCCCGGCGCCCGCCCTCTGCGGCCCCGCCCCGGCCTGGCCGTGCGCCCCCGCCACCCCTATGACCGGTCGTCCGCCACGCCTGCACCCCAGGGTCCCCGCGCAGGCCGCAGCGTGCGGGGTGTGGTAGCGACTCGAGCCCGTGGGGACGGCGGCGCGACCGGAACGCTTACTGTCCAGGTAGTGCTCCAAGTACATGGCGGTCGCCATCTTCGCTGCGGCCGCGCTCGGGTCTGCGCGAGCGGGAGGTGCCTCGGAGTCGGGGGCGTGGCGGCGGCGCGCGCTCACTATTCATGAGCCGCGCGCGCCGATTGGTCGGCGCAGGGGCGGGGCGGTACTGGCCCCGCCCCCGACTTCCGGCTGCCTGGAGTCTGCGGAGCTAGCTGCGGGACGCGGCACTGAGGCTGCAGCTCGCGTGCTCGCTCAGCTCCACGCCCCGGTCGTCCCGCTGAGCGCGTGACCTGGACCCCCTCCCACGTGCCCGGGCTCCGAACCCGGCCAGCCGCTCTGCCTGCGCCTTTCCTCCGCCGCACCCCAGGGTCCCGCCCTGCACAGCCCGGAGCTCGGTTAACGTCGGCGGCTCCGCACCGGGCCTCGGCTAACCTTGGGTCCCCTTTGTTGCTGTCTGGCCTGGAAGGACGCGCCCACGCTGTTCCTGGATGCCTGGACTGGTCCTGGGCATACCGTGAAGAAAACATGTATACCCTGGTGCCTGCAAAAATACCAGAAAGGGTCGTTTAAATACGTTCGATGGTGGATTAAATGTGGTTCTGTGTCCGAACGCCGTGCCTTATCATCGCCCGCACTAGCCAGCCCCATGTTTCTCCTGCCCACACTGAACCACTCCTGCCAGCATTTAGAAATCATCTCTAGCACAACTTCATGGGCCCAGGGTTACGTGCCACTTGCCAACCTGCTACTCTGTGACTGCATGTTGGCCAGCGGTAGACGATGCCTGGAAAGGGGGCTAGAGCACAAGAGAGCGAACTCACTCCCCATATACATTCTTGACCACGGACATTGGTGACTGTGGTGTGTACAGTTTAGCCCAACCAAGGAAGTAGGACCTTGATTATTTTTATTTTTTTAGATAGGGTCCCATTTAGCCCAGGGTGGCCTCAAAGTGGATATGTAGCCAAGGATGACCTACCTCTATCTCCCAAGTGATGGGATTGCAGGGGTATGCCACACCAACCATTTTATGTGGTGTTGGGAATCCAACTCAAGGTTTCATGCATACTGGGGGCAAGCAGTCTACCAAAGTCGACTACATTCCCAACCCCTGGAGCATTTTATGCTTGTCAGTTCTATGCTTGTAAAAATTCAAACCATGTCTCCAACCTCCTAAAATGCTAAACCAATTGTCTTGTTCACCTTTAAATCCAGGTGTTAGTTTGAATTCCCTTTCCCAGGCCTGTATACTACCTAATGAGAAAACAAACATGACTGCACAAATATCCACTTATTTTAAATGTTTAGA
>NW_008334081.1:2891917-2898947 GCF_000622305.1 Nannospalax galili | reverse complement strand
CCCCCAGGCCTGTATACTACCTAATGAGAAAACAAACATGACTGCACAAATATCCACTTATTTTAAATGTTTAGATGTCTGGTTTTTTTTTTTTTTTTAACATTAAGAGTTTTTTCAAGCAATCTTTGGTTTCCTGAAAAAAGAAAACAATGAGCCTATAGTCCCCATATTTCCTTCCCAGGCAGTTTCTTTAGTTATAGGCATTTTGCATTCCTGTGATATCTTTTGTTACAACTGATGAAACAATATTGATACGTCATAAAATAAAATTCATATTTTAGCACCTACTCTTGTTGTACATTTTAATGTTTCTGACAAACACATATCAAATATACCCCTTACAGCATCCTGTAGAATATGTTTACTGTCCCAAAATCCTCTGGTCCACCTACAATACAGGTCCTTCTCTCCTCTCCCCAACTCTGGTGAGCAACACTTTCTCTCTAGTTTTGCTTTTTCCAGAATGTCACATGGTTGGGATTTTACAGCATTCGGTCTTTTCAGACTCTCTTCACTTACCATTATACATTTCAGTTTCTTCTGTATCTCCTTGTGACTTGATAACTCATTTCTTTTTAATTAGAAAAGCACTCCACTGTGTGATTACTAATTTTTCCATCTACCTGTTGAAGGACATCTTAGTTGTTTTCACATTTTGGCAATTGGGCATCAAACTGATAGAATCATTTATGTCCACGTTTTTCTATAGACATAGTTTCCAACTCATTTGATTCCATATTGACCATATCTTGAGTATGTGTAGTTTTGTAAGGAACAACAAGCTTTCTTCCAAAGAAGCCACACTATTTTGCTTTCTTATCAGCACTGACTAGTTACCTTTGCTCCACATCCTCACCACCACAGCATTGTGTCGTCAGAGTTCTGAATTTTGGCCATTCAAATAGATGAGTGGAACTATCTTGTTTGTTGTTTTCAATTTTTATGTGTATGAGTGTATATATGTGTACCACATGCATGCCTGGTGTCTGAGGAGGCCAGAAGAGGGTGTTGTAGCCCTGTAACTGAAGTTGCAGTTGGTTGTTAGCTACCCAATGTAGGTGCTAGGAACCAAATCTGGTTATTCTTCAAGAACAGCAAGTCCTCTTAACTGCTGAGCCATCTGTCCAGCCCCAGAAGTAACTTGTTTTAATTTGCAATTTCTAATTGTGTTGATGTTGAGCACGTCTACATATGCATGTTTGGCATCTGAATATCTGGTAAGGTGTCAATTTAGATTTTTGCTTAGGCCTTGAACTTCTGATCCTCCTGTCTCTACCTCTCAAAGTGCTGGGATTACAGGTCTGTGTCATCATGCCCAGTGTATTCCATGCTGGACATGAACTCTTGGCCTTGTTTATGCTAGGTAAGCACTCTGCCAACTAAGTATATTCCTAGCCCTTGTGTTGGATGGATGGATGGATGGATTGATTAATTGACTGATTGACTGATTGAGGCAGGCTATCTCACTACATGCCTACTTTGGCCTTGAACTCAGGATCCTCCTGCCTTAGCCTCTGGAGTGCTGTTTACTTCTTTTCTTCTTCTACCCTCTAAACTAGGAAATTGAACCTAGGGCCTTGAGCAAGCTAGGATTACAGTCTACATCCCCAGCCTGTTTTTGTTTTGTTTTAGTCTTTTTTTTTTTTTTTTTTTCTGTCTTTGTGAGACAGGGTCTCCCTGTAGCCCCAGCTGGCCTGGAGCTCACTAAATAGACCAGGCTGCTCTTGAACTCATAGAAATTCGACTGCCACTGTTGGGATTAAAGGCGTGTGCCACCAGCTTGTTTGTTGTTTGTTTTGAGGCACAGTCTCACTATATAGCTCTGGCTGGCCTAGAACTTACTATGTAGACCAGGCTAGCCTCAAACTCACAAAGATCCATATGCCCCTGCTTCCTGAGTGATGGGATCAAAGGCATACCCTACCACACCAGGCTTTTAAAAAACAAAACAAGCCAGGCATGGTGTCATACTTGTGAGGCAGAGGCAAGCCTTATCTACATAGTGAGTTCCAGGCCAGCTGGGGCTACAGAGACCCTGTCTCAAAAAGACCAAAAAACAAAACAAAACAAAACAGTCTCCTATATACCAAGCTGAACTCAAACTAGTGATGTAGCCAAGGTTGACCTTGAGTTTCTGATCTGCTACGAGCTCCTGAGTGCTGAGATTAGAAGCCAGCACCACCACACCTAGTTTTATGGCGTGCTGGGACTATAACAGAGCTTCCTGTATGCTAGATAAGCACTTTGCCAACTGAATTACACATCCCCAGTCCCCCAGTCATTTTTTAACAAATATTTTATTTTATGTATATATAACTGCACCCATTTCATGCAATGCCTGCAGAGGTCAGAAGAGGGTGTTGGATTCCCCTGAAACTGGAGTTATTAATGGTTGTTAGCCACCATGTGGGTGCTGGGTATTTAACCCAGGTCTAACGCAAGAACATCCAGGACACCTAACTATTGAGCCATCTCTCCAGCCCCCTCCCCTTTTTTTGATACAGGGTCTCATTAAATTCATCCTTTTAAAAAATCATCTATCTTTGCTGGGTGTGGTAGCACACGCCTTTGATCCCAGCACTCGGGAGGCAGAGGCAAGTGGATCTCTGTGAGTTCAAGGCCAGCCTGGTCTACATAGTGAGTTCCAGGACAGCTGGATCTACAGGGAAACCCTGTCTCAAAAAGACCGAAAAAAAAAAAAACATCTATCATTATAAATGTGGGTAGTGTGACTTAGTGCAGATTAAGTACCTGCTTAGCATGAACAAGGCCCTAGGTTTGATCCATAGCATGTATAGTATGTTGAAAACAGCTTTTCCAAGTTTGTCTTTATTCAATGACAGGAAATTAACAAACTCTTGCAAGGACCCTGTTTTAGAAACTGCCAGAAGGAGAACTCCTTGCTGCCTTTACTACTGCCTGCTAGGACAGGCTTCTTAACATGGCAGGATTGACTTTGAGGGCCAGGAAATGTTGGGGCAATCAGAGTGTCTACATCATCAGATATTATCTTGGAGGTAAAATGGTTCCCAACTGAGAACCAGTGATTAAGGAAAAGTCTAAATTGTTCTAACAAAAAAGCCCAACTGAAATCCAGGCTTAGAAAAGACAGACTGGGGCTGGAGAGATGGCTCAGCAGTTAAGACCTCTGGCTGCTCTTGCAAAGGACCTGAGTTCAGTTCCCAGCACCCACATGGCAGCCAACAATGGACTGTAACTCTAGTTCCAGGGGATACTATGCCCTCTTCTGACCTTGAAGGCATTGCACAACATAGGTGTAGTTACATAAAAATAATATTTTTTAAAAGATAAAACAGTGAGTGAGCATGGTGGCACATGCCTGTAATCCCAGAGCACTGGAGTTAGAGGCTAGAGGATCACAAGTTCAAGATCATCCTCAGCTATATAGTGAATTTGAGGTCAGCCTCAACTACATGAAGCCTGTCTCCAAATAAATACATAAATAACTTCCCCCTAAACAGGGTGCAATTGTAAGCTATATGGCTACAGTCCAGGAAAGATCAAATAATTGGGAATAATATAACCCACTACCCTTCAAAAACTTCAAACCTGGTTAGGCAGGCTCAATAAGGAAACCACACAATTACTCTGGGTGTTTCATGAATTAATGTCACCAAGGGCTCATACAACATCTGAGAGAAATGGGAGACCATGGTCAGAACACCTGGCAGGAATGCTGGATTGGCCTGGAGAACTCACCTGCAAAGTGCCACTCTCAAATGGAGCGTTCCTATTGGTCTCCCTTCAGCACAGTGAAGCCAGTGGTTCTTAGCTCATTCAAAGCTGGGGGTGTGGGTTTGGAGAGGTGGTTCAGTGGTTAAGAATACTTGCTGTTCTTGCAGAAGCCCCAAATTCGATTCCTGGCACCCACATGGGGACTTACAACTGTTAAGATTCAGAAGGGCAGAAAAAGGAAGGAGTTTAAAGTTTAGAAAGAAGAGTCAGAGCCAGACCTGTAACAGGCAAGGAATGTGCTCCTGGATTCAGGAAGCCCAGCAAAGGGCTGACAGCTGTTCCTCAAGGAAAAGTGTACTAAAGAGGGAGCAGTCTGGTCTTATATAGGAATTCTGCTGCACAGCTGCAAGAGTTAACTCCATGCTAGGGTCTGGTGTCCTTGAAGGTCTCTTTTCTGAAGCTTATTTTCTCAGGCAAGCGAGTGAGTTATCTATAGCCCTAAAGGAGACAGGTGGGCTCCACAGTCTCTCAGTCCAGGGAGTGACCAGTTGCTAAGGCTTGAGCAAAGCCAGACTGCTGATTTAGGGCCAGTTAGCCACTCTAAGGAATTTATGTCTTTATGGCCTCCTCTAGTGAAGCTTATGGCTCTCCTGAAATGGTTGTTGATAGAATTCATATCCTATCAATGTAGAATTGATATGTAGAATTCATATTCTGCATACCTTTGGAATGTATTAACTTGCAGACCATAGCATCTGAAACCTGTAGCAAAGGATTTCTCTACTTTTCTATAACCCACCTACTCGCTGTAAGGACACCCAATGTGGTTAGTAAACGCTTTTTTTTTTTTTTTTTTTTGGTCTTTTTGAGACAGGGTCTCCCTGTAGCCCCAGCTGTCCTGGAACTCACTATGTAGACCAGACTGGACTTGAACTCACAGAGATCTACCTGCCTCTGCCTCCCGAGTGCTGGGATTAAAGGCGTGCACCTCCATGCCCGGCACGCATTGCTTTTTAAAGTTAAGGTTTTATTTAGTGTGTATGTGTGTATTATGTGTGTGCATACGATATGTATGTGCCATGTCAGAAGATGACTTTGTGGAGTTGGTTCTTTCCTTCCACTTTTATGTGTTTGGGGCTCAAACTCAGGTTGCTGGGCTTGTGGGTAAACACCTTTAATGCAATGAGCCTTCTCACCTGCCACTGACTTTTTTCTGACTATAAGAAGTTCACATAACTGGGCCAGTGTGGTGGTTTGAATGAGAAGTGTCCCCTATAGGCTCAAGTATTTGAACACTTGGTCAGTTGGTGGCATTGTTTGGTGAAGTCATGGAACTTTAGGAGGTGTGGCCTTGCTGGGAGTGGGGTGTTGAGAGTGCCTCATTGTATGTTCTGTTTGCTCTCTCTCTGCTTCATGCACATGCTTGAGCATATGCACCCTTAGCTTTCTGCTCCAGCCACATCCTTGCACCATGCCTTGCCTGCCATTATGAAACCAGAAGCCCAAATAAAATCTTTCTTCTATAAGCTGCCTAGGTCATGTAGGTCATGTTTTTGTTGTTGTAGTTGTTGTTTTTGTTGTCTTTTTGAGATGGTTACCCTGTAGCTCCAGCTGACCTGGAACTCACTATGTAGATAAGGTTGACCTTGAACTCACAGAGATCCACTCGCCTCTGCCTCCTGAGTGCTGGGACTAAAAGCATGCACCACCACACCCGGCTTTGGTCATGGTATTTTATCTCAGCAACAGAAAAATGAGTAATACAACCAGCGAGATGGCCCAATGGATAGAGATACTTGCCATCAACCCTGAAGACCTGCGTTTAATACCCAGGGCCCAGATAAACCAATTCCATCCACCAAGTTGTCCTCTGCCCTCCAAAACAAATACACATACAAACATATAAATAAATATAATAAAAAAATAATGTTTGTATATCACTGGAGAGATGGCTCAACAGTTAAGAGCCAGTGCTGCTCTTTCAGAGGACCCAAGTTCAGCTTCCAGTACCCACAATGGGCATCACAACCGACTGTAATTGCAGCTCCAGGGGATCCAATGCCCTCTTCTGGACTCTGAAGGCACCTGCATGTGCGCACACACACACACACACACACACACACACACACGGAAAAATTTTTCTAAAAAGAGCCAAATGTGGTGGCACACGCCTTTAATCCCAGCACTTGGGAGGCAGAGGCAGGCAGGTATCTGTGAAATTAAGACCAATCTGCTCATGTGCATAGCAAGTTCCAAGCCAGCTGGGGCTATAAGGAAACATTGTCTCAAAAAGACAAAAAAAAAAAAAGCCATAATAAAACTCATTATTAAAAAGAAAGAAAAAAACCTTCATGTTTTATGTAACCACATTCTTTTTCTCTTTTTTTTGGTCTTTTTGAAACAGGATCTCCCTGTAGTGGGCTAGCCTGGAACTCACTAGATCAGGCTGGCCTCCAACTCATAGAGATCCACATGCCTCTGCCTCTCAAGTGCTGGGATTAAAGGCTATGCCACCACACCCAGTAATAATGAGAATTTTATATAGTAATCTTGCAGATGGGGATATTTTAAATTCCAAAGCTATCATGTCAACGTGTGAAAATAATTTTAAACTTTTTATTATTTATTTGTTTGTTTGTAAGAGTGTATTGCCTGCATGTAAGTGCACCTGTGTCATTCAGTGCCCACGGAGGTCAGAAGAGGGCCTTGGATCCCCTGGAATTGGAGTTATGGACAGCTGTTAACCATCATGTGGGTGATGGGACTAGAACCCAGATCCTCTGCAAGAGCAGTCAGTGCTCTTAACCACTGAACCATCTCCTAAACTTAATTTTTTTTGTTTTGTTTTGAGACAGGGTCTCCCTGTAGCCCCAGCTGACCTGGAACTATGTACACCAGGCTGGCCTTGAACGGACAGAGATCTGGCTGGCTCTGCGTCCCAAGTGCTGGGATTAAAGGCAAGCACCACTAGGTAGGCCTGACCCTAAACTTAAATTTTAATTGATATTATTTTAAAGACATTTTAATTTTGATGTACGCATGTGTGTGTATGTGTGTGTACAACCAGGTACTTCCAGGTGCCCTCAGAGGCCAGAAAAGGGCATCGTTTCCCTAGAGTCGGAGTTACACGTGGTTGTAAGCCACCAGACTTGTGTGCTGGAAACTAAACATGGGTTCTCTGCAAAAGCAGTACTCACTTTTGCTGGGCGTGGTGACGCACGCCTTTAATCCCAGCACTTGGGAGGCAGAGGCAAGCCCATCTTTGTGAGTTCAAGGCCAGCCTGGTCTACATAGTGAGTTCCAGGAGAGCTAGGGCTACAGGGAGACCCTGCCT
>NW_008334081.1:2824839-2891905 GCF_000622305.1 Nannospalax galili | reverse complement strand
AATAAATAAATAAATAAATAAATAAATAAATAAATAAATAAAATAAATAAGCAGTACTCACTTTTAACCATTCAGTCTTCTCTCCAGCACCAATTCATTAAAAATTTTAAAAACTTTAAAAAAGGAATACAGGACAGTGGTGGAGCACAGCCTGGCACGCAGAAGACCCTGGGTTCACTCCTCAACACCAAAATAAGTAAAAAACTTCATTAGTATGATGTGATAGCATGCACCTGCAATCTTTGCTACTTGGGAAGCTGCAGCTGGATTTCAAGTTCCAAGACCAGCCCAGGCTAAATAGCTAGTTCAAGGTCAGCCTGGGCAACTTAGTGAGACCCTATTTCAAAGTAAAAAATGTAAAGAAAGCCTGGGGATTTGGGTCAGTCGTAAATTGCATTTGTGAGGCCCTGGGTTCAACCCTCAACATCACAAAGAAAAAAATAAGAAGGGGAGACTGCTCAGGGGGTAAAGGGACTTGCCACCAAGGCCGATGTCCTGTTAGATCCCCAAGACCCACATGATGGAAGAGAACCAATTCCTACAAGTTGTGCTAGCTGACCACAAGAAGCTGGCACACGGTCGGTAAAAGCTTCACCTACAGGGTGTCCTAGCAGCCAGTGTCCCGTGTAAAAGGCGCGTTAAGAATGATCCTTTCTCTAGTAAATTCCATGCTAGGGGTGAGGATGGGCCACTACAAAGAAGCCAGAGGCATATAGGATCTCCCAGGAGATGGATTACTTTCCAGTTCCGGTAAATTTGCTCACAGCTAAATCTGTAAATACATCTATTTCCCAACTTTGGTCTAACCTTTTCTACAAATTCTAAGTCTGTTCCTAGCAAGGCAGAAGAGGGCGAGCATTTCTCTGTTTTGTCCAGTGCTGTAAATAAATCCGTTTTCTTCCACCAATTTTTGTCCCCGGGTTTTAGGAGAGCCCCTGCAACACTAAACCGGCAGCACGCATTCCCGCGTCGTGGGGTGCTGGCGGCTCATCTTGGGGGAGGCGGTGCATGCTCTTCACGGCCGCCTTCAGAGCAGACGAGGCAAGCTCCGTCCTGGTAACCGACTTAGAGGCCGGCGGCTGAGCGCTGGCAACACAGCGAAACCAGATTCCGCTGCTTTTCTAGACTTGCCACGTGAAGAGTCTGCAGAACCCCGAACCCTAAGAGCAGCACAGTTAGGACTCTGCGCGCAAAGCTCCGCGGGGCAGGTCCGGGAAGGAACTGCGGCGATAGGACGGGCTCTGCGCGTAGCCCCTCAGGGCTGGGAACCGTCGCCCGCCGCCCCCACTCTCAGCCGGAAGAGGCCGTGCGGCCCAGGCCCAGGCCCAGGCGCAGGCGCAGGCGCAGGCGCACTCCCGCCCTTGGTGTGGCGGGCCGGCCGGGCACGGAGCTGTGCAGACGCCATGGCCGGGCGGCGCGGGGCGCTCATCGTGCTGGAGGGCGTGGACCGCGCGGGCAAGACCACCCAGGGCCGCAGGCTGGTGGCCGCGCTGTGCGCCGCAGGCCACCGGGCGGAGCTGCTGCGCTTTCCGGGTGCGCGCGGGCGGGGCTGTCCCTGGGGGTCCCTAGTTTTCTCCGGTTTGACTTTTGTTAAAACTTTAAAAACGTGTATTGATTCGTGTGTTGTACGCAGGTGTGCGTGCGGGCGACAGCGCTCACGTGGAGGTCAGGGAACAACTAGTGGGACTCAGTGCTCTCATTCCACACTGTGGATCCTAGGAACAGGATCAGGTCGTGGGGCTTGAGGACCAGCACCTTTCCTTGCTGAACCGAGTGCTCAGCTGTGCTTGAACTCGGAGCCTCCCGCCTATGAAGCTCACCTCATTACTGAGCCACATTCTTCAGTCTAAGGATTGTAAAGCATCGACCCCGAGGATGCATATGGAAAAAAGATCGATACAGAGCGGGTAGGGGCTGGGGAGATAGCCCAGTCTGTAGAGTACGCAAAACAATGACCTGAGTTCTATCCCCGATGTGGTGGCCATGCTTGTAATACCAGCACTGGGGAGGTGAGTGGGGACAGGCAGATCCCTGGGGCTTGCTGGCCAACCAATCTATCGCCCCAGGTAAAAGACAGTGTCGTCGCCCCCCCACCCCCCAAAAAAAGGTGGAGCGCTCCTTTAAAGGACCCTGGAAGTTGGCCTCTGGTCTCCACCCTTGTACACAAGACACCCCCCCCACACACACACACGCACGCACACACTACACAAGTAGGGTATTGAAAAAAAGTGCTTTCTTGGATTTTTTTTTCTTTCTTTCTTTCTTTCTTTCTTTCTTTTGGTCTTTTTGAGACAGGGTCTCCCTGTAGCCCCCAGCTGGCCTGGAACTTGCTACATAGACCAGGCTGATCTTGACCTCACAGAGGTCCACCTGCCTCTGCTGTAGTGGGATTCAAGGTGTGCACCACCACACCTGGCTGCTTTCTTGGATATTCTAATATTAAAGCCAACCTGTCAAAAGGTTTTTGTTTTTGTTTTTTATTTTTTTAAACTTTATGTGTATAAGGGTTTTGCCTGGATGTTAGTGCACCTGTCTTGTGCAATACCCTGGGAAGTCAGAAGAGGGCATTGGAGCCCCTGAAACTAGAGTTACAGTTGTTAGCTGCCATGTGGGTGCTGGGCATCGAACCCAGGTTTCGAGTTCTCTAGAAGAGCCAGTGCTCTTAACCCCTGAGCCATTTCTCCAGCCCCAGTCTAGTTTTTAAAATCAAGGCATCTGCACATTGCACACTTTCAGGGAAATACCTTTGGCTTCAAAGATCCAAACTTGTCTAGAGGTTTACCAAAGTAAAGTTCAAAGATGTACACAAGTACAGTTCAAAAAATGTTCTTCAAACTACAGTATAATTTGGATGAAAAACTTGACCTAACTAGTATTTGTATTTTTCTCTTTCTAGAAAGATCAACAGAAATTGGGAAACTTCTGAGTTCCTACTTAGCAAAGAAAACTGAACTGGAAGATCACTCCGTGCACCTGCTTTTTTCTGCAAACCGCTGGGAACAAGTGTAAAAACTAGCCTACAGTTTCCCCTCTTGTAACTTAAGACATGTGTGGTGTGTGCCTGTGGGGGTTGTGTGTGTGTGTGTGTACATGTGTGCGAGTGCACTTGTATGAGTGTGTATGTGGAGACCAAAGCCTGATATTGGGTGTTTTCCTTTATCACTCTCCACTTTATTTTTGTTTTTTTGAGACAAGGTCTCACTATGTAGACCAGGCTGGCCTCAAACTCACAGATCTGCCTGTCTCTGCCTGGTACCTTGACTTTATTTTTTGGGCAGAGTCATCTCTGCCTCTGTCTCTTTGTCTCTGTCTCTGTCTCTCTTTTTAGACAGAGTCACTGTGTAGTCCTGGCTGGTCTCAAACTGATAAGAGATCTGCCTGCCTCTTCCTCCCTAGTTCTGGGTTTAAAGGCCTGTGCCATCATGCCTGGCTTGAGACAGAGTTTCTTAATCTGGAGCTCATTAATTGTGGACTTGACTAGCCACTGAGCCCCCAGGCTCTGCACTTCTCCAGCCTACCCTCACCTTCCCTGTTTTGTACCTGCGTGCATCCTGTTTGCATGGCAGGTGCTTTATATACTCAGCCATCTCCCTAGCTCTCACTTTTTTTTTTTTTTTTTTTGAGACAGGGTCTCCTTGTAGCCCCAGCTGTCCTGGAACTCGCTATGTAGACCAGGCTGGCCTCGAACTCACAAAGATCTGCCTGCCTCTGCCTTCCAAGTGCTCAAGTACTGGGATTAAAGGCATGCACTACCATGCGTGGCCTTTTTTTCTTTTTGAGATGGGGTTTCACTCTAGCTCAGACTGTCCTCTAATTCATGGCAATCCTCCTGCCCCAGCTTTAAGTGCTGGCTATTTTCTTTATTGCTTTTTTTTTTTTTTTTTTTTTTTTTTTTTTTTGTCTTTTTTGAGACAGGGTCTCCCAATAGCCCTAGCTGGCCTGGAACTCGCTATGTAGACTAGGCTGGCCTGGAACTCACAGAGATCCGCCTGCATATACCTTGTGTATCAATCATTTGTCAGCTGTGCCTTTTCCACATTTTTTTCTCCCATTCTGTGGCCTGTCCACTCATTCTCAGATAGTGTCTTGCACAGCAGAAGTTTTAATTTAACTGAAGTTGCGCTTATCAGTCCTTTCACGGATCTGATCTTTGGTGCTGCCATGCTCAGTATGATCTAGGATTTCTCCTTTTAGAAGTTTTGTGTTTTACTTTTAGATCTGAAGTTTAGATTTTAGGGTAAGATCTGGGTTTAGATTTTTTTTTCTTATTTATTTTTATTCTGTGTATATGAGTGTATTGCCTACATGTACATAAGTACACCCATATTGTGCCCCCAGGGGCTTGACATCTTGTTCATTCTTCTCCTTGTAGTCCAGGCTTGGGGACATGAGCCTCAGTCTTCACTTATATCCTCTGCTTTTTGCTGGGTTCTCCTCAGCAGAGCAGTGCTGGCCCCTCTGCTCAGACAGCTCAGAGTGTTGGCCTTTATCAGTGGTTACCTTCTCCATGTTAGAAGTTCTGCTAGAAGTTCCCATTGGCATCTTCTAAAGAGAAAATACCCAGCTCTTTTGAATGAAAATAAGATTTTTAAACCATTGTGCTATAACTTATTGTATAGGATTTCTGAGTTACATTGGTGGGATAATTTGAGTATAATAGTTCAGGGTCTGGTCAACCAATTTCAGGGCTCAAGAGCATTCTGTTTTTCAGGCCATTAATTAAGGCGAAGTTGAGCCAGGGTGTGACCCTTGTTGTGGACAGATACGCCTTTTCTGGTGTTGCTTTTACCAGTGCCAAGGAGGTGAGTGCTGTATGGTCTCAAGTAGGTTGTCAGGTATGGGCCCCAAGCTACTTTCTGATGGCGCCCACATTCCTCTACCTGTGCTAGATTAACTTGCTTTTTTACCAGTAAACAAATGTGTACCTGCAGGTTGTTTCACAGACAGCACTGTATTTTCCATTTGGATGATTCATCTCACATGCAGATTCAAAGATGATTTGATTTTTCATAGTGTCTGGCTTTGTGACCACATGTAAAGTCACTAGGATACTTGAGCTACTTGAGCATTTCTCTGCCAGCCTCCCTTTTGTCCTTCCACACTGCTTCATATGTGTAATGGTAGTAGCTGTGCTGCCTTTTTTTCTTGCCTTAAAAAAAAAAAAAAAAAAAAAGAAGCCGGATGTGGTGGTGCATGCGTTGAATCCCAGCACTCAGGGAGTTCCAGGCCAGCTGGGGCTACAGGAAGACCCTGTCTCAAAAAGACCAAAAGGGTGCCCCCCCCTTTTTTTGGTAGACAAGGTCTCACCATGTAACTATGTCTGGAATTCACCCTGCAGACAAGGCTGGCTTTTGTTTTTTAAACTTAAAATAGATACCAGCAGAAAATCTCCCAGTAAGGCCACCAGCTTCAGGGATACCTGTTTCCTGTTCCATACCAGGTGACAGTATCAGTTCTATGTATGTTTTAGTATACACCCAATATTAAAGCTTGGGGGTTTTTTGTTTTTCATCTTTTTTGAGACAAGGTCTCCCTGTAGCCCCAGCTGGCCTGGAACTCACTAGGTAGAACAGGCTGGCCTCAATCTCACAGAGATCCTCCTATCTCTGCCTCTTGAGTGCTGGGACTAAAGGCATGCACTCCTAGAGCTCAGTAGGTAAATCAGTCTGGCCTCAAACTCATGGTGCTGGGATTACAGATGTGAGCCACTATCCTGGCTGAAGAAAGTTGTTTTTAAGAACAATCTCACCTAAATATGAGAGTGGTCATTCTGTGGTGTCACCAGACATGCAATCAGTGTTTGTATTCCCCAGCTCTCAAAACTGGCTGATTGTCTTGTTTGTACTTTTATTGTGTTGAATTTAAATCTGACAAAGGTCCCTATGTTGAAATACCTCTTAAATCTTTTTTTTTTTATCTGTATTTGTGCATGCCATGGTGCATGTGTGGAAGTTAGAGGGCAACTCTTGGGAGTTGATTCTCTTCTTCAACCATGAGTTCTGGGGATTGAACTCAGGTCATTAGACTTGTGTGGTAAAGTGTTTTTACCTGCTGAGCCACCTTGTTGGACCAAGAATTATTATTATTATTTTTTTTGGTCTTTTTGAGACAGGGTCTCTCTGTAGCCCCAGCTGTCCTGGAACTTGCTATGTAGACCAGGCTGGCCTTGAACTCACAGAGATCCGCCCGCCTCTGCCTCCCGAGTGCTGGGATCAAAGGTGTGCGCCACCACACCCGGCAGGAATTTTTCCTTTTTTAATTTTATTTTTATTTTATGTGTATGCGTGTATTGCCTGAATGTAGGTAAGTGCACCTGTGTCATGCAACGCCTGCGGAGGTCAGAAGAGGCTGTCGGATCCCCTGGGACTGGAGTTTTGGACTGCTGTTAGCTGCCATGTGGGTGCTGGGATTCAAACCCTGGTCTTCTGCAAAAACAACCAGTGCTCTTAACCGCTGAGCCATCTTTCCAGCTCCTTTTTTTTTTTAATGCTGCTGAGAAACCTACGGCCTCACACATGGTAGGCAAGTGCTCTGCCACTAAGTTGTGTCCCTGGTCCCTTAAATCTTTAGATGTCTCCAGCATCTTTCTGACATTCGTATTTAAAATCTTTTGAGTACTGAGAGAATAACTCTGTGGGAAATCATGTGCCTACTTATTCCCCACACCTTCTACTGTTTTGCTGAGATGTGGTCAAGCCTGACCTTGAACCCACTATGTAGCCAAGGATGACCTTGAACTCCTGATCCTCCTGCCTCCACCTCCCAGTCATCACATCCTGCTTAAATTTTTTTTGCCTTGCCTTGGGGTAGGCTTGAGGTGGGCTTGGCATGGGTGCATGCCTTTAATCCTAGCTCTCAGAAGGCAGAGGCAGTTGGAGCTCTGTGAGTTCCAGTAAGACCCTGTCTCATAAATTTTTTTTTTTCTTTTTACCTTGTAAGCTTAAGAGTGCTAGGTCCTCATTATGAGGCAGGTGATATCCGGTAATGTCTTTTTGTAATAATAGCTCTTGGGGATGACTAGTTGCAAAGTGGTAAACTTTTAATTCCTCTACTTCTTCTGTATGTGTTAAATGGAGTACTTCCCCAGTGAAGTGTTTAGTTTAAGGAACACAGGACAAATTAATGCACACTTGGGTCTGTAGGAGGGCCCCTGGGGATGGGGGTGGCTTCTCTTACCCTACTTTTCCTCCAGAAATAAGGACACCATTTTTAGCATGTTGGCAAAGATTAAGTGGGAATGTGCACATATGTAAGATCTGTAAGGCAGGCCTGCAAGCAGTGGACTTGCAGGATCACCAGTTTCCTTTAGCATTTCCCAGCAGGTATATGGCTAAAAGGTTACAGCAAAGGCCCTATACCTGTCACTGGAACCATCCTCTGTGCTTTCCATCCCAGGCTTCCTAGGCCGAGTGGACCACTAGGAGAGCTATGCATACATTGTCTTTCTCTGGGACAGAAGGCCCAGAGCTGTAACACGAGGTCCCAGTAAACTGAATTGTACAGCACAGAGCTGTGGTACCATACTGTCCAGTCAGTACTTCCAGCAGCGGCAGTGGAGAAAGCAAATCATTTGCTAATTTACAAGTAAAGTTACTGCTGTATAAGAATTCCTATGCCTCCCCAAATATCAGCTCACCTTTTGTTTTTCTATGACTTCTGAAACAAGATTAGGTCCCAATCAGGTTGCTGTCTCTAACTACTGGGTTTTCTGTTGGCAGAATTTTTCCTTGGATTGGTGCAAACAGCCAGACATAGGCCTTCCCAAACCTGACCTGATCCTCTTCCTTCAGTTACAACTGGTGGATGCTGCCACCCGGGGAGAGTTTGGCCATGAGCGCTATGAGAATGGGACTTTCCAGGAGCGGGCCCTGCTGTGTTTCCAACAGCTCATGAGTGATAAAACTTTGAACTGGAAGGTGAGTACTGGAACCATTGAGAAGCTGTGCACGAGTCCACCCTCTGGTGACATTAACACAGCTGCCAGAGTTGGTTTGGCTTTCCCCCCTGTGGAACCTCAGGGAAGCTGTTCTGGTTCTCTGCCAGCCAACTTTTGTTTTTGGTGCTATGGTCAGAACCTAGGGCCACACCTACTACTGAGCTATACCCTCAGCCCCATGCCAGCAAATTCAAATCCCCATGTGGGTTTTACAAAGCAGTAAGACTTCTGCCTTTTCTGATGAGCCAGATGTTTGAAGTCTTCATGAAGAATGAACCTATGTATCCACAGACATGAGCCCCAGCACACTTGTCCTATGTAAGGCTTTAGCCATGAGACATTACCATTCAGAACATGAAGACTTAAAAGCTGCCTCACACTTTACTGTCTTTATCATAGGAATGATCCTTCAGTGGATTGTATCTGTACTTGGGTTATACTCAGATAATGCTGTCAAATGGTGGAGCTTGCCAGTTTCAGGGTCATTGTATGTCCTACTCTTCCTTTTAGCCCATGCTGTGGTGACTGCTTCCTGGTCTTTCTCTGTAGGCCCTTCGTCACACTGTAAGCATCTTCTCTATAGCTACAACCTGGGACTGTTTCTTGCCCATTTCTTTACAGAGTATAGGACTGTACACAGCCATCTCTGCACAGGAAGTGTCCCCACTAGGCTTCCCTCTAGTCCTGTTCTCGGTGTACTTGCTTCACTACAGGTCCCAGGAATCTGCTTCAGCCTCCTTCTTCTAAGGCTGTATGGAGGCCAATACAGCCCCTTCCTATACCCTAATGTAGGGTGGTTGCCCCCCACCCTAATCCTAGTTCTACCTTTCCTGCATACAAGTTGCCAATTATCTTTTCTACTTAGAAGCTAGAGTGCTCCTGGTGGGTCTGATGGTGCTTGCATGGTCACTTTGTGACTACTACTTGCAGGTCCCCAGACTTCGACCCAGTACTTCAGCAGGTACCAAATGTCATAGCTTTTCCACAGATGGTGCTGCTTACCCTTGCATGATTTGTCCTTTGTTTATATTATACTGCCTCATAATTTTGAAGTCTTAAGTTTCTGCAGTGTGTTATTTTTTTTTTTTTTGAAGAGATGATGACCCTTTCCCTCTCTTGGGCATTAAGTCGGCCCAGAGAGCCATCCTGAAGTCTGGGCAAGGGATGTGTGACTATACTGGGGCTGATGAGGTGTGTTCTAGGAAGTTTTCTTCATACATGGTCATACCATGAAAAGCATGGATTCTATATACCTTCTATACTCCTGGGACCTTTTCCAGAATTTGTTGCCAAAAGTCTTGACCAACCTTACAGAGCAAAGGGTCCTGCCCAGATCCCTACAGAAGGGACTTGGAGAAGCTAGCACTTTTATCAGACTCCCTTTTCTGTTTTCCTTCTGAGGGAGAAAAACTCCCCTAGGACCTGACTTTCCTGAAGAAAGTGCAGTTGTTAGGACGGCCTTCATCTCCCAAGAGAACAGGTGGCAGACCCAAGTTGATGGGGTCATCTACACAGCTTTCAAGCATCTTGGAGCCTGTCCTCACTAGTCAACTGGGGGACAGTTGCTCAGCCTGTTTACAGGGTGGGCAGCTAGTGCATCCCATGTCTCCTGTCTGGAATGAGGCAAGCATGTGGCCTGATTTATACCAAGGATACCATCCAGACTGAGATTTGAGCAAAGCTGTGGGTGAAGGGTTGCTGAGGGGATTCAGGTTGGCTTTATTCGGCCCTGGCTCACCTGGTTATCACCACGTGCTTTTGGGAACTGAAGGAAAGGTGGTGTAATGACCTTCTTTCTCCCCTGTCATAACAGGTGGTTGATGCTTCCAAAAGCATTGAGGATGTCCATGAGGAAATCCGTGCACTCTCTGAGGATGTCATCCTCTGTGCAGCACAGAGGCCTCTGGGGGAGCTATGGAAATAAATGGAGGCCACCCCACTGCAGATGCTGTTCCCTGTGGCCCTTCAGGAGACTTGTGGAAGGCTCACATGCTTGACACTATTCAGATTTCACACGATCAGGAGCTATCTCCTGGCAGCAGAGACCTACAGACCTCCGCTCGTAACCTGGAACCTTGGTGGTATGGACACCATAGCAGGTATCTGCTACCCACTCCTCCATCCTAAATATGTTAATGTGTTATGGTGTTTCCATAATGAAATTTAATGACAATTCTGGGCCGTTCCATTGAGATCACTGCAAACAGCAATTAGTTTGGATTCTTTCGAATTTCTTACAGGAACTAATAAAAATGTACTGAAAATGTAATTGTGGAAGGCCTTACTGTAAACAGCTGTGGATTTAACTGGCTTTCCCTGGGAATGTGGAGGGGGCCCTGCTCTGTACTCATGGGATTCTCAGTGTGGATTTGACCAGTGTTACCAGGCTGGTCAAGGATAGACAGGCTCTATCTAGTGGCATGATGGCCAGCATTCTGAACCTACTTGTGTTAACCTTGCAGGTTTTGCTGATGACACTGGAGCTTTTCATTCTAACCCTTTTTCAGTGCTCCAGAATAAAATGATTTGCTGACATTTCCTGGTAGAATATACCTTATATGTGTAGTGTGTATTAAGAGTGTGTTTAGGGGGCTGGAAAGATAGCTCTGCGGTTAAGAACACTGGTTGTTCTTACAGAAGACCCAGGTTCAAATCCTAGCACTCACATGGCAGCTAACTACTGTCCGTAGCTCCAGTCCCAGGGGATCTGACAGCCTCTTCTGATCTCTGCAGGCATTGCACAACAAGGGTGCACTTTCCTACATGCAGGCAATACACACATACACATAAAATAAAAATTTTTTAAAATTTAAAAAAAGAGCGTGTTTAGAGAGGTTAAGCATATCCCCCCCCAAAAAAAAACAAACGCAAAAGGATGTGGACTATATAGATAGCATTAGATGGCATCCTGAGGTAGATTACCCAGGCACCACAGGCATCTTTTAACAAGGAAGGTCAAGGTTAAGAGATGTCCTGGAGAACCAGCCCTGCTAATAGTAGTCTGCTCCTCTGTCCATTAGAAGGACCTTGGGACAAGCTCCAGCAGTACAGTTACACAGTCACAACAGCCAAGATGGGTATCTGAGGGGCAAGCCTTGGGCCACTGTACTTGGGTCAGCAGTTTTCCTTTCTTTGGGCTCTTGGCACTGAAGAGGTCAGGTAGGGGTTACCCAGGGTTGTCCCACTGAGGTATCTCACCAGGGAGGATGAGATGGTCTTAACAATCTCCTACTTGTGCCCTGGATATACCCCTACTTTCCCCACACCAGGCCAATTACAGCTTGCCTGGAGGGACACCAAGGCAAGCCTCATACCCAGGAATGTTACAACTTTCTCCTGGTGAAGGGTTACTAACTTTTAAAATTTTTATTGTGTGTTGTGTTTTGCCTGCACATATAAGTGCACCACATGTGTACAAATGCACAGAGGCCAGAAGAGGGCTTTGATCCCTGGAACTGGAATTAAGGATAGTTAGTCACCATGGTGGATGTTGGGAATTGAACCTATGTCCTCTGAAAGAGCAGCCAGTGCTCTTAACCACTGAGCTATCTCTCCAGCCCCCTACCCTTAAAAAAAAAAAATTGTGCCTTTTGCCTGAATCATGTTGTTCAATGCCTGCAGAGGTCAGAAGAGGACATCAGAACCCCTGAAACTAGAGTTATGTACAGTTGTTAGATGCCATGTGGTTGCTGGGAACTGAACCTGGGTCCTCTACAAGAACAGCCAGTGCTCTTAACTGCTAAGCCATCTCTCCAGTTCCCCCACCTTTAAAAAAAAGATGTTATTATTTTTATTTGTGTGCGTGTATGTGTGTGCATGCCCACAGAGGCCAGAAGGTGTCAGATCCCCTGGAGCTGTAATTACAGGCATTTGTAAGCTGCCCAACATGGGTGCTAGAAAAAAACTCTGGTCCTCTGGAAGAATAATAAGTACTTTTAGCACTGAACCATTTCTCCAGCCCCCTGGCTCATTTTTATTTTTATTTTATTTGGTCATTTTGAGACAGGGTCTCCCTGTAGCCCCAGCTGGCCTGGAACTCACTATGTAGACCAGGCTGGCCTTGAACTCAGAGATCCACCTACCTCTGCCTTCTGAGTGCTGGGACTACAGGCGTGCGCCATCGCGCTCAGCTCCTGGCTCATTTTTATATCATACTCTCCTTGTACTTTTTCCTTTTGAGACCATATGTTCACTGAACATGAGGAAAAACATGTTAGCTCCTTAGGCTAGAGGCAGGGCAGGCTCTACTTCTCCAACTTGCAAAAATCTTCACCTGTGACACTGTGAGCTTAATCATTCACTTTAGAAAAAAAAAAAAAAATCACACCCAATTATGACTGAAGGGGGAAAAAAATCAATACACACACAAACTTTGTTTTCTACTGAAACTTATTATTTGCCATTAAGAATTGCAAACTATACTACTAAGAATGAACAACCTCTTCAGGAAGCCTTTCTCAAGCCATGAGAGTTCCCTCAGGTTGTCAAGTTCCACACATCCACCCTTGGTACCAATAGCAGGAACTGCAGCAAGAACCTGGGCCGTAGCAGCTCAGTGGCCACTGGGCTCAGGAAGCACAGCCCCAGAGGAATGGAAACTGTGCAGGACTTCCCCATGTCCTACCCACCTGAAGCTAAGGGAGGGCATGGAGGAGGAGAGAGGAGAGAATAAAAGGAAATAAATTACATCATCAACACTTGGAGGACTGGAGTATCCCTTGCTACCTTGGTGGGTTACTTAGAGCTGCTATGTTGGACACACCATCAGGGAGCTTCGCCCATCCATAGCCCCTTAGGAAAAGGTTTTTAGGAAGGTTCCTGCAAGGGCCACATCAAGCTGCCAAACCCTGTTCACATCTAGGGGAAGGAAAGCCCCATTTCTAAGATAGCAGACAGGAGAGGCAAGGTGTAAAGGCCCAGAAAGCCAAGGTTAGATGGTGGCAGGTGCTGAAAGGAATGCTAAAGGTCTGGATACTTCACCCACTGGTGCCAGGAGCTGGCTACCCTGACCAAATATCTATCATGCACCACAAAGCTGTAGTGCTTTCACCCTTTTGGTCCCCAACCATCTAAAACCTCAGTGACCCAGGAGGGTGGTTCTGAGAAGGGCAAGAACATGGAGGAAGGCTCGAGTGGCAGTGTGCACCCTATTAACAGCATGTACCATCCCACCAGTGGGTACAGTGTCACAGGCAAAGAGCAGCTCTGCTCCCCTCTCCTCCCACAGGGAAGCTGGATGGCAAGCAAATGGCAGCAGGCGGTGCGGCTTGAAATGCAGCAACCTCTCAAGGAGACAGAGAGCTCTACCCTAATGGGGAACCTCTGAGGACAGTGGCTCCAGAAGATACCCTGGGAGTCCATCAGCTGTCCCACAGTTCAGGTGTCCACATTCTGCTCATGCACACTGATCTTTGGATTTCCCACAGGCCCTCCCAGAATACTTTTCTCTCCAAAGCAAGTAGCAGCCTTGCTGTAACTTTCCACTGAGGTAGCCCTTGATAAATCACACCGGGCAGGAGACAAAGCCCCAAAGCTCAACCTGCCCAGCAGCATGAGGCCACAATGTGGCTGTTGCTCTGTACATGCCAACCTGCAGGTCTTCCAAGACTGACCTGGGAAGTGCCCCAGAAATTCATGTCTATGTTGAACAACTTCAAACAGGGCTTTAATTCCAAACAAACCACAGACCCAGATGCCCAGGAGAAAGCAGAACCAAAGCTGATGCGCTGACCAGGGCTGGCAGTGTCAAGCGGAGAACTCTGGAAGTTCCTGACCTGCTGTTTCTGACTAGGCCTTCTGGTAGGTGGCTCCTCTTGTGGACAGGCCCTGCCTGTGTTTGGGGTTGGGCAGTCTGACTTCAAGCAGTAAGGCCTCCAGGCAGCGCAGTCCTCGGTCCATGAGCAGAGCAGGCCCTCTGGACGGAGGTGGCACAGGCGCACAGCACTCGGCAGGGGTGGGCTAGGTAGATGGAATGCGGTGACACTGAGCACCCAAGGCAGGTCTGGGTTCTCAAGCACCCTAATGAGGGCCATGGAGGCCATCCCCCAACCCTAGGATTTTCAGAGGGACAGGATTTCAAAGTCTTCATCCTCAGAGTCAAAGAACCTTTCCAGTCGTTCTACATCAGAAGAATCTGGAAGTAGCAAGATAAAATTTCTATTAGACATTTCTCAGGGGCTGGTATGGGTTGTGGGGTGAGCAGATGGTAGAAGAGGGTGACAAACTGGAACAGGCCTGGCCTGGCTTACAGCCTAAGCCTCTTCCTGACTGGAGAGTCTTAGTAAAAAAGGGTCCAGACCAATGACCAAGTGACCAGGTCCTGCGAGTACTGAGGAATGGGGTACTCCTCAAAAGAAAAGTATCTCATTCCTGCCAGCACAAAGTGAGGCAGCCCAGTATCAACCCAAAAGGATGGGGGCAAGAGAGAGCACTCATTTCCTTTTCCAGTTGAAAATGGACCAGGTGTGACTGGACCGCCATCCAGCATCTCCCAATGCCAGCCCCCTAAGCATTCTGGCCACAGACCAAGGAGCCAACCTTGCTCATCCCCAGGGATTCCTACCCTGGACTGCATCATCACAAGGCCTGTTGTGCCCTGTCACTGCAGTGCCTAAGAAACCTATGAGAGCATATTTTATTCCACAGCACCCTGGGGGAGAATATGGGTAAAGTCTGCTGATGCCAAGCTCAGGGTTAGACACAGAGTGCTCTGCAGCACCTGTCTCACCAACAACCAACTACTTGCACCTGGAGGTCATACGAACTTTAATGGTTAAAAGCAAGGAGACCAAGACCTGAGGGCTTATGGCAGGCACAGACTGAAAGAAAAGATGAGAGACGGGAATATCCCACCCAGGTTCTGCTCTGTAGCCTCAGCACTCACCTAGAGACAGGTTCAGGACATCGGGACAGGCAAGATGGGAAGGCTGCTGCTCTACCAGTTCAAACATGGGCAGGGCACCTCCAAGCAGAGACAACTATCAGTGAGACATAGCTGTTAGATGCATGTCAGTAGTCACTATAGTCCTTAGCCTGCAGAAGGTACCACAGTCAAGAGGAAGGGCCAGCTGGCCACAGCCATGAGGTAAACACCATTATTATACCTTTTTACAGGTAAGAAAATGGAAGGTGGTATTCACACTAAACATTACAGCATAGCCCAACACTGATCAACACAGCACAGGCTGGGCCCACTAGCAATGGTGTGACAACACAACAAGCACACATGATTCCAAGAGGCACAGACAGGAGAAGCAGGCACCCACCAGAGGGGCAGCTTCTGGCACATAATTCACCAGAGGCAGGTAAGTAGGCCAGAACCCCAGCTTAAAGTTAATGTATGATACCTGTCCACAAGATGGCTAATCATGACCCAGACATAGCCAGGAACAACAGCTATGTGAGAACAACCCATTTAGCCTGCATACATGAGGCAGGAACAACTCTCCATGCAACCAGTTTCCCTAGCCAGGCTGTGCCAAGAAGCTCCCTTCACCCTAGCCACCTCGCTCCCCAGGTCCCCAGAAATTTCTGCTTGGCTCTGGACAGGGGACAGCTACAGACCTTTTTGACTTGCTGACACCAGTCGTTAAAGTCATCCTCAGTCTTACAGAAAAACCCCTAAAAATGAAAATGACTGTGAGAGCAATGACCGTATCTGTTGTGAGCTGGAGGCTGTGCTCTACAGTCCTACTACCTTCAGGGACCCTGGCATGCACTTGCAAACACACCAGGCTATCTGCTCAGCCCATGCTTCGATCCACACACACATTCTGCTTGAAGATGGAAGCCTATCTCTGCGAGAAGTCATGTGCTCTGCTGTTTTCTCCATGGTAGGAAGAAGAGTGCTTCCATCGTGTGTTCCCTTTGGTCTCAGCTCCCAAAAGCTAGGACTGGGGCTCATGCCTGGTGCTCTCTGCACCTGCTAGTCTCCATGTGTTTACCATCTACTGTAGGGTTGGCCAACTAGCTTGATGTTAGTACATGAGTACATGAGTTCTAATCGTTGTGTGCTGTTGAGATGCGTTCACTGTAATGTACATACTTCAGTTAGATGAGGAATTTACCAGTGGGTTCTATAGGAAGTTTGAGCCACAGAGCTCTAATCTACTCTCCTCAAGGCTTGAGGGGAGGGACACATGAGGCAGGGTGTGTGCTGGGGTTGTGTCTGGAAAGGAAACTGTTTCATATCTGGGACCAGATGGCGATATATGGCATTGTTTAGACATTTTGGGGGATTTTTTGGCCTCCTCCCCAAATGCATTTTGAGTAGGCAGGTTTGCATAAAACAAACATCAGAAATTCCTACTACATAATCAAAACAGGAAGACAAGGAAGCTAATTTGAGGGAATCCTCTCTCAGAACACAGACATACAACTGAAGAGGTAGTGCAGATGGGTTGACTCTAGCAAGCTGTCATTCATGTTTTATAAAGTAGGAGAAACACATACCCTCACACTTGGTACACATACCCTATCACAGGCAACACTCACTCCCACACATACTCTGGCCCACACTGGCAGTGGAAGCCACTAAGGCAGCAGATGGTCTCTGGGAAAGACATGAGGAGCTGAAAGAGTCAACTCCTATGGTCTTGGGTTCCTAAATTATGTGAACCTAGCACTCTGAAAGGTTGAAAAAACTACAAAATCTGAAAGTTTTCCTTCCCATACTGTAGCAGGACAGGCACAGAATGACTCAGAACAACTGCCTAGGAACTCGCACGGTTGTGACGTACCACAGCAATGGATGGGTCGAGCTCCCCAATGCCCATCCTGCAAGGAGGGTGCTGGCAATGGAAGCTCTCATCAGGGATAAAACAGCTGTCAGTCGGCTCCACTGCAGGCTGTGTCGTGTGGGGGTCTAGGTAGATGAGCTCCTCACCTAGGCAAGACAATGGAGACGTCAGAAGGCAGCAAACCACAGCTGGGCAAGGAACAGGAAGCAACCCAGGGCAACATCCAGACACACCATACCAGAGTTAGCAAATAGAAGGTGGGTAGGAACCAAAATCAGGGGAAAGGAGGGAAGGTCACGTGGGTTACTAGCACACAGCCACTGGGAAGCAGGCTCCTCACAGAAGCACACTGCTTGTCCACTGCTGGCTTGAGTTAAGTGTACGTCACCATAGTATGTGAAGTAGAGTAGGGGGAGGCAACAAAACTGCTCCACAGGAAAAAATATCCACTCCCCTAGGGAGACAGCTCATTGCTGTGGAACCATAGCACACAGAGCAGACTCACCGACATAGCCAATGAAGTAGTGGGCACTGTTGGGCTTCCCTCCAATGACACCCAGGGATTGGGGCATCATGAAACAGTGCTGCAGGAAAGAGGAGGGGAGGCCCCTGAGCACACTGGCCTTGCAACGACATACTAGGAGACTCCTGCACAGTCCACCACATTCCTACACAGCACACAGGTAGGAGTGTGTGGTTCCCCATCTGTAGCCCCAGGAGGGCCATGGCCTCTAGAGGCCTGAGTGGCATAAGAAAGACAAGAAGACATACCCCAAAGAGTTTCCAGTCCAGGAGGTACAACAGCACACACCACAGGCTCAAGGTTCTGTGTGGGGAAACTTCTAGGGAGGAGAGGTGACTGCACTGGGGAACAGCTTGTAGAGGAGTATGCAGATACAAATAGGAAGGAGGTGTGAGCAGGCAAATTCAGGAGGGAAACTGGCCAGAGGTCAGTCTGGCCCAATGGAGAAATGGCAACAGGAGAAAAGTAAGATGAAATGGGAAATCAGTAAGGAGAAGCAGCAGTGAGAGAGGAGGGCTGAGTGTAGAAGTACTACAGGAGACCCTGTCTCAAAAAACAAAAGAAAAAAAAGAAGAGAGAGGAGGTACTACAGGTACCTACAGCAGGGATGCCAAGATATTGGAGGGTAGTCAGAGATATGGAGGGAGAGGACAAGACCAAGGTAAGTGAAGAGTTTCATTTTATACTTGATTTTAGCCAAAATGCTGAGAGGCAATTATAAAATTATAAGTGAAGAATTTAATAAAAGGCACTGTTAACATTCTATATAATGAAGATCTCAAATGTGACTCCTTGATCTAAAATCTGAGTAAACTGTAGTTCAAAGAAAGGTTTTGCCTTTTGTTTCTGTGTTGTGGGTGGGGGATATCAGACAGGTAGATGGATTTCCTAGCAATTTCAGCAGCCATTAGTCACCTCAGATCTATCTGCAGTCCCTACCCTTATGGCCTACCAACCTTCTAGACAGCAGTGGAAGCTCAAGGGATACCTGGGAAGGTTGCCCAAGGCATAGCAGAGACTAGGGAGAGAGAGAGAAGGCCACAAGTGCCAGGCCAAGGAACAGGTTGACTGGTCTTGAAGACCCTTTAAAAGCTCTTGACATTTAAATTCTCAGCATCCTTCTGTAAGAATAGGGCCTTTTACCTGCCTCACTTGATCAATAGATGTATGCCCCTTTCATAAACTGTTTACATTCTTCCCAAAGCTAGTTGACCACATACAGAAAGTGATGGAGAACTAGGAGGCAAGAAGCAAAGGATAAGGGTTGCTTTCAAGACTTACCTTCAATGTCTCCACATAGGCCTCATTGATGTCTGTGAGCCCTAGGCGCAGAGGGATGAGAAGCACCAGGGGTCTCCAGGGCAATGGCCTGTTGGTGACATCAGCTCCAGCAGGGAACCCATTACAGTGCCGCTCAGAATCTGCAGGAAGTGCAGTAGCCCCTGCACAGGGAAGACTGGCCCTGCACAACCTTCCTGGAGGGAAAAGAAATGCTTTTCATGAGCCAAGCAGAGGCAGGCAGTTCTCCCCAAAAAGTGTTTTTAAAAAAATCAGGTGCTGGCCGGGCGTGGTAGCACACGCCTTTAGTCCCAGCACTCGGGAGGCAGAGGCAAACAGATCTCTGTGAGTTCAAGGCCAGCCTGGTCTACATAGTAAGTTCAGGACAGCTGGGGCTACAGGGAGACCCTGTCTCAAAAAGACCAAAAAAAAAAAAAAATCGGGTACTTAGGCTGGAGGGATGGCTCACCTGTTAAGAGCACTGGCTGCTCTTCCAGAGGACCCAGGTTCAGTTCCCAGCACCCACATGGTAGCTAACAACTGCCTCTAACTCCAGTTCCAGGGAACCCATCACCCTCTTCTGGCCTCCGTGGGCATTGCACACAGGGGTGCACTTAACATACATGCAGGCAAAACACTCACTTAAAATTAAAAAATAAATTAAAAAAAAATAAAGTGCTTAAAATGTAAGTACCTTGGAAAATGAAAAAATGACCCCAAAGAAACATTTTCTACACAGCCAAAAGATTTTCACTGCACCAGATATGGTGGCGCACGCCTTTGATCCCAGCACCTGGGAGGCAGAGGCAGGCAGATCTCTGCAAGTTCAAGATCAGAAAAAAAGATTTTTATTGTAAAATAAAGTACACATACCAAAACAGTGTAAGAAGAATTCATGTTCACTTTATTTTTAAAGTTTTAAAAGTTATTACTGTGGGGGTGCTGGAGAGATGGTTCAGTGGTTAAGAGCATAGGCTGCTCTTGCAAAAGACCCGAGTTCAGTTCCCAGCACCCACATGGCAGCTGACAGCTTCCATGACTCTAGTTCCAGGGGATCCAACATCCTCTTCTGACTTCCACAGGCATTGTATGACATGGGTCCACTTACACACATGCAGATAGTACACTCATACACATAAAAATATATTTATTTATTTATTTTATGTGTATTTGTGCATGTAGGTAAGTACATCCATGTTGTACAATGCCCGTGGAGGTCAGAAGAGGCTGTTAGATCCCCTGGAACTGGAGTTATGGATAGTTGTTAGCTGCCATGTGGGTGCTGGGATTTGAACCCAGATCTTCTGCAAGAACAACCAGTGTTCTTAACTGCTGAGCCATCTCTCCAGCCCCCTATAAAAATACTTTTAAAAAATGAGGTGTGTGTGCCCACATGCATGTGTGCATGCTTGGTGTGTATATGGGGTGAGGTGTACAACCAGTGACAAGACTGTTCTGTCACTTCTGTCCTTCCACCTTTACGTGGGTTCAGGGGTCTTGAGGCTTTCGTGCAAAGTGCCTTTACCTGCTGAGCCATCTCACTGGCCCCATGTGCACATTAGAAAAAAAAAATAAAGCAGTAGCCATGTAGTCTCCAGCCTGGCCAGACCCAGCTCACCCAGATCCTTTTTCAGCTAGAAGGGCATCAAGAACAGCTTTACTTCTTCCTTTATAAACTGCTTCTTCTATATAAATGCACTGGGTAAGTCATCAATAAACACATTAACTAGGGTATTGTGGTAGAGGAACTCCAGTAGCTTGGAACACACCCCCACACTCTTCTGCACTCTCAGGATGGTAAAGGAACACAGAAAAAGGGCTGACAGCACTTCTCTAATGTGAGAAAAAAAGAGTGTGCTCAATAACAAAACATGACAGTAAGCCAGTCAAGACACAGCCACTCTGAAGGGGGTGCCACAGGCCAAAGGCAGGACAATACAGCATCAAGAGTGACAGTACTGAGTATCCACAGATACTGACAAAGTCTTTCAAACTTAAAAATGGAAGGAAGAGAGAATGAAAGACTTCTCAAGAACACCTCTCAGTAAACATGTGAGTTGCCACTTGGAAAATCACCATCTTTAGCCATACATGCAAGAAACAGCTCAGACAAAACTCAACAGCACATATTAAGAATCACCTCGCCAGGTGTGGTGGCACTTGCCTTTAATTCCAGCAGGCTGTGAGGAAGGCGGATCTCTGTGAGTTCGAGGTCAGGCTGGTCTACACAGCGAGTTCTAGGCTAGTCAGGGCTATTTAGTAAGACTCTGTCTCAAAACAAAACAAAACAAACAAAAAACAAAAAAGATCACCCCCATTAAATACAAGGGGAAATGTTACCATTAAGACAAAGATGCCACTCTCCCCAGGTTATCCATCATAACACACACTGATATTATGGGCCTGATAGGCCACTGAGTACCACCTAGTGGTGGTCTTTTTAAAAATGTTTATCCAAATATAAGTCTGAGGAAACAGACAAAGTTTGTAGGATAGTAACTGAACCAGATTCTTTAAAATAACAATGCCATAAAGGATCAAAACATAGGGAGAGGGTTAGAGTGACAGCTCAGTAGTTAAGAGCACTGGTTAAGTGACCCAGGTTGATTCCCAGCACCGACGTAGCAGCTGACAACTACCTATACCTCCAGTTCCAGAGGATATGATGCCCTCTTCCAGCCTCAGGAGCTCCTGCACTCATGTGATACACATAAACCCATTCAGGCACACACACATTTTTCAAGCCTTAAAAAAAGGGGGGAAATACAGGGAGAACTTCCTAGATTAAAAGAGACTAAAAGTGGTTGTGATTCATTGAATTTTTCTGCAAAACTTAAATTTTTCAAAATAGCTAGTAACAAAGGGTTCAGGGAAGGAAATTATTTAGTTTTGTGTCTCTGGCTGTTCAACTTCTTTAAATTTTTTATTTTTATTTTGCATCAGGGTCTCACTATGTAGACCAAGCTGGCCTCAAACTCACAGAGATCTGCCTGCCTTGGCCTTGCAAGTGCTGGGATTAAAGGCATGAGCCACCAGGCCCAGCAGTGGATTTCATAAAGTAAATTTTAATCATATTTAGACCTCCCCTATCTGCAACTCCCACAGCCTGCCCACAGGATTTCATGCCTTCTTACATGGTAAAGCCTATATAATAAAGTCTGTATACCCAGCTGTCTCTTGGTGTGAGTTCATCCACTGGAGCCTATCCAGCCTATCTAGTGTCACTCCATTAAAGATCAACTCTCCTTCACTCAGCAGTGATCAGCTGCCAACAGTTCCTCAGCTAAGGTTGGGACCTCCTGCCCATTTCCCCAGTTCCATGGTGGGTTTTTATCTGTGACTGAGTCTGCATAGGTCTTGTGCATGCTCCACCATTGCTGTAAGTTCATGAGCAAGTTCCCAGATGCCTGGAAGCCTATTTCCTTATGGTCATGCACCACCCCTAACTCTTATGGTCTTTCCACTCCCCTCTTCCACAGTGGTCCCTGAGCTCTGGATGGGTGAGGATTAATACAGGAGTCCTATCCAGGGACACACACTCTGCAGTCTCTTATTCTCTATACTTTGGCCAGGTGTGGCCTTCTGTGATCATTGCCTCTGCTGCATATTACACGTTTTTAATGTACTTTGTGTGCTCATGTGCATTCCAAAGCACAGAAGTGGAATTCCACGAGGCGTGGTTGTGCATGCCTTTAATGCCAGCACTTGGGAGGCAGAGGCAGGTGGATCGCTGTGAGTTCGAGGCTAGCCTGGTCTACATAGTGAGTTCCAGGCCAGCTGGGGCTACAGAGAGACCCCGTCTTAAAAAGACAAAAAAGAAAGTGGAATTCAGTGGACAACTCGTGCTCTCTCCTTGAACCACCTGGGTCCCAGGGCTTAAACTCAGGTTGTCAGGCTTTAGGTACCTTTACCCACTGAGTTTCCTCATGGGCCTGCTGTTTAACTTCTCTAACTTCAAAACAAAACATATCATTGTTTCCAAGAGCTAATTTTAGAATTTATTAGTTTTACCCCCACCCTTTTTTAGAGGGGGGGGAGATAGAGTCAGCCACCAGAATCTAGGGTCTGACATGTATCTACTAAACTCTCCAAAGGTGTTGCTTTGGTCCTTTGTTATTATTTTTGCATATCTGATGTTATACATTCTCTTTATTTACTATGGATTTTGTTTTCATTTTGAGGTTGCTTTGTTAACAAAGCTCCTTAATCTTTTTCTCTAACACAGACCTGTTTCAGGAGATGACCAGATCCATATATCCAGAGTAACTCATTAAATAACAGGAAGCAGGCCTGTCAGTTGACATGGTGTATGCCCAGTAACATTCTAAATTCATTGTTGATTAGGAGAATGAGGTTCATTGGTTTCCACTACCTATAGGTTATTTTCTAGCACTTTTACTTTTAATGTATTAGCGTGCTACATAGCTTTAGTTGTCAACTTGATACACCCAGGTAGAGGGAGCCTCAATTAGTTAATTGCCTCCATTGGATTGGCCTGTGACTATGTCTCTGGGGCATATTCTAGATTAATGATGTGAGAGGGCTTAGCCCACTATGGGTGGTGCTACCCCCTGGGTAGGTGGACCTATTCTGTGTAAGAAAGCAAGTTGAGTACTGGCCAGAGGAGCAAGTCAGTAAGCATTGTTCCTCCATGGCCTGTGCTTCAGGTCCTGCCTCCAGGTTCCTACCCTGAAATGCTACCCTGGGCTCCCTGATAAATTGTGACCCAGGAGATGTAAGCCAAATAAACAACTTAGAGAGGAAAGGGTTTATTAGTTAGAGTATTTTGTCACAGCAGTGGAGAAACAAACTAGAACAGAAATTGATACCAGGATCATGGGTATTGGCTGTGACAGAACTGATCTTGGTGTTTTGGGGAGGACTGTAGAAGCATTTGGAACTTTGGGTTGGAAAAGCCATTCAGTGCTTAGAGTTTGTTGCTGTGGAGCTTGGAACAGTTATGCTGAGAGTTATGGATGATGGAGGCCTGGCTTATGAAGCTTCAGGGAAGTGGAGACTATCAGGGCTGTTTGTGTGATATCCTGAATTGAGCATATGGGGGTTCTGGTCAGTTAGGGCTTAAGAATCAACTGTGATTAACAAGAGACCAGACTGAAGTGAAACCTTTGTTAGCTGGGGCTGAAAAACCAGTTTTAAGTAACAAGAGACCAGCATCACTGTGGCAAAATCTTCTGCGAAGTATTTCCTAAGGGTCAGCACGCAGAAGCTGTGGTCAAGATGGGGCCTGAGCCTCCATCTCAAGCTGGAAGCAGGACTTGTAATATGTAAGTCCTGTACTATGGACGGCAGAGTCAGAAGTGGAGCTGCCAAAGCCCTTTGGAGCCAGAAGATCATGAGTGAATCCCAGATGTCCAGCCTTGAGCTACTTTGCTGGACTAGGTTTTGTTTAGGTGTGCCCAATTCTTCCCTTTAGAAATAAGACAGTACTTCTGTTGGATTTTACAGGAGTCAACAGTTAAAAGTTCACAGTCTCAGCGGGCATGGTGGTGCATGTCTTTACTCCTAGCACTTGGGAGGCAGAGGCAGGCAGATCTCTCTGAGTTCAAGGCCAGCCTGGTCTACATATAGTGAGTTCCAGGACAGCTGGGGCTACAAGGAGACCCTGCCTCAAAAAAAAAAAAAAAAAAAAAAGACAAAAAGTTCATAGTTTCTTTTAAAAGTCATTTAAAAGTGGAGTTTTTTAAGGACTGTGGGACTTTTGAGGTTGTACTGTCTTATGTTGTGATATTGTTAACATCATATCTTGGGGACAAAAAATGGAAAGGTTGCCAGGCGGGGTGGCCCACACATACCTCTAATCCCAGCACTCTGAAGGCAGAGGCAGGTGGATTTCTGAGTTCGAGGCCAGCCTGGTCTACATAGTGAGTTCCAGGCCAACTGGGGCTACAGGGAGACCCTATTTCAAAATGACAAGGGGTCAACTGTGCTGGATAGCTTTAGTTGTCAACTTGATACACCTGGGTAGAGGAAGCCTCAATTGGTGAATTGCCTCCATTGGACTTGCCTGTGGCCATGTCTGTGAGGTATCTTCTAACTTAGTGAGTGATGTAGGAGGGCCTAGCCCACTGTGGGAGATGCCACCCCTGGGTAGGTGGGCCTGTGTTATATAAGAAAGCAAGTTGAGCACGGACGGGCCAGCAGGGCAAGCCAGTAAGCAGCATTCCTCCATGACCTGTGCTTCAGCTCCTGCCTCCAGATTCTTGCCCTGAGTTTCTACCTTAGACTCAGTGATGAGCTGTGACCTGGGAGATGTGAGCTAAATAAATCCTTTCCTCCCCAAGTTGGCCAGAGTATTCTGCCATAGCAATGGAGAAACAAACGAATTAGTTTTGTTTTTTCCTTTTTTGATGACAATTAGATAATATGTATATCTGCTCCTACCTCATAGTATCAGGTTTTTATCTTGAGACAGAAGAGATGTACAGCCATCTCTTTTATACCTTTTTATGTTATTGCTTACAAATGTTTCAATTTTTGCAACTTGACAACTGTACCAGGAATACCTATGATTAAGTGTTCCTAATTAAAAAAAAAAAGTAGGGCAGAGTAGCACACACCTTTAATCCCAGAATGACAGAGGCAGGTAGATCTCTGTGAGACTGAGGCCAGCCTGGTCTACACAGCAAGTTCCAGGCCAGCTGGGGCTACAGGGGGTAGGGACAACGACTGGAGATGACTCAACTGGTAAGAGTGCTTGCTGTTCTTTCAGAGGACCAGAGTTTGGTTTTCAGCACCCACAATGGGCAGCTCACAACTGCTTGTAACTCCCACTTCCAGAGGATCTGATACCCTGTTCTGGCCTCTACAGACACCAAATGCACATGCACTCATACACAATCACAAATAAATAATAAAATAAAGCTTGAAAAAAAAAGTCAACTCTCACCAACTGAGAAGATCTTTTTCTTTTTCCTTTGGAAATCTTCACTGTACACATTTGGCTTTAAGCCACTTCTGTTTTGACTGTCTTGGACAGCTTTTAAGTTTTTTTTTTAATTTATTATTTTATGTATATATGTGTATTGCCTGCATATATGTAAGTGCACCCATGTTGTACAATGCCCTTGGAGGACAGAAGAGGCCGTTGGATACCCTGGAACCAGAGTTACAGACAGTTGTTAGCTGCTATGTGGGTGCTAGGATTGAAACCCGGGTCCTCTACAAGAGCAGTCAGTGTTCTTAACCACTGAGCCATTTCTCCAGCCCCTTGTCTGCTATTCTTATACTGGTATTTAATTTCCCTTCTTTGGGGTCATTTGTACTTGCTAACTGGTCTTTTCTAATCTGCAAATTTTCCTTTATCTAGGGACTGCTGACCAACTGCTACAGTTATGAAGGTCTAAATCCATCAACGTATTGCTGGGCATTGTGTCTCACATTTGTAATCCTAGCACTAGAGAAGCTGAAGCAGAAGGATTACTCAGAGTTCAAAGCCAGCTTGGGCTACAAAGTAAGAGCCTGTCTTAAAAAAAAAAAAAAAAAAAAAAATTCAAGGGCTGAAGAGATGACTCAGTGGTTAAGAGCACTGACTGCTCTTATAGAGGACCCGGGTTTAGTTCCCAGAACCCACATGGCAGCTAACAACAGTCCATAACTCCAGTTCCAGAGGAATTCAGCACCTCCTTCTGACCTCCCTGAGCATTGCATGACACCAGTGCACTTATACACATGCAGGCAATATACTCATAAAATTAAATAAATATCTTAAAATATTAAAACTCACATGAATATATCAATACTAAAGACTGACAGAGCCTACTGGGTAGGACTCTTAACTAGCCTTCAACAGAGGTGGATGGAAGGACAGGCAGGAGGGTAGTGGTGACATTTCAACCAGCAAGGCTTCCCTCTCCTAGTATACTTTCTCAAAAATCTGAGTGGGACTGCCATTGTCCAGCTCTCTCAGGAGGAAGGTGGTTTTAGTAGCGGTTAGTGTTCGCTAACTGATCCATCCACAGGCAGCTCCAAGACATTAGAAGGAAAGAAACTACTGCTGGCCACTGCACTGTCCTCTAGCTTTGCTCTGCTGCCATCTCTAAAAGCAGGCTACCTTGGGCAACTTTCAGCAGTGGGGTAAAGACGCAGCTTGATTTCTCCATTAAAAAAAAAATTTAATTACTTTTATCTGTGTGTGCACATATATACCACAGCACCCATGTGCTACACCACGAGTGTGGAGGTCAGAGGACAACTTGGGGAGTTGGCTGTTTCCTTCTATTATATGAATTTCAGTGATCAAACTCAGGTTGTCAGGTTTAGCAGTAAGTTCCTTTATTCACTGAGTCATCTTGCCAACATTCTTCCTGCCTTCACTGAAGCCATCAAAAGCCAAAGGCAGCTGGCAAAACTGAGAACTGTCCATGTACCCCTATCTCATCATGAACTGAAGCCTGTCTACCAGCTTGTCTTTCACCACGTTTCCTAAATTCAGTATCAGCAATGTTACCCTTATCCTTGTCATGAGCACATCACTTCTCACTTAGCCCTGGTCATAGTTATGGTCAAGCAGCCTCTAGCACCCACCAGGAGCTGTTAAAGATACAGGCTCAGGCTACCCAGGATCTATCTGATCCACATCCTCCTGATAAGGCCTTGGTTCATGGACTCAATGGTCCAACAGGACTACTCCAGACAACTCCGAAACCAAAGAGACTGGATCACCATGGCCCCCACAGTACCACATGTGTGTGTTGAGGCGAGGGTGGCTGAAAGGTAAAGGGTTGACCTGGCAGGTAAAAGAGCTTGCCATGCAAGCCTAATGACTGAAATCTGAGGTCATGGTAGAAGGAGAAAACTGACTCCTGAAAGTTGTCCTCTGACCTCAACATGGCATATGTTACACCATAGCACATGTGTGCCCACAAATAAATAACTTTTTTTTTTATTCTATTATGTGTATGAGTGTATGGCCTGCATGCAGGTGAGTGCACCAGTGTCATGCAATGCCGCAGAGGTCAGAAGAAAGCTTCAGATTCACCTGGAACTGGAATTAAGGACAGTTCATAGCTGCCTTGTAGGTGCTGGGAATCAAACCTGGGTCCTCTGCCAAGAGCAGTCAGTGCTCTTAACCGCTGAGCCATCTCTCCAGCCCATAAATAACTTTTTTTTTAAACCTACTATGGGAGGCCAGAGGTAAAGAGGCCTGATGTAGTGGCACACACCATTAATCCCAGTCATCTTTAATCACAGCAACCAGGAAGCAATATAATCCTTGTGAATTCAAGGCAAGTCAGGTCTACATAGTAAGCTCCAGATAGCCAGACTACACAGTGAGACCTGACTCAAAAAAAAAGGCTACTATGGGGACTGGAGATGGCTCAGTGGTTGAGTGCTTCTGCTCTTGCAAAGGACTAAGTTTGGTTCC
Organism: Nannospalax galili; assembly: GCF_000622305.1. Lineage (NCBI taxonomy): Eukaryota > Metazoa > Chordata > Mammalia > Rodentia > Spalacidae > Nannospalax > Nannospalax galili. The sequence goes on along the minus strand of NW_008334081.1, from coordinate 2,864,045 downwards.
CAGCACCTATGTCAGGCTGCTCAGAACCACCTGTAAGTCCAGCTCCAGGTGACCCAACACCCTTTTTAGGCTTCCAAGGGCATCTGCAGCTCCAGGTGACCCGACACCCTTTTCAGGCTTCCAAGGGCAAACATGCATGTGCACACACACATGCACGCACACAGAACAAATCTTTAGGAACATTTCTATACATTTCGCAGTCTTTAATAAATACAAATTTGGAAATAAAATTAAAAACCCGTTACCAGGGGACTATGGGAGGGTCCCAAAGGGGGAAAAGGAAGGGAGTATAAAGATGATTTTCTGTATGACATACACAAAAATTCAATAAAAATTTAAATTAAAAATATTAACATGTTTTGTTACCAGGGAAAAATACTTATGATACTACATATGGTTTTTGGTTAATTTTTGTGTTTTGGGTTTTTCTTTTCTGTTCGATGTATGAGTGACAGTATTAAGGGTAGAGCCTAAGGTGTCTACCACTGAGTTACAGTCATAGCACTTTTAGTTTTTGATATAGGGTCTTATGTAGCCCAGATGGCTTTGAACTTATATGTAGCTGAGGATAACCCTGAACTTCTGATCTTCCTATCTTCACCTTCCAAATGCTAAGTAAGGTTACAGACATGGACCACCATGCCCAGACTACATAAATTTTTGAAAAGCCCTGAACATTGCAAAGAAGCATGCCAAAGTGCTAATATGGCTTATTTCTCAGTGGTAAAATCAGTGATATTTTTTTCTTTGTATTTTTCCCAAGTTTTATATAACTTTAAAAAAAATGAGATGGGCTGGAGAGATGGGTCAGCAGTTAAGAGCACTGGCTGCTCTTGCAGAGGACCCGGGTTCGATTTCCAGCACCCACTTGGCAGCTAACAGCTGTCTATAACTCCAGTTCCAGATGATCAGCCATCCTCTTCTGACCTCCATGGGCACTGCACAACATAGATGCACTTACATACATACAGGCAATATACTCATACACATAAAAATATTTTTTAAAAATGAAAATGACAGAATGAAGAGATATGCATTTCCATTAAAGTCTCAAGTTTATACACTCTGAGGAGGAAAAGAATCATGAAAACTTGTTAGGGTAAAGGGCTACAGCTCTAGGATTACCGCTGCTCTTCCCCAGTGTCATGTCCCTAGCTCCCTTCCAACACTACACAGACAACACTTCCTAGAATGACCAGGGGATGAAGAATTGAGACAGAGGCTCAGCATCCTGACAGGGGAGAGGCATGCTTATGACTTGATAGGTGTGCTGTGGCACAATGAGGAAGTGGCCTGCACATTATAGGCATATGTGAAAGACCCACCCTATTGTAGATCTGTGCACTTCTGGGGCAGTGTCTCTTAATTTACTCTTTAAGTTATTTGTGTGTCTCCATGTAAGCACATGCACATGTGCCATAGCACACAAGTGGAGGTCATAGGACAACATATGAGAGTTGGTTCTCTCCTTCGACCATGTAGGTTCCTGGGATGGGGCTCAGGTCATCAGGCTTGGCAGCAAATGCTGTTAATCACCAAGGCATCTCACCAGCCCAATTTGCCTGTATGTATGTAAGTGTATCCATGTCATGCAACACCCAGGGAGGTCAGAAGGGGCACTGGATCCCCTGGAACTGGAGTTACAGATGGTTGTTAGCTACCATATGGGTGCTAGGAATTGAACCCAGGTCTTCTGCAAGAGCAGCCGGTGTTCTTAACTGCTAAGCCATCTCTCCAGCCCCCAATCTACACTTTTTAAAGCAAATGTAGTACAAGGCAACTGCCTAGAGATGGAACTCTAACCTCACTGGACTTGAAGTAGATTTTTAAAAATTTTTTATGTGTATGAGTGTTTTGCCTGCATGCATATAAGTACACCTGTTTTGTGCAGTGCCTGTGGAAGCCAGAAGACGGTGTTGCATCCCCTGGAACTGGAGTTATGGATGGTTGTTAGCCACCACATGGGTGCTGGGAATCAAACCTGGGTCTTCTGCAAGAGCAACCAATGCTCTTAACCCTGAGCCATCTCTCCAGTCCCATGAAACAGACTTTTTTTTTTTTTGAGACAGAGTCTCCCTGTAGCCCCAGCTAGCTATGTAGACCAGGCTGGCCTTGAATTCACAGAGATCCACCTGCCTCTGCCTCCCAAGTGCTGGGATTAAGGGCATGAGCTACCACGAAACATATTTTTGAGGAAGTCCTTGGGGAAAAGGTGCTGCTGGGTCAATTATGAATACATTAGCAACACAGTCTGTTGCATCTCAAGCAGAAGTTCACTTAGGGTGGCTGTTAAGCCAATCTTTATTTTCTTCCTAGACATTAGCTTGGCTGTCTGATTTCCCTTGGACTTTGGTAGACCTTCCTTCCAGAACCATGAAAGTAAAATACTTTCTCCATGTGACTCCTCTGCTGGAGATGGAATAGCTGAAAAACTGTTCTCACACCTCACTGTGGTGCATTAATGCCGTGAAAAGCAGCATACATTTACAGAGTTTGCTTTGAGTCAAGGCTGCCCTGGCCTTGAATTCATAGACTCAAGTGATCCTCCTACCTTAACCATCCTCATGGTGGGATACAGTCCTGTGCCACTGTACCCAGCTTTTAACACATTGCCTATAACTGACAAAAACAGTGGTAACTCGCCACTGGAGAGAGCTAGCTCTCCTCCATTAGCCTGGTCTACACAGTAAAATAATGAATTCCTCAGCTGTTTAACACAGCCCTCTACCTACTGCGAAGTACCAGTGCTGCTTTGAGACAACTCTCCAGATGAGGCACCTTCTTGGGTTCAGTAGGGAAAATTCTGTCACCCACAATTTCTTTTTGTTAACTGAAACTGAGAGCCACTTACTGATTTCCTCCATCACCACAGTGTTGTCCATTGCTATGTGAACAGCCAAGGAGCTCCATGTGTCAAACACAGCAAGTTTCCTACAGAAAATGAGAGAACACAACATGAGCTTTCCACAGCATGAGCACTGCACCACTGCAGTGACAATCGTGAGGTTTCAAGGCTGTGTCAATACCACAGAAAGGAAGAAAGCTGGGTACTGTTCACCTGGGGAAATGTCAGTTGCCCTCTGTTAGGAGACAAAGCATATACAAAAGAATGGAATAGCAGTAGGACCTGAACACAAGCTCAGGTTTCTTACAACCTGGAGGCAAGTCCAGCTCATCATGAGTAGCTCCTCCCCTCTAGCACCTACATTCTGAACTGACAATCCCAGAAGCCTGATGAGCAGCAAAACTGTGGCCACCAGTCTGGAAATGTAGCTACAGATTTCTGGCTCTGAAAGGAAAGCAGACTGCAACCATACTATGTATAGGATACAATCTTGGATGCCACAAGGGTGTGGCAGAAGGTCTACTAAACATCGAGAAGATGGAAAGAAGGAACAGTCCTAGCACAGGAACAGTTGCCAAGGCCCTAAGCTACAAGGTCCCAGTATGTCTAGGGACACAAGAAGAGGTCAATGCTGGGAGGCACTTGGACAGCTATTCAGAGCCACATCCCCTCTGAAGCAGAAGCTTGGAAAGGCTTCAGAAGAGCTAGCACTTCCTCCCACTTAAGCTCAGCCACATTACTATGGACACAGACCCAAGAGAGTCAAAGCAGTACTCCCAGCGGGTATCCTGAGGAAGGCAGGCAGACAGAAGCAAGCAAGCAGGGCAAGTAGTATGTGCTACACAGAACCCAAAAGCAGGGATGGGGAAGCGAAGGGGCAGCTAGAGAGACACAGGCTGTGCAGCAGAAGCAAAAGAACAGCCCAGGTGGGTCCAACAGGAAGCTTCCAGGCCGGAGTCAGAAGGCATACAAAAGCCCTAAGGTAGGAGTGTATGAAGAACACAAGTATGCCATGCCAGTGTGCATTTGGGTGGGGGTGGGGGGGTTTTAGAGTGAGTCATACTGCTGCGACCAGCAAAGAAGCCCAGAATAGTTCAGAACCACAGAGAAGGCTACTGCATCTTTTTTTGAGACAGGGTCTCCCTATAGCCCCAGCTGCCCTGGAACTTATTATGTAGACCAGGCTGGCTTTGAACTCAAAGATCCACCTGCCTCTGCCTCCTAAGTGCTGGTATTAAAGGCATGTACTGTACCACCACGGCCAGCAGGGCCTACTGCATTTTATAGAGAAATCTGACAGAATGAGGACCAGGGTAGGGAAGAGAAAGGATGGGCGGGGAAATGGTTAGAGTTGAGACATATTTCAGGTTGGCATGCTCAATTAAGATAGAAGTCGGGCTAGAGAGATGAGAGATGGCTCAGCAGTTAAGAGCACTGAATGCTCTTGCAGAAGACCCAAGTTCAATTCTCACCACCCACACAGTGGCTAACCACCATTCGTAACTCCAGTTCCAAGGAATCCAGTGCTCTCTTATGACCTCTATGGGCATGGCATGACATGGGTGCACCTACCTACATGCAGGCAATACACACAGTAAGATACAAATAATAAAGTGCTGGGCGTGGTGGTGCATGCCTTTAATCCCAGCACTTGGGAGGCAGAGGCAGGCGGATCTTTGTGAGTTCGAGGCCAGCCTGGTCTACATAGTGAGTTCCAGGACAGCTGGGGCTACAAGGAGACCCTGTCTCAAAAAAGACAAAAAAACAAACAAACAACAACAAAAAAAAAAACCAAAAAACAAAAAAAATAATAAAAAAGTTTAGGGGCTGGAGAGTTGGCTCAGCGGTTAAGAGCACTGACTGCTCTTGCAGAGAACCCAGGTTCAATTCCCAGCACCCACATGACGGCCATGAACCACCTTAACTCCAGCTCCAGGGGAATCCGAAGCCCTCTTCTGACCTCCGAGGCAATGCACAACACGGGTACACTCACATACATGGCAATACACTCATACACATAAAATTTTTTTTTAAAAAAGTTAAAAAAAGAATAGTGAGAGACAGAAGTCCAGCCAGGCATGGTGGTACACGCCTTTAATCCCAGCAGAGGCAGGTAGAGCTCTGTGAGATTGAGGCCAGCCTGATCTACACAGTGAGTTCCAGGTGAGTTGGGGGCTGCATGGAGACCCTGTCTCAAAAAGACACATACACACACATACACACAAAGAGAGAGAGAGAGAGAGAGAGACAGACAGACAGACAGACAGACAGACACACACACACACACACACACACACACACACACACACACACAAAGGTCTAGAATCAGTCCAGATTTTGGCCTGGACACCTGAAGGTCTCTAACATTATCCCTTGTGGGAAAAGCAGGCTGGTACAGGGAAGAGTCGACAAAGTGCTCTGGCCTTGAAAGCTAACATGCCTCATCAGCAGCCAGGTGGAGATGCAACCAGAGTTTGAAGATGTGACCCTGGCTGTCCTTGTATAGAGAACTTAGTGAAAACCACAGGCTGGGACCTAGATTTACAGCCCTTAGAGGCTGGGCAAAGGAATCTGGCAACAGAAGCAGAGGAAGCCAAGTACAGGAGAAAGCATGGCTGAGCAGCCATTTCCAGAAGAGGGTAATTACTACACCAAGGGCTACTCCCTCCTGGTGGAAACAGGGATAAAGTGAGGCAATGGACAGGACCAAAGCACTGAGAGTAACCTTGCCAGGGTGCTCAGAGTAGCAGTGGAAGGTAGCGGTGCAGGAGTGTCAGTCTAGCAGACTACATCACAAACCAGAGACAGGACTTGAACAAGGCCTCTAAAGGCACAGGGGCCAGGGGCAGGCAAGTCACAAATAAGTCAGGCAAAGGAGCCACAGCCAGTCATGTCCTGGGAGGGATGGACATCAAACATGGGAGAAAAGAAAGTGTCCAGGAAGAGCCTAAGGGAGATGGCCGTTGCAGATAACAAGTATTGAGGTGTCAGGGGATACCCCAAGTATTGGGATAGACTTGTTCTGTATATCAGGTGATACACAGAACAAACAACTGCACAAGGCAGGACTTCAAGGGGGAAACTACAGCTAGTGACAGACTTGGGAGATACTGGCTTTCAGTCTAGTAGGGAAGAGGCCCTACGTGAGTCGTGGGGTACTGGCTCAGAGTACCCCAGAAATACTGTGATACTGGGGTACACAGCCACAGGGAAAAGTGAGCCAGGTCAAAAGACATGGAGGAACCATACTGAGAAGCAGCAAGTCCCTGGAAATTGCAGAAAGAGTCATTTCAGAGGAAATAATGGAGCAAATGTCTCTTAAGAACAAGTAAGGCAAGACAGGATGAAATAGGTAGGGACTTGTAAAGTAAAGTCCAGTGGATTCTGGACAACATGAGAAGGGTTTCAATCTGTATGGGTATCTCTGACAAGCCTGCAGAGGTAGAGGGCCAAGCAGCTGCAGGAATAGTACCAGAACTAACATGGTTCCAGCTCTTAGAAGCCCTTGGATCTGTATGGCAATCAGAGAACAGGGCCATCCTAGAGCTCTGACTACTCAAAGACCAATGGTCATGGTCACCTAGGGGATCCTCCTGAGTTCATAAGCAAAGAATCAGAATGCCTTATTTCTGTGGCAATGAGGACTCAAGGAATAGGTAAATGCCAAGAAGAACTCATGCTGACCCCGAGAAGCAGAAAGGCTGGGTTCATTACGTACTTGAGGACCTGGGCGACAGTGTTCGGCCCGTACCACTGGCCTATAGACTTGCCTTCACCAACTCCCATTTGCGCTGCAGGAAATAGACCCAAGTTAGTGACACAGCTCCCCAAATAGCGCACACACACACACACACACACACACACACACACACGCAGTGTGTCACATCTAGCGCATCAGTTAAACACTTCACAGAAAGGCCTAAATAGGACAGCAAACCTTCAGGCAGGGCCTGGTTCCCCCAGACTGCATGGAATAGCACTCACTGAAGGCAGTACAGGGACAGGGGCAGGGTAGGGCTTGGGGTATGAGCTAGTGCTGGAACATCCGCAGCATCTCCCAGAGATCAGAGGCCAGAGTGAGCTAGGACCTCATTCTCCAACTCCACAAGACTTGGAGAGCTCCCAGGGGAGCCCCAAGGAGTCTGCCTTCTCCATGGAGGCAAGCCTGGCCCACACTTAGTCCCCACCTATCTGATGGATGGAGTAGTAGCTGTCCTTCCTGTCTAGGAAAGCGTTGAGGACACTGAAGTAGCTATCAGGCTGTCTCTTCCGTTGTGCCCATCTCCAGTCTATTGGAAACAAGATGCAGGAGATTAGTTTGACCACGACACAAGTAACAACTTTTCCTTTTACACAGGGCTCAAAATTCAGATGGTATACAAAACCTTCTTTCAACATTTTTAAAATTAAAAGCCAAATTCTCAAGAATTTCAAAAACACACACACTATCTCATTAGAATAAACTTTGAAAGCAGAAAATTTTTAGCAGTTTAAAGATAATTTCTAAAAAATAATCATTTACATCAACACTCTTTAAAGTCAGCTTTTCTGCCAGTCCTAGTGGTTCAGGCCTGTAATCCCAGCTACCTGAAAGGCTAAAGCAAGAGAATTACAAGTTCAAGGCCCGTGGGCAATTCAGTGAACTCCTGAATCAAAATATAAAGTAAAAGAGAGCTGAGGATGTAGCTCAGTAATGGAATGCCTGCCTAATATATTCAAGGCCCCAGTACCACACACACAAAAAATAAACATTTAAAAAGATCAGTTTTTATCAATAAAAACCAATGGGCCATTACTCAAAAAACAAACAAAACACCTAAATTCTAACCCATGTTTTGCCCATGATGTGCTTCAAACATTTCTTACCACATAGACCTCCCCTGAAGCACCATAACTCACCTCGGCCTAAATGCCGGCATACCAATGCCTGGGCAAAGATCATCTGTCCACAGCGCAGCATGCAGCCCCAGCCCGTGTCCGAGGTGGGGCCGGTTCCCCCTGTTGTAGACAAAAGAAGAAGCACTCACAATCTGAGGGCCCCACAGAGGCAAGGTGTCCAGTGACGAAAGGCATGCAGTCAGTTCCATACCATGGGCACTGACACACCCCTACCCCACACCACCCTGCTTAAGTATCTGCTATATCTCAGGCAAAGTACAACTCTGAAGACTTAGAATACAAGGGCCACATTTGCCAGGGAGTAGAACATCTGAAATCACCCTCAAGATGGGCAAAATAGAGAAATAAATTAGTCAAGCAGCACTAGAAACAACTGGCTAAGAAAAAACCTCCAATGAGTACCCCAGAAGATGCGGAGTTAAACTAGGAGAACAGCTTCCAATTACCAAAAGGGCAGAAATTCAAAGGCTACATACATGATGTCTAGTGCTGCTGACAGTAATGGCTAGGGTGGTCTATAGCAACGGGAGTGACAACTCTACATCTTCGAGCCTATGTTCTGAGCCTCTCCACTCATGTCCACTCACTGGGCTTGGAAGACTGACAAGCACTGTAAAAGCACATTTAACATGACAGGCATATGGAGGATGTTCTCAGCAGGCGTTCAGGGGAATGCCACTGTGCAGCTATAAGAAAGAGGATCAGCCTGTGAGGCAGTGAGGGGCATGACTATACACTGTGCATGAGAAAGAGACTCTCAGGGGCCAGTGGACAGGGCCTTTCCCCACCTCCAACCTGCCACCAATCTTGCCCTACAAATCACCACTGCAAGACTCAAGGAATATGCAGGCTACACATGATTCTTAGGCCCATGATGACTGCTTCATCCACAGCAGCTCATCCCCAGTGTAACTGTTAGTTTGAATTGTCAACTTGACATGATCTGCCATCACCCGGGAAGAGAATCTCAAACAGTACTTGTCTAGATTAGGTTGGTCTGTGGGTATGTCTGGGAGACGTTGTCTCAATTACATTAATGGATGCGGGAAGACCCAGCTTGAAGGTGGGAGGCATCATTCCCTGGGTTTGAGTCCTAGACTGCATAAAAAAGGAGAAAGTGAGCTGGTTATGGGCATGCGTACATTGATTTGTTCCTCTCTGTTTCTTGACTACAAAGGCAAAGTGACCAGCTATCTCAAGCTCCTGCTGCTGTGACTTCCCCAAAATGATGGGGAACCTGGAACTGTGAGCTAAAATAAAACCTTTCTCCCCCAAGCAGCTCTGTCAGGATATTTTATCACAGCAACAGAACAAAACGAAAACACCCAGCCTCAGGAATGTCCACAACTTGTCACATACTAAGGGTTTCTCTTTAGGTCTGGTGTCCTCTCCAACACCCTGACAGTCACTGTATACCATGGTCATGCAGAAGCAGACTGAGAGATGTGATCTAGACATTTATGGAAAGAACAGCTAGTTATTCTTGAACCATAACTGACAAATTATATCGCTGAATGTGAATATGGGGGGGTGGAAATATTATTTCTCATACTTCAATGTCCTAGAACCTCAGGCCCATAGGCCTGCTTTACTTCTAGGCCACTTTGAAGAACAGATGAAAGGCCATCTGAGGGAGGCCATCAGAGTGGACTGGCCACTCTGAGTGCAATGTCAGCCTAATGTCCAATCTTGGTGTGTAAAAGATAAGCCCGATAACTGGTCTCCAATCTAAAGAATTTCTTTGAATCAGACTTTCAATCTCCCCACACAGAAGTGTCAAACACACTAGAAAAACTGACAAACATAAAGAGAATCTGGTTCAGCTGGGAGTAGTAGCCCATATCTTTAATCTCAACACTCGGGAGATAGAGGCAGGTCAATCTTTGTGAGCTCAGGCCTGCCTGGTCTACATAGCCAGTTCAAGAGTTCACTAGAGGCCAGCCAGTGTTACTCAGTGAGACCTTGTCTCAAAACAACAAACAGATGTTTCAACAATCTGTCTCAACCAAACAACCAAACAACAAAACCTCAGTCATGACCTGCGTCTGTTCTAGTAACAAGGTGACTGCAAGTCCTAGTAACTAGCAGTTAACATGAAGGTAGAAAAATCACTGCCCTACAGAACCAGGGTCCTAGGTTTAGAGTTCTGCCACTACAGGGTGAGACCATAGCCAATTTAACTAGAATTGCTGTAAGGATGAAATAAAGTATCCAGAATTTTTTTTTTTTTTTTTTTTGTCCTTTTGAGACAGGGTCTCCCTGTAGCCCCAGCTGACCTGGAACTCACTATGAAGACCAAGCTGGCCTCAAACTCATAGAGATCCGCCTGCCTCTGCCTCCTAAGTGCTAGGATTAAAGGTGTGAGCCACCATGCCTGGTGTGTCTGGCATTCTTATGTCAAAACTATTAAGTGAAACTTTTCCTCCTTCCTGAAGCATATACATTTTGTCAAAGGTTGCAACAAAGTGGGGTTCTCAGGCTAAGGAGATGGGTCAGTGGGTAAAGCACTTGCCACATAAGTTTAAGGAGACCTGAGTTCCTCAGAACCCACATAAAGCTCAGTGCAGTAGTATACTTCTACAATCCCAGCACTATTTTGGGAAGATGGGAGGTGAGAACAAGAGAATCCCTGGAAGTTTAATTTATGGACCAGCAGGATTGGTTTATACAGCAATAAATAAAAGACCCTGTCTCAATCAAGGTGGAAGGTGAGGATCAAAACCCTAGGTTGTCCTCCAACCTGCACATTACGTACTTGCACTCACACATACACAGATGCAAACACACACAAATATTTAAAAAAAAATAAAGGTGGGCTGGAGAAATGGCTAGTTAAGAGCTGGCTGTTCTTGCAGAGGACCTGGGTTCAGTTCCCAACACCTACATGTCAGCTAATAACAGCCTGTAACTCCTGTTCCAGGGGATCTGATACTCTCTTCTAGCCTCACTGGCACTGAATGCACATGGTACACATTTATACTTGTAGGCAGAACACTCACACATATAGAACAAAAATTAAATCTTGGGGCTAGAGAAACGGTTCAGTAGCTAAGAACAGTGGGTGCTCTTACAGAGGACCTGGGCTAGGTTCCCCAAATCTATATGGTAGCTAACAACGGTCTGTAACGCCAATGTCAGGAAATAAAACACCTTCTTCTGGCCTCCATGGTCAATGCATGCATGCGGTACACTTACATGCAGGCGAAAACACTCATACACATAAAAAAATAAAATATAGGGGCTGAAGAGATGGCTCAGAGGTTAAGAGCGCTGACTGCTCTTGCAGAGGACCCGGGTTCAAGTCCCAGCACCCACATGGCAGCTACAAACCATCCTTAACTCCAGTTCCAGGGGAATCCAAAGCCCTCTTCTGACCTCTGCTGCATTGGACGACATGGGTGCACTCACCTACATGCAGGCAATACACTCATACACATAAAATAAAAATAATAAAACATTTAAAAATAATAAAAAAATAAAATATACTAAAAAAATAAAATACATCTTTTAGAAAAAGTAGGGTACTTACCAATGGCTGGAAAGTTTCTCCTATACGTAAACCAAAGTCTGGATGCCACATCAGACAAGATTTCATCCTTCTCTAGTTATTTAAAAGAGGAAGACAAACACAAAGTGAGAGTCAGCAGATGACTACTGTCTCAAGATAATTTCTGCATAAGTTATTGGAGCCAAGTGACTGATACCTGTGAAAATGCTGTATTTTCTACCCAGAATCCAAACAGGCTCTGAGGTCTCAGGGAAATCCTCAAATTCAGCAAACCGAAGAGTGTCATAGGTCAGAGTAGCTGTAGAAACCAAAGAAACATATTATCTGGTTTCATAATTTCATAATATTAGGGATCACTGTAACATTTCTACACTAGATTGGAACTTCCATAATAGCTATCATGAGCCAATGTGTGAGCACAAATGACAGCCTGTAGGACAGCTGCACTGCTGAAGTTTAGGACAGGAGTCAGCCAAGCCTTCCAGAGTCTAAGCCACAATGTTAATGTCTGACAGCTGACATGATAAAGAGCTACAGAGACCCAAGTTGGAGACAGCTGGAGGGGAAGAGGAGGAAAAAAGGCTCCCTGTGAAGTAAAAAATTAAGCACTTGGTTGTTTTAGACTTAAAATGTTTTATTTTCTTATTTTAAATTTTTAAAAAATTTTATTTTTATTTTATTTGTATGAGTGTCTTGCCTGCATGTGTGTAAGTGCACCCATGTCATGCAATGCCCAGAGAGGCCAGAAGAGGGTGCTGGATCCCCTGGAACTGGAGTTACGGATGGTTGTTAGTTGCCATATGGGTGCTGGGAATCAAACCCAGGTCCTCTGCAAGAGCAGCCAGTGCTCTTAACTGCTGAGCCATCTCTCCAGCCCCCTCTTATAAATTCCTACTCCTCCTCTCTCTACTTCATGAATGCTGAACTTACAGGTATATACCACCACATCCGGTTTATGTGATACTGGGGATCCAACCTTGGGCTTCATGTATATAGGCAAGCATTCTACTATACTGAGCTACACCCCCCAGCTCAGATTTAAAATGGTTAAAATCCACACCATTTCTCTCTATAGACTAGAGACACCTCAGAAAAAAACAAAAAGTGGTATAAGCATTGAGATACCCAAGTTTCTCAATGCCACTGTGGCAGTGTATACAGAGATGCTGTGAAGGGAAAGCAACCTGAGCTTCCAGGAGATGGGCTACCAGTTCACTCTGATCCCAGGGTTAGGAGCAGTTACCTACAGAAGAATTTGGGGCTACCCCTCTGAGAGCCTGAGCCCTCTGCAAAAGTGCCCAATGCAAATGGATGCCAAGAGGCCCTAGGATCAAAGTCTGGCATCTCTTCACTTTGATGCTGCTACTGAAGGGCAACAGTTCACATTCTAAGAAGGGGCTGGTGCAGAGCCAGAGTGACCTGCTGTGCTAATAAGATCTGAGCACCAGCAGATGTTGGCTTCAATTAAGAAACAAGAAAGGCATTTTGATAGCTGTTGGAGAGGCTAGAGTCCAGTCTTGGCAGACAAAAGAAAAATGAGGAAGAAACCAATAAGGGATGCTTTTGGAAGCTCTCGTCAAGAAATTCTAATGGACTCTGATATGAACATTTGAAATTTGCCCTGTTATGACTTTTTTCTGGTTCCCCATCTAGAACTTGTAATGCTAACATGAATGCATTCACTCATCAAACTCTACCTGGTTTGTAATGGCAATTATCACCCAATTTTCCTTTAAAAATACCCAAGGGGGAGTCTTCTAGATAGACCCACTGAAGGGGTACCCCAGTTGCCTCACCCTGAGTCCCTGTTCAGCATGGAAGAAGCCAGAGCGGTCTATGTCCAATTTCCTATTGGCAATTTGGGTAACCTCTTCAGAGGATGGTGTGATAAGAATAGGAGGTAGGAATTGGCTAGGCAGTTAAGAGTAAAAAGACCCCATCTGATTCCCTATCCACAAGTTGGGTAACCTCTTCAGAGGATAGTGTGATAAGAATAAGAGGTAGAAATTGGCTAGGCAGTTAGTGTAAAAAGACCCCAAAGAAAAGTAGCCAGTTTCTTAGCCAAAAGTCAAAATGTCCTTGGACCTCTTAACAACATACTTTGTTCCAAAGGCCAAAAGAATGTCAAAAGTATTTGGGAGCTTTTATTTAATCCCTAAAAGATTTTAGGGTTTCAGAGGGGAGAATGTTAGAGTAGCTAAAAGCAAAAGGAAAGGAAGGGAAGGGAAGGGAAGGGAGGGAGGGGGGAAGGGAGGGAGGGAAAGAAAGAGAGAGAGAGAAAGGAAGAAAAAGAAAAAGAGAAGAGAAGATGAGGTTGCCAGAAAAAAGTGATGGGGAGATATGGGAGAAGTCGGAGGGGAGGGAGTGGGCATGGATTTGATCAAAACACCTTATATGCATATGTAAAATTCTCAATAATCTTTTAAGTTAAAAAAAAGAACAAAATAAACAAACAAAAGAAAAAGGAAGAAGAAACCATGTATTAGATAAGCTGTGTTTGGGCCTGAGTTCTAGCACTGTTTAGCCATGAGTTCAATGTTACTGAGTCAACATTGAGCATTGGAAAAGGGATCTATCGACAGAACCATGCATGAAACAAGTGTACAGAGGCCGAGCGGGGTGGCGCACGCCTTTAATCCCAGCACTGGGGAGGCAGAGGCAGGAAGATCTCTGTGAGTTCAAGGCAAGCCTGGTCTACATAGTGAGTTCCAGGACAGCTGGGGCTACAGGGAGACCCTGTCTCAAAAAGACCACCCCCCCCCAAAAAAAACAAGTGTACAGAAAAAAAAAAAAAGGAAACAAGAAAGGGCTGGACATGGTGGCATATGCCTTTAATCCTAGCACTTGGGAAGCAGAGGCAGATCACTTGTGAGATTGAGGCCAATCTGTTCTTCTAGGTCAGTTGGGACTACTAGTGAGACTCTGTCTCAAAAATAAAATAAAAAAATAAAATAAAATAAATAAAGAGAAATGAAATAAGAGAAAGTGAAAAAAAGAAAGAAACAAGAAAGGCCCAGGTCTTCCTGCCTACCGAACTGCAGCTCAGAGACCTGTGTTCTGCATTGTTCCCAAAAAAGGGTGCCACCAGCAGAAGGGCATGAAGTCCAAAATCTCCTAAGATGCACACAGTACATTCAGGGTACACCAAGGGCAAAAGCAGTTCCCAGCTGCTCTTCAGAGAGCACAAAACTTTGTTGCCTCTCAAGCTTCCATTGTGTATCACCACTCATATCTCTTACACAAAACTTCACAGGGCATTTTGGAAAATCAGAAACACACCACCAGTTTCTTCCATATCTGAATTAATTAATTTATTTATTTTGATTTTCTGAGACAAGGTCTCATTATACTGTAGCCTAGGGTGTGTCACCATGCACAGTTTATCTTTGGTAATAGTCCCCTTCTGTAAGAATAACATGTTAACTATTTTAAAACACCAAAAACTACTCAGTTTTAGCACTTAGGAGGCAGAGGCACATAGATCTCTATGAGTCTGAAGCCTACATAGAGTTCCATGTCAGCCAGAGTTACATAGTGAGACCCTGTCTCAAAAAACAACAAAAAAAGGGGGTTGGAGAGATGGCTCAGTGGTTAAGAGCACTGGCTGCTCTTGCAGAAGACCCTAGTTTGAATCCCAGCACCCACATGGCGGCTAACAATCATCCATAATTCCAGTTCCAAGGGATCCAACACCCTCTTCTGTCCTCCTTAGGCACTGCACAACATGGGTGCACTTACACACATGCAGGCATAACACTCATACACATAAACAAAAAAATAATAAATTTTTTTAAATTTTAAAAATAAAAACCAAAAACCAAAACAAACACACAACACTAAAAACTGCTGAAGACTACAGAAACACATAAACTACCCAAGGCCTCACTACCAGCCAATCTTTATGTACACACTCTCCCTACAACTTCACAGGACAAGATGGAATCATATCATACAGCAGTTTCATTCTCTCCATCATTACCTGTATCTAAGTACAGATCTCCATTCAACTCCCCAACTCCTGGCTCAGCAAAGCCGAAAATGCTCCTAACTTCAGTATCCTCTAGGGTGTTCCTAAGCCCCTGCTGTGCACTGTGGACAAGGATACCCAGTGTGTTCAAAATTCTGTGCTGGGCACAGGCCACAGCAATGGTGAGTACCACCTCTGACCCCCTGACTGAAACCAGAGTTTAAATCCTAGCTAGGACACTCACAGATTAGAGGTTCCTGAACTACTTACTAGAGTATTGTAGACAATCCCTCATCCATAAAATGGGATAATGACAGGACAGCTCTGCCACACAGCTAAGAAGTTTTCATAAAAGATTTCCCATGAAGTGCTGGCAGGCAGAAGGGCACCAATGTCAGTGGTGTCATTAGTTATCAAGGATGCAGAACCACAGAGTTGAAAGTACACATATTTTATTATGCTTAGAAGGCTTCACTGGGTACAGTCACAGGCTGGGAAGTACTAGAAAACATCCCCAAAAGCACAGGCCCTGACAAGTCCTCAGCAAAAGAGCACTGCTGAGGCTTTCTGACCATGGCAGGGGCTCTGGGAATACTGGGGCCAAGTCCAGTGGGCCTCATCCTGGAACTCTGCCCTTCTGTGGTCTAGCTACCTGCTTTTAAAAACAATGTCAACCAAGCTGCTTGGTGATCTGAAGTCCAAATTAATTTCTATCATTTTTTATATAAGGTTGTATCTGCACCTGATGATAAAAGGTTAAGTTGGGATAAATTAATGCTCCTAACTATCTGTAAATCCAGTTCTGACACCCTCTACTGGCCTCCAAGAGCACCAGACATGCACAAGGTGTACATACATACATGAAAGCAAACACTCATATATAAAAATAAAATATATAAATAGCTGAAAAACACGTGTCTCCACTCTCTAAGGCAGCAAAAGGCAGAGCAGGCAAATTTCTTAGGTTTATTAACAAACTTTACAAGCAAGGAAGCCAACTTCAAAGTGAAAGTAGTAAGCAGGGCTCTAGTAAATTCAAAGGCATCACTGACTCTCCTATTGTAACTATGAAAATTATAAGGAACCAAAACCACCAAGAGGCAAACATAGCTCCACCACCAGCTTCACAGCAGCTACGAAGCAACCACATTCATTACTGCCCCAAGCCCTGTGCTCTTCACTGTCTATTGAGAGAAGCACCCAGGTCTCTAATAGAATCCTGCATTCTATGGCCCTAGACCTAGCTGTAAATATGCTATGTATGCTATTCTCCCATTCCTCCTACCACACTGCACTCTCCTCAGGTTTGAATGGTTTTTACCTTGCTCCTGAAAAGACACTGTGAATGGGAGCATCTATCACAGTCCTGAAGACAGTCTCAGCAGTGAGGCATGGCATTCAAGAACCCAGCTGTGCCAGGGGTCTGAGGCCACTAGTAACCAGTTAGAGGATCCTCATAAGGCAATAAGTACCCTTTCTATGTCTCTACTTTCTGTGGTGAAGTGGAACAGTTGTGATTTCCTCATTGGGCTGGGAAGTCAGGGTTCCATAGCTGTGAATCATAGTGGGATTGTCATAAGGATGCTTTCAGGGCCAGCCTTCTCCAGTCCTTGAAATGGTGAAAGTTATAAACATAGGAAGAGATATATTCTGTTCCTAAATGGAGGTGCAACAATGTGCAAAAGAATCCAATCAAATGTGTGAAATTTTTCACTAAAACTGATTCGAACCCAATAAACTTCCCTCAAGAAAGACACGCAACTTCATTTAGAGCAGAAGGTGGCTATGCCACCACATGGGCCAGCTCAAACATCTTTGACCTTTATCTTGGAGAATCACCATCAGTGGTCCGTGGCCTCAATGAAGAACATACAGAGGCTCTCTTAATCCTTTTGTTATAGGCATCTCTCCCTGCCCTGGAAGATAGGAGAACACAGGCTATTTTCTGAGAATACCTGACCTGGCCTGGGCATACTCACAGTGCCAACTGAAGAGAAGACATGATGAGATGCCATTCACCAAAGCACCACCCAGGCAACAGGCACTAAAGTGGAAGATACCTGACCTTCTGAATCCACTTTAAATGGAGGAAGGAAAGGTTTTCAAAATAAGGGTTTGAATTTTAAGGTTTACTTTTGAAGTACATACAGCACACTTGCTATCCTTACAGTACATGCCAACACTTCTCTAAGTTTCAGTCTCCTCACCCAAGAAATGGAGAAACACCACTACCAGTTCTGCCCAAGAGGGGTGCGAGCCCAAGATACGTGCAAAATTTAAGCTCACTATCACTGGCATATGCCCAGACTGACCAACACAAAGACTCCTTCCTCTGGACACCTCTGGGCCTCTGGATATCTTTAAAGATATTCAACTACACAGCCTATTACCTTTTATCATCTTTACACCCCACCACATGTCCCTTAGGAAGTACTGTGCATGGCTCCTGCTACAGAGAGACAAACCTTGAAGAGAAAACCAGTCTCCAGACCCCCAAGGAACAAGTTAAATTTGCTACGAGATGACATGCAGGGAAAGCAAGATGACCACGGACCTTCTGCCCTAGGAAAGAAGCCACTTGGAAAGTTTTCTCACTTGGTCAAGCACCCTAGGTGCTTAACTTCCCCCAACCTCTTCCTGGGACTTCTGTGATTTCAACTGGCAGAGAAATGGAAAGTATTTAATAATATCACAGTGCCATTAGAAAAAGCACAGTGATGTCATATCATTTATCTGACAGGCAGAAAAATAGGGAATTGTGCTCAATGTCTTTAACTCCTTTTTTCACTTTCTACAAATTACACTGTCATTTAAGCAGGGAAAACCACAAAAACATACAACCAGCAGATCTCTTTTAGAGATTACTATAATGTATCTCATTCTTATACTTTGAAGCTGGAAATGATGGCTTGTGCTTGTACTTCCAGCACTTGAGAGGGTAAGGAAAGAGGATCATCTGAAACCAGTTTGGAATATGCAGCAAGTTCCTGTCTCATTTTTTTTTTCAACCAACGAAATTACACTTTATAATATAAATTCAGCAGAAGGGTTCCTTCCTTCCTTTGGAAAATTCTTACGGTTAATAGTTTCCCTGTAGAAGAAAGTCAGAACTTTAACTGCCAAGCAGGTTGGACAGATGCTCAGAGGTTAAAAGAACTTGCTGCTTCACAGAGGACCCAGGTTCAGTTTCCAACACCCACATGGAGGCTCACAACTGTGACTCTAGTGCTAGGAGATCTGACACCCTACTCCCAGCCTCTGTGGGCACTGCATGCACATAGTACAGTTATATATATTCAGATAAAACATTCACATACATAAAATAAAAATAAGCCAGGTATGAGAGCATATGCTTTTAAACCCAGTATTTCAGAGGCAGAAAGATCTCTGAGGGTTGGAAGCCAGCTTGGTCTACATGGTGAGTTCCAGACCAGCCAGGACTACATACTAAGGGCCTGTCTCAAAAAACCAACTAAACAAGCAAAACACCCAAACAAAAACAATCTTCAGCTGCCAGAAAGCTAGAAAACTCTAGTATGAAACACTAGACAGAATGTCCCCACTAAAATCTACTGCTCTAGGCTAAGGATAGAATTTAATTTGGTAGAATGCTTGCCTAACTTACATGACACCCTGGGCTTGCTCTTCAGTACCACACAAACTGGGCTGGTTGAAGAACATTTGTTGTTTTGCTTTTTTTTTTTTAATTTTTATTGAATTTCTGTGTATTGCATACAGAAATTTTTTATACACCCTTCCCCTTTGGCACCTCCCATAGCACCCCCAATGGAGTTCATACATTGTCATTTGTGTTAAGGCCTATCATATAAAGTTAGTGTCCCCAGACGTCCCTCAGTGCAAGTTCATCCACAGGGTTGAACTTTGCAATCCTAGCCTATAATCCCAGCACTTGGGAAGTGGAGGCAGGAAGATCAGAAGTTCAAGGTCACCCTCTGCTAAATGGGATAAAAAGCATTTCAGATTTTTGAAATATCTGCATACAAATAATGAGGTCTCATTTGAAAAAGCACTATGACCCCAATACAAACACAAAAATTCACTGAGGTTTCATCTATACACTTTATCACAGAGCCTGAAGACAATTTTAAAGTGTCCACGTGTGTCCGCATGCACCTGCATAGGCCAGAAGAGGGCACTAGATCCCCTGGGGCTGGAATCATAGTTGTGAGATGCCCAATGTGGGTGCTGGGAACTCACCTCTAGTCCTCTGATGGAGCAGCAAGCATTCTTAGCTGCAGAGCCATCTCTCCAGCTCCCTAAAGGTAATTTTATAACATACTTTTAATGTGATGGTGGTTTTTGGTTGTTTTAATTATTTTTGTCTGTTTTTACAGTCTGGGTTCTGAACCTAGTACCTTACACATGCTAGGTGGATACTCTACCACTGAGTTATATCTCCAGCCTTCTTATTTTACTTTTTATTTTGAGACAAGGTCTCACTAAGTAAGTTGCTCAAGCTTCCCCTGAACTTACTCTGTAGCTGAGGCTAGCCTATAACTAACTGTAACACAGGCTGGCCTCAAACTTGTGGCAATTCTCCAGTCACAGCCTCCTGAGTGGTAGGATTGCAGGCCTGAGTCATCATACCCAGTTGTTTAAGATAAGGTCTCATTAGGAACCCCAGGCTGGCCTCCAATTTGTAATCCTCCTGCCTCACCTTCCTGAGTGCTGAAATTACAGGCATTATCACATGTACTACCACACTAGGCAGTAAGAACTTGGTCATTTCATAGTTTCTGTTTGCTTGTAGACAGGGCCTTAAACATCTTGGGCCGGCTTAGAACTCTCTGTATAGCCAAGGATGACCTTGAACTTCTATCTGCCTGCCTCCACATCTGGAGGAGCACTAGGATTACAGGCATGTGATACTATGCCTGGTTTTACTGAATTCGGGGATCAAGTCCACGTTTTTACATATGCTAGGCAAGTATTCTATCAACTGAGCTACATTCAACCCTTTCATTCTAAAAAACTGTGGTATTAGAAATGAACACAGGGCCTTGTACATGCTAGACAGGTTGTTTACCACTAAGCTACTCAATAGGGTGTGACTGTGTTTTGACGTGAATTCAGTAAGATAAGGAATTGTTCTACACATGGCATCAAGTTCGCACTTAAAAGTTTTGAATTTCTGAGCATTTTGGATTTTGAATTGGATTAGGTATGCTAAACCTATAGTAGGGGAATACATACTATTAATTCAAATTCTGTTTCACTACTAACCACGTGCCAACAGAATGTGAAGCACTGGAAATATAAGCATTAGATGCTGGTTCTGTCTGTAAGGAGCAAAGGAGCAGACAGCAGAGCTGCTTAGATGATAGCTCTCAACAGCTGTTATGTGTGGTCGTGGTGAGGGCTGCATGTACATGTACGCAGAGACCAGAGGATGTTATGCTTGGCTTTTACATGGGTACTAAGAACTGAAATCAGGTCCTCATGCAGCTAGCAGCACTTTATTGACTGAGCCACCCTCCTACCATAGAGCACCCCCACCCCCCAGTCCCCAACAGCTCTTTGAATCAGGAGCATGTGTAGAGAGTATAACCAAGCTAGGGCATGGGTAGAGAGTATAACCAAGCCATATCAGCCTTCTGCTTCCCAACACCAGCAAGCTGGGGCTCCCTCCATAGCCTCTCCTATTTCCTATTCATGTGCAGACCCCAGGTAACCTCACCTGGTAGGCTTTCTGCACTTCGTCAGCACAAGCCTATTCTCTGAGCTCTCAGCTTGTATATCCAAAGGACCCTGACACTGGTACTTGACTGTATGGTGCCTGTTAGTCCAACACAATCAAAACCAGGCTTGACAGCTCTTCAGCAAGCATGTCTTGCCCATCTGAGTTTCTTAGCTCATGCAGTAAACCCTGATGCCATCTTTATTTCTCATTCTTTACCCTTCTCTCAACTCCCAATCTGTAAACAGATCCTGTTGCTGTGACCTTTACCACACATCTGGAACCTAAGCTCTTCTCCAAGTCTATAGCATCTCTTTTCATGTCTTATTGGAGCAACCTTGTATCTTGCTTCTGGCTTTGCCTCTCTGCAGCACATTCTCAACAAAAGCCAGAGCAAGGGCTGTAAGATGGTTCCGTGGGTAGAGGCACCTGCCTGACAACCTGAGTTCAGTCCCTAAAACTTACATGGTGTAAGGAGAGAACTGATTCCCATGAGCTGTTCTCTGACATCCACATGTGTACTGTGACACATGTACACCTACACACATGCATACACACACACACCCTCCACACACAATAAATCATAATAATAAATGTAAAAAAGCTAAATTAGCCAAGTCTGTTAAACTTCAGTTGAATCACATACTACTCCTCTCAAAACCTTTCAAAGAATCTGATTGATAGTAAATGCCCAAGTCCTCACTGTGACCTAGCAAGGACCCACAACTGAGCCTGTTACCTCTGCACCCTTAGTTCCTTCTCTGACTCTCACTCACTGCACTTGGGCACACCAACCTGTATGCCACTCCTCCATGACCCCACTTGCCCTTCATCTTGCATAGTTTTTTGGAATTAGTAAGAATGTGACTTCCAAAGTGAGACCTTTCCTGGCCATCCTGCTACAATTCCAAACCCCTGCCTCCTGTGTGAGCAACTCTAAGAACAACCAGGAGCTATGTTACAATGGTGGAGGAAGGCAAAATTTTCAAGCACTCCCTGAATCAGAGGATGGTAGACCATGAAAGGCCATTCAGCATTATGCCAGGAGAAAAACTGCCCCATCATACCCTAAACAATCTTCTATGTCATCAGTACCAACATAGGTCTTCAAATGCAGGTGTTTTTTCTACTTTGATCTTATAAGTAGCAGCACTCACTGTCCACTTAAGGTTCCATCATGTGACTACACAACTGTATTTTAACTCGAACTGATTTTCAGATTTAAGATAATATGAGTGGCATTAAACTGTGCTCCACCTTAACTACATTCCTCATATAAATAACTTAAATCCAAACAAATACCTAAAAAGGATGTGAATAATTAAATAATTCTAAGTGTCCCTCCACTCCATTCCCCTAGCAAGCAGTGTGACACTTCTGACACATATTCTAAAAAAATTAACTACAAAACATACATCTGGTGCATGCTCCTTGAGGAGTCAAGACTGCTGCTTCCTCCAACCATCTAAAACATGAAGGCAATGGATGACACAACCGAGATGTGTATTAACCATAAATATTACCCTCAAGTAAGATATAAGTATACTTATGATGCAGCTCCCAGTGGAAGAGAAACAACAGAAGCAATGCCATTCGGGGAGGGTAGAATTAAACCAGATGGCAAAATTCCTTTACAGAGAGCGGATTCTTGAAGGTAGGCAAAACGGTTCAACACAAAAAACACTAAGCTGCTGAGGAATGAACGAATCGCCTGTGTGAAAGATGTTTTTCGGACTATCTGAAAACGATGTATTTGGCAGACTTAATATCCAAAACGTGCCACCAAAAACGAAGGCATTGTACTGTCTCTCGAAGCTTCGGAAGCTTAAGGCAGGAAAAAAACCCCCCCCCCCCCGCCGCCCCAACACACACACACACTTAACCCAGAACTTGGACGCCAAGAAGTCAAAGTAGGACGCGACAGATTCATGTCTCCAGGTGAAGCAGCAGCAGCGTGGACCACCACACAAGATTACGGAACTTAAAAACAAAAGATGCGCACGTTGCGGCACCAGGAGCATCAGCCCACAACTTGACAGAAGTTAAGTCCACCGCTTCCCTCGGCAGCAAGGCCCAGCTCCGCAGCACGCAGGTCCGACCCGGCACCACCTGCCCGCATCCAGTTCGTCCCTCAGGTTTGCCGCCCTCCCGCGCAGAGCCGCAGACTGGGGCGCTCCCCGCCGGTTCAAGGGGCGCTGCAGGCCGCGACACAACGGGGATTCCATGAACTGTGGGACCAAGCTCGGCGGGGAGGCGGGGCCCGCCCGGCTCCCCACACCTTCCTCGATCCCACCGGCTCCCAGAGCCCCGGTGCCTGGAGTCGGGTGGCGACAGGAGGTCCCCGCGACAGGCTAGGCACCCGCTCTCCTCACCTGCGTCCATCTTCCTCGTCCGTCCGCCGACTGACCGCGATGTCGCTCCGACGGGCCACAGCGCGACGCGACAACGGAAGCCGCGGGGGCCAAGTGCAGCGCGGCGGAAACGCGGGCGCAGCCATCTCGCCGTACGGCGGCGCGGGGGCGAGGAAGCGGGGCAAGCGTAGGGGCGGGGCCTAGACGCGTGACGTTGCTGACAGACCTAGCCACCCGGAGCGGCACCGCCCCCTCACAGTACCCGAGAGCCCGGCTGAAGCAACGAGCGCTGCCCGACCCCCGCCGCCATCTTGCCGTACGGACGCCGCGCGCGCATGTCTCCGTACGGACTCGCAGCCCGCGGCCGCTCCCGCGCCTGCTTGGCCGCCGCCGCGACGTTCCACGGCCCTGCGCTGTGGCCCGGCAGCGCGAGCGCGGCGCGGTGCGGGCGGCAGCGCGCAGCCATTTTGCGGTACGGCGCGGCGGCGGCCCACGTCCCGAGCCGTGTCGCCGCGCTCCCTCGGGGCGGTCCAGGCCGGCAGGCAGGCGGCGAGGGCCGGACCCTGACGACGCTCGCGACCAAGGCCCGCGATGGTGATCTGCTGCGCGGCCGTGAACTGCTCGAACCGGCAGGGCAAAGGCGAGAAGCGCGCCGTCTCCTTCCACAGGTACGCGGTCCGCCACGCCCCCGCCCCGGCCGGACTAGCGGGGAAACTGAGGCCATGCGGCGGTTCGGGGGACTGCGGGGCCGCGGCGCCGTGGGAGAGCGGAGCGGGACGGAGCGGAGTGGGGAGCGGGGGGGGCGGCGGTCGCGGCGCTGTGTGACCTTGGTCTGGACCGTCGTCTCTGGGCCGAGCTCCGGGGCCAGCGCAGCCACGCCGCGGGCCGGGGACGACTGCAGGGCCCTGCCGCGGCCAGCCCGCCGGCCTCTCCGCCCGCACTGATTTGGGCTGGTGCCGCCAGTTCAGGCCGGCGCTTCCCGGGGTTGATTGTCCCCGCGCGTTTGTAGGATCTACCCGCTAGCCTTTCCGGGGCCGCCTGCTTGGAGGTGTGCGGCCGCAGTGTGGCCCGGCGCACGCAGTTCCACTTCCTGCATCTCCAGCCCGCAGCGGTGTCCTGCAGGGTCGCACTGAAGGGCTGCAGGCCGGCGCCCCCCGCAGCCTGGCCTGGGAGAGGCCGGCCGGGAACCGTGGGAAGGCGCTGTATACGGTCCTGGGTGGCCCCGCGGCGGGCCGCGCCCTCCCAAGGCGAGCTAGACTCCTCATTTCGGTGGGTCTACTGCGATTTCTAGCGGGAGAGAACAGCGAGCCAATTAACGCTTCCTTAGAAGCCACTTTGCACGTAACAGCCTATTTGCTGGTTCTTGGTGTTAAGTTTTGAAGATGGGAAAGGCACGTGTCTGTTCGAAAGTCACAGGTTTACATTATCTCGGGTCATTATGGTTTAATTTTTTTTAAGTAGTAATGTTAGATTATTTCACGTCAGACAGCATGCTTTCTTGACACTCCTTCAAAGTGTGTTCTAGAAGTTTTGTTTACTGGTTTTGCATCCTAGCATTGCAAGGATGGCTACTTTTAGCATTGATGTTCTAGTGTGGTGTAGGGGCAGAGGGGACTAGAGGACTGGGGATTCTAGGAACCAAGTTCACAAAACATTGAGAAAGGAAGTTAGAGGGCCATGTTGCTTAGAACTTCCAGATCCATCCTGTTAGGGCCCATCATGGTCCACAGTAAGCCTCATAAGACCTCAGGTGGAGCTTATACCAGTTAAGGATAGCTCCCACCCCACCTCTGTGTTCGGTATTACAGGTGTTCGGTATTACAGCGCACATTAAATGAAGAAATGACTAGGTATGTTATTGACAATCTCTGGGAACTGGTGGCCTTTTTTCATTTTTTTTTATTACGACATAATGCATAATAAAATTTACCATTTTTTTATTTTGAGGGGGTTTGGGAGTTTTGGGTATTTTTCTTTTCCCTTTTGGGGGGACAGTGTCTTTTGAGACAGAGTCCCTGGCTGGTCTGCAACTTGTTGTATAGCTCAGGCTAGCCTCAAATCAGTCATCCTGTCTCTGCCTCCCAAGTGCTGGGATCATATGCATGAGCCACCACACCCGACTTGTTGCTTTGTTTTCTGAAACAGATCTCATTTGTCCAAACTAGGCTTGTTGAACTCACAGTCCTCCTGCCTCAGCCTCCCAAGTGTTGGGATGATAGACCCTGGCCACCTTGTTTATCACTGCTTTGTTTTCTTCCACATAACTTCCTGAAGGAGCAGTTTTACTCCTGGTAGAAGAAATACATAGGAGCACAAAGCACTCTTAAGTTATATCCCCAGCCCCTCTGTTTTTGTGACAAGGCCTCATGTCGCCAAGCTGGCCTCCTGTGTCGCTGAGGATGACATCAAACCCCTCTTCATCTTGCCTCCACCTCCCCAGTGCTGGGATTACAGTTGTATAGTACCACACCTGACTCCTGGCCATCCTATTACTTTTTTAAGAGACAAGGTCTCTCTTAAGTTGTCCAGGTAGGCCTTGAACTCTCTGCAGCCCAAGCAAGCTTTGAACTTGTGATCCTCCTACTTGAGTAGCTGAGATTACAGGCCAGCAGTACCAAGCCTAGCTGGAGCTTTTGGGTCCCATGCTAGAGTTACTTCCTATACCCTAAGCTACTTGAGTCTCAGCTGTGGTTGGCACTGGGCTGGGCATTTGAAATCCTCTCCTGGTCTCTATCCCAGTTCTGTGGCCAGCAGTACCTGGCCTCTTAGTAGGTTTTAGCACCCCATGTTCCATCTTCCAGACACCGGGAAGTCTGATTGTGGTCCACTTTCTGGGAGCTGTTTCCTGTTGTCTAGGCGCCTCCTCTGTGCCCTGTGGCATTTGCCACAGCTAGGAAGAGTCTGCTTTTTTTCTATCTGTCCTCCAGACCAGTCCTCTTTATGTCCCAGTATGCCTGTTAGCAGAAGGTGGACTTTAAGTCCTTACTAGTTCTTAAGCAAATGACATCAGTATGGGTTTGGATGCTTGCAGAAATATTCATTTGCGTTTATAGCTGATAGTTTTCAGGAGAGGCATCTCATTATTTCTAAGCATTTTGTTATTTGTCCTGTAGGTTTCCCCTAAAGGACTCCAAACGCCTGATCCAATGGTTAAAAGCTGTTCAGAGGGATAACTGGACCCCGACTAAGTATTCATTCCTCTGTAGTGAGCATTTTACCAAAGACAGCTTCTCCAAAAGGCTGGAGGACCAGCACCGCTTGCTGAAGCCCACAGCTGTGCCCTCTATCTTTCACCTGACAGAAAAGAAGAGGGGGGCTGGAGGCCATGGCCGTACCAGGAGAAAGACCACAGGGGCCATGAGAGGGCACACAAGCACAGCAGCAGGGAAAGCCACAGGTTCCTCACTGTCCTCAAGTGATAACTTGATGGCCAAGCCTGAGACCCGAAAGTTGAAACGAGCTGCTCTACAAGGTAATGCCACCCCCAGGACCACCCCCGTTGTCAGTCAGGAGCAGGTGCAGTCTCTGGAAAGAACTCCAGGAGATGGACTGGCCACACCATTAGCCGGCAACCAGGGAGAGGCAGAAGTGTCAGCTGCAGAGGCCAGCCAACAGAAGGCTTCTTCCTCTGCTGATGCAGGCGGGGCAGACAAGAGTGGCATTTCCATGGATGACTTCACGCCCCTAGGATCTGGAGCTTGCAAGTTCATAGGCTCACTTCATTCTTACAGTTTTTCCTCCAAGCACACTCGAGAGAGACCATCTGTCCCCCGTGAGCCCATGGACCGAAAGAGGCTGAAGAGAGATGTGGAGCCGAGGTGCAGTGGGAATAGTGTGGCCCAGAGTCCCCCAAGATCCTCCCTTACAGCAACCCCTCAGAAGCCCTCCCAGAGCCCCTCTGCCCCTCCCACTGATGTCACCCCAAAACCAGCTGCAGAAGCTGTGCAGAGCGAGCACAGTGATGCCAGCCCCATGTCCATCAACGAGGTCATCCTGTCAGCCTCAGGGGCCTGCAAGCTCATCGACTCCCTGCACTCGTACTGCTTCTCTGCCAGGCAGAACAAGAGCCAGGTGTGCTGCCTTCGAGAACAGGTGGAGAAGAAGAATGGGGAGCTGAAGAGTCTGCGGCAGAAGGTCAGCCGCTCCGACAACCAAGTGCGCAAGCTTCGGGAGAAGCTGGACGAGCTTCGGAGAGCCAGCCTTCCCTACCTCCCCTACCTGAGTGGCCTGCTGCCCCCCAGTCAAGGTCAGTACCCCACAAGTGTGCCCCCTGCCTTCCTCTGACTTGAGGGGCTTTTCTGCCTTTAACGTGTGTCCTGTGGGCTACACTCTGGCTGTGATCTCAGCAGGTTGCTCTGTAAGTAGTCAGCTTCATTGGCCAGGGAACCTGGGTATAGCAAACCTCATGAGAGGCTTGTACACAAAGATTTAATCCCCTAGTTCAGGGGACAAGGCCTCTGGTGCTGCCCGAAGGGCCTGCTCAGTAGGTTTTTCATTAAATGGGGGAGGTCTGGCTCTATAGCATACTTACCCAGACACAAATTACAGACAAGTTAGGATCTCAAGGGAAATAAAACAGAATAATGCTTAGTCACTCTTAAAGAATTTAGGAAAACTGGGTATGCTGCCTCACACCTGTAATCCCAGGGCCCTAGAGGCCTAGGTAAAAAGAAGTCCAGCCTGTGCTATGTAGTAAGATGCAAGTGGAAGTCAGAGGACAACTTGTAGGAGTCAGTTCTCTCCTACCATGTAGGTCTCAGGAATAAGATTCAGATTGTCAGGCTTGGTGGTAAGCACCTTTACCCATTGAGCCATCTTGCTAGCCCTCTTCTGTAAAAATTTAAATGCTACAGAATAATAAGCTAAGAAGTGAAAATTTAGCCAGTTGCGTGACTCCTGCCCATCATTCCAACTCTTTCAGAAGCTGAGGCAGGATTACCATGAGTTTGAGGTCAGCCTGATACATACATAGTTATGCCTGTCTGGACTACATTGTCTCAAAAAAAGAAAAAGAAAATTATCTTTTTTCACTTCCCTCCCTAATTTTATTCCTTGTTGGTATTAAACTTTGGTGTATAGCCGGGTGTGGTGGTGCACGCCTTTAATCCCAGCACTTGGGAGGCAGAGGCAGGCGGATCTCTGTGAGTTCAAGGCCAGCCTGGTCTACATAGTGAGTTCCAGGACAGCTGGAGCTACAGGGAGACCCTGTCTCAAAAAAAAAGACCAAAAAATATATATATATTTTTTGATGTATAGTGGTTAAGAGGCTACTCTTACAGAGGACCCAAATTTAGTTCCTAGCGCCCAAATGGCAGCTAACAACTGTCTGTAACTCTAGTTCCAGGGGATTTGATGCCGTATTCTGGCTGGTGAGGGTACTGCATGCACAGGTGCATTTGACATACATGCAAGCAAAACACTCATGCATAAAAATAAGTAAATTAAAAAAAACATTTTTTTTAATTTGGTGTATACGTCTTAACTATACATTGGCTATGTTTCTGGTTTTCCCTTTATTTTACTGTTAACTGTTTTCAAAAATTGACTTCTGGGCCAGGCATGGTGGCCCATGCTTTTGATCCCAGCTCTCAGGAGGCAGAGACAAGCCAGTCGTTGTAAGTTTGAGGCCAGCCTGGTCTACATAGAGAGGTGTAGCTCAGCCAGGACTATATAGTGAGACCCTATCTCAAAAAATAAAAAGAAACAAAAAAATTGATTTCTGGGGCTGGCGGGGGGTGATAGCTCAGTAATTAAGAGCACACTTGTCTTCCAGAAGACCTGAGTCTACCTCTCAGTGCCCATGTCAGGTGGCTTAACAACTGTGGGCACCTTTACTCACATACAAACGGGTACATATAACAAGCTAAATCTTTTTTTTTTTTTTTTTTTTGAGACAGGGTCTCCCTGTAGCCCCAGCTGGCCTGGAACTTGCTGTGTAGACCAGGCTGGTTTTGAACTCACAGAGCTCTCTCTGTCTGCCTTTGCCTCCGGAGTGCTGGGATTAAAGAGGTGAACCACCATGCCCGACTATAAACTGAAGCTTAAACTTAGTTTCTAGGCATTCTTTACGTAGTAAAGATAATGTTTAATGCATAGAGAAAGCTTTTACAACCACATTCACTTTCTTTGCATCAGCATTTTTCAATAGGTGTAACCTCAGAAGCAAGAATTTCAAGGCCTCCTGGACCACCATGGAGGTAACAAAGCCCTCTTGTGAGTTTCCAGGTGCCTCCTGGGAGGAACAGCCCAGCCTGGCCATGTACTGCTTTTGTAATCCTTCACACATGATGTTGTTTTTGGTGCCTGTTCCTGTCACTGTGCAGGGCTTTCTGAAGAACTGGCTCTGTCTACATTGTTTCTTTTTTTTTCTTCTTTTTTCTTTTTTTTTTTTTTAATCCTTACTTTGTCCTTGCTTTGGTTTTACTTAAATTGTGGTTTCTGGAACCATTTCCTATCTTAAAACCTGCAGTTGAGACTGAATCTTCTCTCCCTATGGTCGTATTCTGTAGATTTCCTATGCTACAGTTATCCAGCTCCAAATACTTTGTCATTTCAGCCCTGATTCCCTCTTAACCCTGTAGTTATTAACAAAATGGTGGTGATAAACTCTCAAGTGAAAGGAAGATATTTTTTGGAATTAAGAAAATTTTTATAATAGGGACTAGAGAGATGACTCAGTGGTTAAGTCATCTTAACTTACTGACTACTCTTGCAGAGGCCCCACATTGCAACTAACAACCATCCCTAACTGCAGACACCAGTGAGTGCACTTATATCCATGTAGGTAATACACTCATACACATAAAATAGAAATTTAAAAAATTTTTAAAAATTTTATTATGAGCCTGGCATGGTGGCACACACCTTTAATCCCAGCACTTGGGAGGTAGAGGTGGGCAGATCTCTTTGAGTTCAAGGCCAGCCTGGTCTACATAGTGAGTTCCAAGACAGCTGGAGCTACCAGGAGACCCTGCCTCAAAAAGACCAAAAAAAAAAAGTTGTTTTTTTTTTTCAATGATGAAGTTTGACACTATGGTGTTTTAAAGCCTGCTTTTGGGAATTTTGAGATTTCGTTGTGGCTAGTACAGTGGTTTGAAACGAACGTGTCCTGTGCTGGGTACATTGTACTGTGCTGCGCTGACCTGGGATCTAATTGGTATGAATCAGCAGATCTGTTTCCTAGCTTCTTGTAACATGCTCAGTCTGTTGATTGTAGAAAGGTTAGGCAGTCACTGATTCTGGGGGACCTGTTTCTTCCCATGTGTCTGTCAAGTTTATTCAAGTTTTTTTTTTTTTTTTTTCTGGTTTTTTTGGTTTGGTTTTTTTGTTGTTGTTGTGGTTGTTTTTCAGACAAGGCCTCACAGTGTAGCCAGGCTGGTCCGGAGCTTATAGCAGCCCTTCTGCCTCAGCCTCAGAAGTGCTAGTAATTTACCCTGAACCACTATAGCTGGCAGCGTCTGTCCGGTTTTAATTTGGGTTGTAAGACCTTATTAGATATATTTTCCTGACCCTTATGAATACAGAAAATACCTTTCTCCTATTTAAAGTCCTCTTTTTTTTTTTTTTTCTAAGATAGTCTTTCTTGTTGCCCAGGCTTTGTTCCTGCCTAAGCCTCCAGCTCCCTGAGTAGTTGGAGTCTCAAGGTACAGGCCAGTTAAACTTTGTGCTTCCTCTCTCCCTTCTCCCACTATGGAGCCTAATCTGGTCCTAAACTCCTATTCTTTCTGCCTTATCCTCCAAGTGTTGGGATTATAGGCTTGTGCCACCACACCCAACTATATGTTATTTTTCTATCCAAATTTTGATCTTTTCATGTCATTTTATTTTTAATTTAAAATATTTTTTTATTTTTATTTTATGTTTATGAGTGCACCCATGTCGTGCAGTGCCACGAAGGTCAGAAGAGGGTGTCGGATTCCCCTGGAACCAGGAGTTAAGGACGGTTTGTAGCCGCCATGTGGGTGCTGGGAACCAAACCCGAGTCCTCTGTAAGAGCAGTCAGTGCTCTTAACCGCTGAGCCATTTCTCCGGCCCTTATTTTTAATATTTCTAAAACAATTTTATTTGTTTATTTATTAAAGGCATGCACCACCATACCTGGTTTATTATTTTTATTTCATGTGTATAAGTGTTTTGCCTAAATATATGTAAGTGCACCCATGTCATGCAGTACCCACAGAGGTCAGAAGAAGGCATCCAGTCCCCTTGGAGTTAGAAATGGTTGTTAGCCACCATGTGGTTGCTAGGAATCCAACCCGGGTCCTCTGCAAGAGCAGCCTGCTGAGCCCTCCAGCCCCGTCATTTTATTTTACAAATAAATTTTTTATTCAATTTAAAAGTTATCTTTGCCCAGGGTGGTGGCACAGGCCTTTAATCCCAGCACTTGGGAGGCAGGGGCAGGAGGATCTCTGTGAGTTCAAGGCCAGCCTGGTCTACATAGTAAGTTTTTTGTTGTTGTTGTTTTGTTTTGCTTTGTTTTTTTGGTCTTTTTGAGACAGGATTTCTCTGTAGCCCCAGCTAGCTCAAATTTCTCAATTCTGCCTCAGCCTTCTAATTAGTATTATGTATGTGAGTCACTGTGTGCAGCTGTTATAGTCTGTGATCCACAAATGCCCCATACAGATGAGTCTAGAGAAAGGAGAGGGAGGGAGGGAGGGAGGGAGGGAGGGAGAGAGGGAGGGAAGGAGGGAAAAGTAGAATAACAGCAAGGCTGATAATGTCAGTTTATGAAAGAGGAGGAAGCTAGTTCTGTGCACCTACTACAGTATGTTGGTGAAAGGCGGAGGACAACTTGGCAGGAGTCAGTTCTTTCCTTGCACCATGTGAGTCCCGGGGATTGAACTCAGGTCATTAGATTTGTCATCAAGCACTCTTACCAGCTGAGTCAGCTCACCAGACCTATATAGCCCAGGCTGCCCTCAAACGCAATTCTCTTGCCTCAGCCTGGAATTACAGACATGTGCCACCATGCCTGGTTTGTACTTCAGTTTTTTTAAACGTATGTAGTTATAGTATCAAACAGGATTGATTTAATTGCCCATCTCTTCCCCTATCCTCCCCAACCATGCCAGCTATGGTCTTTTTATTGTCATTGTAGTTTTGCTTTTTTTAGAATGACATGTATGTGGAATATATGGCTATTCAGAAATACGGTGACCATCTTCTTAACCCCATCTCAGACCCACCTGCCTCTGCCTCCAGCCCAGAATATAGTTTTGAAACTAAATATCTGCCAGGTGTGGTGGCTCATGCCTTTAATCCCAGCACTTCGGAGGCAGAGGCAGGGGATCTCTCAGTTTGAGGCTAGCCTGATCCATATAGCAAGTCCCAAGACAGTTGGGGCTACAAAGTGAGAGACTTCTCAAAAAATAACCACACAAAAAAAATCTACATTCTGCCGGTTGCTTGAGTCACCACTGTTTATCGTATCCAAGTTTGTCCTTTTGGGAAATTTCTAGTGATTTTTTTTTTAAGTTCATATTTCAGTACAGTTTTGAAAGAGGGTCAGTTTGTGATTGCCAAATTTTTGTACCCTTGAGCTTCAGAGACTCAGTTGATTCTGATCCAAAGGAATTATTCTGTGCCTGTCTCTTGTCAGTCAGACTCTGATTGGCTTGTAGAGGACTTGCCTCCCTTGTAGAGTGTACAAATTCTTTTCGCCATGGCTGTGTGGAAGTGTCCCTGCTGTACCTGTTATGGGTCTTGTCATTTTGGCCTTCCTGTATGTTCTTTGACCTGAAAGCTCAAATGTTCAAACTTGGAGGTTTTCTTTTGTTATTTCCTTCCTGGTATATTGGTTTTAAGCAGTTACTTGATGGGGTTGAGGATCGCCCACTGTGTAGGAGTGGTGATAGGGGCTTCCAGGAGGTGAGGAAGA
Source organism: Nannospalax galili (assembly GCF_000622305.1). Lineage (NCBI taxonomy): Eukaryota > Metazoa > Chordata > Mammalia > Rodentia > Spalacidae > Nannospalax > Nannospalax galili. The sequence continues at coordinate 2,830,900 of NW_008334081.1, read as the reverse complement.
TGGGCTGCCAAAGTCAGGTACTGGACTGGGACCCAAAAAGAAAAAGAATGGCTGGGGCAGAAGACTGGAGCCCAGCCTGAGCACCTAGAAGGTTGGTGCCTCTTCTGCCCCCAAGGTCTGGAGACAGCAGGCTGTTGGGGAGGAATAGGACTTAAGATGTTTTCAGTCACTGGCACAGAGCTTTGAACAGGTACTCAGCCTAAAGTTGAGATGTGAGTCTAGGAGGTCAGGTAAGATCCAAGGGTCTGAAGGGCTGAGCTGGCCTCCCTCCCCAGAGCCTGAGAAGAGGGAGGAACCATGAGGAAAAGGAACTATCAGATGTGGCTCTGAGCTGTGTAGGGAAAAGTAGCTGGGCTTGCCTCCTGTTACCACGAGTCTCACTAGGATGGTGGGAGTGGAACTGATCATAGAGGTGGCCTAGGAGAAGAGGAGAGATGGGCAGTGATGCAAGACCTGGGACAGGCACTTCCAGACCTTTAGCTTTGAGGGGAGAACGGCAAGTGGACTGTAGCCTAAAGGGCCATGACACCAAGGACAGTCTTGTTTCTCTGTGGTGAGGACCCTGCAGGGCCCCAGGTAGTTGTCAGTCTGAGTTGACAACTCAGTATGGTGCACAGGAGTCACATGTAGTCCCTGCCTTGTGTCCCTGTGTCTCTGTTCCTGACTGTGAGACCAAGCCCACTGTGTGAGTATAAAGGAGAGCAGGAGGAGTCTGAGCAGGGTTTCTGGGAGGGCAGAACCCCCACCCTGGACCCCTCACCTGTTGGTATACCTGCTGCTAGCCTCTTACTCTGATGGGTATCTGCTCAGATGGATTCCTTCTCCATTGAAGGATTGCCTTGGTCATTCTTAGAGTGGAGAGGGCTAGCCATGTGTTTGACTATTCAGTATTCTTTCTTAGCCAGTGCCTTTGCTTTTGGACAAACAAGCCCCCCCCCCCCCAAAAAAAAGAGCACCTGGTCCTATGGGCTTGAGACTGGTGCAGGCTGCCCTCCAGTAGTACATGTCTGTTCTGGGACACAGTGCTCTCCCTCCAGCCTCTCAGACCCTTGCCTCAAGGTAGTTGCCAGGAAAGTGTCCATCTATGTTTATTTGACCTGCTACAGTGATACTGTCTTTGTTACGTTGTTTGTTGTTTGAGGTAGGGTTTCCCTGTAGCCCCAGCTGGTCTGGAACTGGCTATATAGACCAAGTGGGTCTCACAAAGATCTGCCTGCCTCTGTCTCCTGAGGGCTGGAATTAAAGGGGTGTGTCACCTGGCTTTGCTTTGAGTTAACTATATTCTTTTTTATAGGATTTTTTTTTTTTACATTTTATTCTGTGTATGTTATATGTGGAGGGTGAGTGAATATGAATGCACGCACCTACTACAGTATGTTGGTGAAAGTCCAAAGACAACTTGGCAGGAGTCGTTCTTTGCTTGTACCATGTGAGTCCCAGGGATTGAACTCAGGTCATTAGATTTGTCATCAAGCATCCTTACCAGCTGAGCCAGCTCACTAGACCTATATAGCCCAGGCTGCCCTCAAACACAATTCTCCTGCCTCAGCCTGGAATTGCAGACATATGCCACCATGCCTGGTTTGTACTTCAATTTTTTTAAATGTATGTAGTTATAGTATCAAACAGGATTGATTTAATTGCCCATCTCTTCCCCTATCCTCCCCAACCATGCCAGCTATGGTTTGGTTTTTTTTTTTTTTTTTTTTTTTTTTTTTTTTTGTAAGACAGGGTTTCCCTGTAGCCCCAGCTGTCCTGGAACTCACTATGTAGACCAGGCTGGGCTTGAACTCAGGGAGATCCACCTGCCTCTGCCTCCCGAGTGCTGGGATTAAAGGCGTGCACTACCACGCCCAGGTCAGCTATGGTCTTTTTATTGTCATTGTAGTTTTGCTTTTTTTAGAATGACATATGTGGAATATATGGCTATTCAGAAATACAGTGACCATCTTCTTAACTTCTTTCACTCAGCACTGTGCAGTTAAGGTTCTTCAGTGTCTTATGTATGTGAATCAGTGAGCTTATTGGTTACTTGCAGGTGCATGGGTAACTTTTTGCTCTCCTACCAAAATGTCTTTTCAAGGCTCAATAGCTCTTCTTAATCACTGAATAACATTCCATTTTGTGGCTATACCACAGTTTGTTCAAAGGTTTGCTTATTAAAAGAGGTCTTGGTTGTTCTAGTTTTTAGTACTGAATAAAGCTGACGTAAAGAATCACATGCCAGTTTTTGTGTATATGTAAGTTTTCAAATTAACTAGGTATAGACCTAAAAGTATAATTACAAGATCATATGATATGGTCTAAGTATATTTAGCTTTGTAAGAGCCATCCTGCATTCCCACCAGTAAAGGCAGTACCTGTTGGTCTACAGCCTCCAAAATGTGTTATTCTCAGACTTTTGGATTTTAGCTACTTCAGTGTGTGTTTAGAGCATCTCATTATTGCTTTAATTTGCAGTTCTCTCATGGCATATGTTGAACACTATTTTAAATGTTTCTTTACCATCCTTTTGTCTTATAGAAATCTCTTTTTTTTTAATATGTGTGTGCGCGCGCACACGCGCAGAGGTCAGGACAGTTTTGGCTATCATTCCTCCACCTTTTTTTTTTTTGAGGCAGGGTCTCTCACTGGCCTTGAACTTGCTAAGTAGGCTGGGCTGACAGGCCAGGGATCTTCCTGTCTCTGCCTCTCTTGGCCCTCCAACACTGGGAGGTGGGATTATAACTGTACCACCACCCCCAGCTGGTTTGTTTTTTTTTTTTTTTTTACATTTATTTATTTTGTGGGAGACTGGGTAGAGGGGGAGTACATGGTGCTCAGGTAGAGGTCAGAGAACAGCTTACAGGAGTTGGTTCTCTTCTTCTACTGCGTGGTTCCCAGGGATTGAACTCAGGTTGTTAGGCTTGGGGGCAGGTGCCTTTACTGACCAGATAGCTCTCTAGCCTCTGGCCCATTTTTAAAATCAAGTTATCATTGAGTCATATGAGTTCTTTGTGTAGCTCGGCTAGATATCCTTCATGAGAGATGTTTTGCAAAGATCAAAGATGTATCTTCTCCCAATTTTATTGTTTATTCTCTCTCTCTCTCTCTCTCTCTCTCTCTCTCTCTTTCTCTCTTTCTCTCTTTCTCTTTTTGGTCTTTTTGAGACAGGGTCTCCCTATAACCACAGCTGGTGGCCTGGATTCACAATGGAGACCAAGCTGGCCTCAAATTTAGGCAATCTGCCTCCCTCTGCCTCCTGAGTGCTGGGATTAAGGTGTAACCACACCTGACTTTGTTTATTCTCTTAACACTGGACCTTGACAGAGCAGAAATTTGTTTCTGGATGGATGGATGGATGGATGGATGGATGGATGGATGGATGGATGGATGGATTGATTTGCTAATGATTAAATCCATGACTTTACAAATGCCAGAGAAGTACTCTCTGCCCAGTTGTGTCCCTAGCCCTGGTAGATGTCAGTTTTAATAAAGTCAAGCTGTTTCTGGAATCTGGAAGTTCTGCTATTTGCCACTTCCTTCCATAACCAGGACAGAGGTTTTTGGAAGAGACAAGTTTGTTTTTTTAATCCAAGTCTAGACCTGTGAAAAATGGGGTAAATGTCCCATCTCAGAGATCCTTCATTTTATAGGATGGTAGGCTAGACATTTTGCTCTGTTGGCCTGGCAGTGTTCTTATCTTCAGGCACATACCTTTGGTAGGTGTTGTCCCTTTTTGGGGGAGGTCAGGGTCAAGTCTTGACTACTGCATTAATAACACTGATTTTGCAAGAATAAAAGGCATAGTCAAAGGGAGGGATACAAGTGTCTCTGTTTAGAATAGCCATGTGTGATAGCATGGTGGTAGCACATGCTTTCATTTCAGCAGTCCAAAGGCTGATGCTGAAGGATTGCCTTGTGTTCAAGGCCATGTAGAAAATCCTGTGAAAAGGATAGGTTCTCAAGACTCTTAGTTTGGTTTTGTTTTTTGTTTATTTTCTATTTTCCCCTGAACTCGTTCTTCCTCTTATCTGAACTAAGGGGGCTGTCTGGGCCCTGCTCTTTCCTTCTTGTCTCCAGCTTATCAGGTTCTTCTTATCCTGGTCATGCTTTTGTTATTTCTAAAATCTAAGCTAAATCAGAGTTACATAGTTTTTCTTTTCTTTTTTTAAAGCTTTTACAATATTATTAGAATCTTAAAGAAAAATCCTCAGGGCAGGCGATCTGGTGATCTTGGCAGCTGCCTTGAGGTGAGTGGTGGAAAGGAAGGAAGGAAGGAAGGAGGGAGGGAGGGAAGGAAGGAAGGAAAGAAGAAAGAGAGAGAGAGAGAGAGGAAGAAAGAAAGAAAGAAAGGAAGGAAGGAAGGAAGGAAGGAAGGAAGGAAGGAAGGAAGGAAGGAAGGAAGGAAAAAAGAAAAGAAAGAATCATGAAGCAGTGCAGGTTTAGAGCCTGCATGGAGGTCAGACACACAGCTGACTCGTAGCCACATGACTGGGAGAAGGAAGCTTTGGAGAAAAAGTGAACAACTATAAGATGCTAGGGGCAGCCCAAAGCTTTAGAGAAAGCATGTTTAGTAAGAAAGGCATGAAAGAAGGAAGGGAGAAATTATGCTTTCCTGAAGAGTTCAGGAAAGTGGATAGGCTTATGGAGACCTACATGGCTGTGGCTGGTCTGGAAGTTCTGCCTGTAGTTTTTCTATGTAACTGTTTCTTCCAGCAGTTCCAGTTTTATAGCTTTGCCTTTCCACATTTGGGTCTGTGGTCCACTTTGAGATAATTTTTGTGAAAGGCCTGTGTCTGGAACACACACGCACACACGCACACACACACACACACACCCCATATTCCAGTTGTTCCAGCACCATGTATTGAACAGGTAATTCTTCATTGAATTGCCTTTGTGCCTTGTCAAAAATGAGTTACATATATTTATTCTACTATTTATTTTGGGCGGTACTGGGGATTAAAGCTACAATATCATGCATGGGCGGCAAATACTCTACCACTAAGCTGTAGTTCCAGTCCACTTGACTTTTGTCTGTGTGGGACTATGTCTGTACTGTGTTCTGTTCTGTTAATCTTTGTATCCTTTCATCAATGCACTGCATTGATTACTACTGTAGATTATAGAAAGACAGGGGGGTAGGGTACTTCCCCAGCTTTGCTCTTTATATGGTATTAGCTATTCTGGATCTTTTTGCCTTTCTGTATAATCTTTAGAATCATTCTGTCATTGTCTCCAAAATACCGTTGGGACTTTGCCAGGACCTGTGTTGCATCTATGTTTGAACTGACATCCTAACAACACTTGTTCTTCCACTCCATGAACATATAATGGTTTTCATTTATTTAGATTTTATGTTGTCATTTTAACATATTTTTATGACTATCAAAGTGCTCAGCAGGTAAAGGCATGTATCACCAAGGCTGACAACCTAAGTTTGATCCTTGAGGCCCACATGGTAGGAGGAAAAAACTGACTGGAAAATTGTCTTCTGACCTTCACGCACATGCTGTGACCCACACATGCACACATATACACACTGAATAAATGTCTTTATAAACCTTATACACATTTGTATAAATCTCTATTTCATTAGATTTATGCCTAAATATTCCCATTTTAAATGCAAATATTTAAAATTCCAGTTGTTTATTGCTACAGTATAAGGAAAGTAAACAGTTTTTTGTGTTAACCCTGTGTCCTAGAACCTTGCTGTAACTGTGTATTAGTTCTAAGAGGTTTTTGTAGGTTCCTTGAGGGTTTTTTGTAGTCAAGTCATCTGTGGACAAGGACACTTTTCTTTTTCCTTCCCAGTCTGTGTTTTTTATTTCCTTTTCTTCTCTTATTGCACTAGCTGGGAATTCCAGGATGATATTGAAAAGCAGTGGTCAAGCCAGGTGTGGTGGCACACACCTTTAATTCCATCTCTCAGGAGGATCTCTATGAAACTAAAGCCAGCCTTGTCCACATAGTGATTTCCAGGGAAACTGGCTACAGGAAGATCCTGACTCAAAAAAAAAAAAAAAAAAAAAAACCAGAGGGGGGGGGGGGGGAAGCCGGGGGTCAAAAACAGTAT
>NW_008334081.1:2764411-2824721 GCF_000622305.1 Nannospalax galili | reverse complement strand
TTATTTTGATATATCACAGTGAAAGATTTATCGTCCTCTTTTTTTTTTTTTTTTTTTTTTTTTTTTTAAAAAAAAAAAAAAAAAAAAAAAAACCAGAGAGGTGGGTGGGGGAAGCCGGTGGTCATAAACAGTATCTTTGCATTGGTCCTGAGCGTAGAGGGAAAACTTCTGGTTTCTCACCATTCAGTACATGTGACAGGCATTGTGACGTAAGAAATATGCTGGCACAGAGCTCCTTAAATGCTTGGAATCCTGTGTTAGGGGTGACAGAGCATCTTCAGTTAATAACAAACACCTGAGTTTGTACTACTGCTGCAACTCCTCCAAGAGAAAGGCTAGTCACCACAGGACCCAAACATGTGATTGGAGGGATACTACCCAGGAGAAAGGGGCTAGAGACTGAGTTAATCACCAGCAGCCAGTGATTTGATCAGTGATGCGCATGTGATGAGGCCCCCACAAAACATAAAGAAGTTAACAGAACTTGTGGACTGACAAACATACAGAGTACTGAGGGGGTAGCACACTGGGAAGAGCTGGGAAACCCCACCCCCCCTTACACCCATCTCCCACACACACCCCTATACCTTGCCTTGAGAGTTATGATTTCTAATTCCATTGTGGTCTGAAAGGCATTGTATGATCTCTGTTCTTTGAGGTTTGTTGTGTTTTATGGCCCTGAAGGTAGTTACCTTTTTGGTTAACATTCCATGTGAATTTAAGATGAACATGCATTCTGCTCTTGTTGAATAGAACAACCTTAAGATATCTGCTACAGCCCTGTATCACTGATTTTTCTGCTTTCTGTATCTGTTCTTTTCTGGCAGAGGATGCTGCCTCCTGCTTCTGTGACAGGTTTACCTGCTTCAATAGTCCTGTCACTTTTGTCCCATACTTTTCAATGCTGCTGGATGTGGTGGCACACACCTTTAATCCCAACACTCTGGAGACAGAAGCAGGTGGATCTCTGTGAATTTGAGGCCAAGCTGGCCTACCATAAAGAAACCCTGTCTCCAAAATGACAAAAAAAATTTCAGTCATCTGCTATTTAAAGACATTTGCCTTAAAGACTGATTTCTGGAGAACTGAGACCTCTTTTTATTATGTAATGACCTTTATCCCTCATAATTTTCCTTGTTCTGGTGTCTCTTTTGTCTGACATTAATGTATCTTTATTGCTTTTTTTTTTTTTTTTTAGTGTATTGATGTAGTTTTTCTTTACCTTTACTATGTAGTTCAGCCTAACTTTGAACTCGAAAAAGTCTCAAGAAAGAAAAAATTGGTTAAGAAAACCTAGCCTGAGTTTGACCCTCAGCATGGCAAACGGAGGGGAGACGCTTCATCATGCCTCCACTTCTTTGTTAGTGCTCTTTCTTTTGATTTATATTTGAGTTTCTGACCTATATCATGTACTTTCCCTTATTTCTTTCAGAAAAGGGCTATTGGAAATAAATTTTCTAATCTTTGCTTGAGAAAGTCATTATTTCTTCCTAGCTTCTGAAGGGTGATCTCTCTGACTTCAGAATTACAAATAATTTTACCAGCTCCCACAAGTTTGCTTCTGACCCTCTGATCCTCACATGTGCATGTCATGATACACAGCACACAAACACACAAAAGCAGAGACAGACAGACACAAATAAAATGTAAAAATAAGCTGGGCGTGGTGGCGCATGTAATCCCAGCACTTGGGAGGCAGAGGCAGGTGGATCTCTTTGAGTTCGAGACCAGCCTGGTCTACATAGCGAGTTCTGGGTCAGCTGAGGCTACAGGGAGACCCTGTCTCAAAAAGACCAAAAAAAAAAAAAAGTAAAAATAAAATTTTTTATAACAAAATAAATTTTAGTTTTTAAATACTTTATGGTGTTATTTTATGTCTGAGTGTATTGCCTACATGTATGTAAGTGTACCTATGTCGTATGGTGCCCACAGAGGTCAGAAGGGAGTTTTGAACAGTAGTTAGGCACCATGTAGATACTGGGAATCGACCTCAGACCCTCTGCAAGAGCAGCCAGTGCTCCTAACTACTGGGGCATCTCTCCAGTCCCACAGTATAAAATTTATAATAGTAGCAAGTCACCCTGGTGTGCCACCATGCCCAGACATTTTTTATTATTTTTATTTTATGTGTATGAGTATATTGCCTTCATGTAGGTAGATGTACCCGTGTTATGCAGTGTCCATGAAGGTCAGGAGAGGGCATCAGATCCTCTGGAACTGGTTATAATAGACGGTTGTTAGCCGCCATGTGGGTGCTGAGAATTGAACCTGAGTCCTCTGCAAGAGCAGCCAGTGCTCTTAACTGCTGAGCTACCTCTCCAGTCCCAAGAGGTCCATTTTGTAAGAAGGCATATGTAAGATAATTTTTAGTGAAAAAGATTAGTACAAACTGGTAAATTCACAACAAACAATTCAATAAAAAAAAATGACTGCTGGTGAATAGTCACAGCTTATTTTAAGCCATAAAAAAACTTACTACATTTTAAAAAATATTTTATTTGTTGTTTTTATTTTATGTGTATGTGTGTATTGCCTGCATGTAGGTAAGTGCACCTGTGTCGTGCAATGTCTGAGGAGGTCAGAAGAGGCTGTCAGATCCCCTGGGACTGGAGTTAAGGACAGTTGTTAGCTGCCATGTGGGTGCTAGAATTCAAACCTGGGCCTTCTGCAAGAACAACCAGTGTTCTTAAATGCTGAGCCATCTCTTCAGCCCCTAATTATTTATTTTAATATGGACCTCTTTACGAGTTTGCATGTCATCCTTACGCAGGGGCCCTGCTAATCTTCTCTGTATTATTGTTCCAGTTTTAGTGTATGTGCTGCCAAAGTGAACACAAAATCCTTTCTTCTAAAAATATTTTTTATTTATTTTTATTTTCGTTTTGTTTATGTACCTTCATGTGCACCACAGCATACTTAGGGAGATCTGAGGACAATTTGTAGGAATTGGTTCTCTCCTTCCACCATGTCAGTCCCAGGGATCAAACTCAGGTCAGGCTTGGCAGCCTTAGCAGCAAGTGCCTTTTTTTGCTGAGCTATCTGGCTGGTCCCTCAAAATCCTGTCTTATCCAAACACATTTCCTTTTATCAGAAATGTATTTTTGAACCTACAACCGTTTATCTGTCTTTCCTATACTTGCTTGTTCCTTTCTGTCTTTCTCTTATAAAATTCCTGATGTAATTTAGGCTTTTCTCTTAAAGCCATAAAAGCTTGGACATAGGCCACATATGATCACTTCTTGTCTTTTTTTTTTTTTTTTTTTTTTTTGTCTTTTACAAAACAGATCTAGCTAGAGAAAGGTAGTGAAACAAACCTTTACTGATTAATTTTTTTTTTTTTTTTTTTTTAAGACAGGGTATCCCCTGGCTGGTGGCCTAGAACTCACTACGTAGACCAGGCTGGCCTTGAACTCACAGATATGCCTGGCCTGGTTAAATTTTTTAATAGCTATGTAACTTGTCTGGTGGCATCGTTTGTATAATACTATTAACCTTATTTTATCTTCACAAATTGAAAATAACTGATTTTTTTTTTTTAGATTACCTTTACATCTTACGAATTAAAAAGAATTAAGACTCAGTTTACTTTTTTGATTTACTTTTATTTACTAGACAGTTTGAAGTAAACCTTTTGGGAGGATTATGTATCTAAAGAAGGATAACACATATTCCAGGCTAATAGGCTAACAGCTGACCACGAAACAAAATAACATATAAGTAGTTCATAAAAGCAGTAATGAACACTGTAACAGAAGAAGCTCAGAGAACTGGCTGGGATATGGCACAATTGGTAAAGTGTTTGCCTAGCATGCACAAAGCCCTGGGTTCCATCCCCAGCACAGAAAAAAAAAAAAAAAAAAAAGTGTTGTGGCACAGGTCTATAATGCCAGCACCTTGGGAGATGGAGGCAGGAGGATTAGAAGTTCAAAGTCGTCCTCAGCCACATAACTGAATTCCAGGCCAGTCTGGGCTGCATGAGACTCTGTTTAAAAATAAAAAGCCAGGCGTGGTGGCACATGCCTTTAATCACAGCACTCGGGAGGCAGAGGCTGGCAGATCTGTGAGATCTCTGAGTTCAAGACCAGCCTGGTCTACATAGAGAGTTCCAGGCCAGCTGGGGCTACAGGAGACCCTGTCTCCAAAAGATTTAAGAGAGAGAGAGAGACACTGAGAGATTGAGATTCAAAGAACATTTGACATGATTACATTAATCAAGGTGGGAAATTTTACACGTAGGGACACAGAGCTCAGCCTAAACATTAAGAGGCCCTGAAGAAAGAAGGCAAAGAGGTCAGAGGTGAGGTATGTTTTATTGATTCACATTAAAGAATAAACCTTAGTTTTAGTAGAAAATATTTCCAGAGAGTTTTGTTTCCAGTTCCCTGTATAACAATTAAGTTATGACAAAGAAGGTCTAATTGCTGGAGACAGATTCAGTTTAATGTACCATTAGGTAGCCAGCATCTTTGGTCTGAGAGTGAGTATAAAAGACCAATATTTGCCAGGTGTGGTGGTGCACGCCTTTAATCCCAGCACTCGAGAGGCAGAGGCAGGCAGATCTCTGTGAGTTCGAGGCCAGCCTGGTCTACATAGCAAGTTCCAGATCAGCTGGGGCTACAGGGAGACCTTGTCTCAAAAAGACAAAAAAAAAGTGCAGTTTTTATTACAAAGGAAAGTAAGTTGTTTCTTTTGTTTTGTTTTGTTTTTTGTTTGAAAGTCTAAGGATTAAACTCAAGACTTTTTGAGAGTACATGTTGGGGAGTAGGTCAGAGGAGCTGCATTGTGGGTTACTGAAGGCACAGTGCTTACCCAGAAAGCACCTTTACTGTATTGGACTTCTCTGTGTGTCAGGGGTGAAATCCAGTCTTAATCAACTGACTCCTAAGCCCTCCACGGTTAAACTTGGTTTCAGTCTGGAGCTAAACCCATCAAGTCAACTTGATGCAAGTCCAGTCTCAAAGCAATGGATACTCACAAACTAAAACTCGCCATAAATCAGGGACAGGGGAATTCACAGTTCTGGAGAAAGCAATAACCTGGCTATCTGTCGCTCAGATGAGGAAGGAAGATGGCGGACAACATCAGCAACATGTCCTGCTCCTTCCCACTCAGTGTGAAGAATGCCAGGGTTGGAAAAGGAGTCAAGGGAAAGAGGGCTACTTTGACCTGCACCACCTGAGAGTGAAGAGGGCTTCCAAAAGGAAGGAAAGCAGCCTTTTACCCTTGTGGTATATGCTGAAAGGAACTCATCAGCTGATACCTTGATAGTGCCATGCTTGGGAATGGCAGCATGAGTGACTCTTGATCTTTTTTGGGGGCGGGGTAGTCATCTGAGCTCGTGCAGGAACTTGATCAGAGCAGTGTTCTGGAATATCTGCTTAGCACTGAGTTGAGTGCATCATATCAGATGGCAGAAGCCAAGGTAATGAAGGTGGGTTATCACCTAACGTGTCTAAGTCAGGCATAGTTTAATCTCTGCTGTGGCTACAGGTTCTGTCTACAGGCTACCTTTGGTTTCTCCAAACCCTCTAGCACTCCAGTGCCCTTGACTCTCTTTGTGCTGTCATCCTTGCCCATACTGGAGCCCTTGGTGTGATGGTAGATGTGGGGAGGGAAACCATCTGTACTTAGGGGGTTGATGTTAGCCCCGGAGTGACATGTGTCCTTGAGCCATGACTTTCACAAGTATTTTAAGGATTTTTTTTTTTTTTTTTTTTTTTTTTTGTCCCTTGGGTAAAACAGGAAGACTGGAGGAGTAAGGAGTGCCCTTCCCCAGGTGTGGTTAGTCCCCAGAAAGTCCACCTGAAGAATTAACCCTCGTTAGGGAGAAGGCTTTGTGGACTTGTTTTAGAATAGTCAGCCTATCTGAGACATGAAGTGATTTTTTTTTCCTTGACTTTTCACAGTGAGAATTTGGTGGCTTCTTAGAGGTTACCCTTGAAAATGTAGGGAAGGAACCCAGAACTGCAGCCCCTAAGAGGTTCTCAGGCTAACCCCTCTTCCTCCTGCATTTTTATCCAGGACTCTTGGAGTTCCTACCAACCTGTGTCTTCTGTAGTTTCTGCCCCATGAAGACTAATTTGGCCTGTGATTCTGTATTAAGGGAGCTGTTGGTGGTCTCATTTCCCTGATGGTCTGTGGAAAGCCATTATTTTTGTAGTTTTTGTTTCTTCTGTTTTTCTTGTAGGTAGGAATATGGTATTTAAAAATATTTTTATGCATATGAGTGTATTGCCTACATATATGTAAGTGCACTAGTCACTAGTATCATGCAGTGCCTGCATGGTTGTTAGCTGCCACAAGGGTGCTAGGAACTGAACCTGGGTCCTCTGTAAGAGCAGCAACTGCTTGTAACTACTGAGCCATCTCTCCAGGGTGCCACCCCACCACCACACACAGACACACACACACACCCCTGCCTTTTTTCAAAGCCATCTTTTTATTAATGTAAGCCATCTTCTTGACTGGCCTTTTGTTTGCTATGTAGACTAGACCTGTCTCTGGCAGTCTTCCTGCCTCTGTCTCCCACATGCTAGGATTACGGGTGTACACCACCATACCCAAGCTCTTATCAGAGTTGAGACTGGAAACTCCCATCATTGTTAGTTTGGGTATTTCTAATATGTGAGCAAGCTACTAACCATAATAACTTATTAGTCATCTAATCAGAGTCTGTCATTATAACAATTTTCAGTTGAGACTTTCCAGTGGATTAACTAGGTAATCAAACAGTGTCTGCAAATGATAATCACTAGAGCCTGTTCTTCACTTTGGAATTTTGTAGGAATATTTGTTCTGTTTTCCACTCATCATTTCTGGTTTTTCTGTGTCTGTGTGTGCCCCTTTTCATTATGAGTGATAAATTGGGCCTGTCAACTGGAGTCAGAGGGACCTCCTCATGCTGGAATTGGTTGTTCCTTCTACCTGGTGCAGTGCTATCAGCCTCCACTGTTGGCTACTGTGCATTACTGTATGATTAGTGTCATTTTCTCTGCTTACCACAGCAGGAAACACTGTTGCTAGAAGTGATGTAAGGCTGGCAGTCACTTGGAGGGGTTCTGTCCCCAGATCCCAGCCAGTATATCTTCTGCCTGTGTTGTGCAGGAGACAGAAGGGACCAAAAGCCTCTGTGTTTAAAGCTAAGTCAAGCAGAAGTCTAAGTCAGGAGCTTAGGCTTTTGGTAGCTGTTCTAGAAGAAACAGCTTCTATTCTGTGCCTGTCTGTTTTCCCACTTAGTAAATTGGTTCCCTCTGTTGCAGTCAGTAGAAATGGCAGAGGGTGGAAGTCATACTCCTTCTTCTGCGTGGGACAGTGAACTCTGGCCTAACCCTTACTCACAAGATAAAGCTTAGTTTCCAAAGTTCATTTTAGCTCTAAAATTCTGTGATCTCCTAGGCTGTCTTTGTCTTCCACATTCTTGCGAGGAGCAGTCTTTTGTAGTGGACTACAATTCCCAGAATGCTCTCTTTGGATTTGGCATTCACTTCCGGCAGCGTCTTAACAGCCAGGTACACACATTTCCCGTCAATTGGCAGAAAACAACCTTGAGGAACCTTGCCGGAGTGTGTCGGATTTCAGAAAACTTAGGGATGGGTAAGCCTGCTTTCAATGTCTAGGCCAAAATGAAAATTTGTTTGTTTTAGAAAATTTAAATTTTTATTTTTGCATTTTGATTGAAAGTTTAATAAAAGAAAATGCAGAGAAAAGCCTGCGTGATTTATTTGAAGAGACTGAAAGTTACAAATAGTCTAGATCCTTATTTTATTTTATTTTATTTTTTATTTTTTTGGTCTTTTTTGAGACAGGGTCTCCCTGTAGCCCTAGCTGTCCTAGAACTCACTACATAGACCACCAGGCTGGCCTTGAACTCACAGAAATCCTTATGCCTCTGCCTCCCGAGTGCTGGGATTAAAGGCGTGCGCCACCATGCCCGGCTAGATCCTTATTTTTAAAAAATTTTATAAATTCCATTTTGTTTTTATTTTCCTCATGAAGTTTGTTTTACATAGAGTAAAATACTCAGTTCTTGAGGCTGTAGTTTGGTGGATTTCAACAAATCTAGACTCCATAACCCAGGGTTTAAATTCTAGCATGATCCTGATTATCCCCACCCCCTGCCCCACGCATCAGTAAAAACAAGGAGAGTCGCCAAGGTTGGCGGCAGCTCCTAGGCCAGGGTTTCCAGGGTGGTGGAGGGGCAGAGAGAGTGCCAACCCAGGGCACTGCCCAAGCAAGCAGACTATTCAGTGCCTTCCTACTGCTGTTTTTCAGAAGTGTCTGTTCTGCACTGTCCCCGTATGGGCCACAGAACTCAGCTCTGAGCATTCTGATGTGTGGGCACATAGGGTGCCTATCGTTTTCAGTCACAAGTTTCCTAGTCAAGTCATCATCGAGTCCCCAGTCCTCTGACCTTTCACTTGCTGGGTGTCATAGACCAACCCATGACATTCCACAGGAGTGGCACTGCCTGAGCTCATAGGTCTGCCTCTAGAAAGACCTGCTGAACTCTAGTTTTATGAAGTGGCCTGCCATGGCCTGAGCATCTTCCCGTTGATTCACAAGCACCCAGTGAATGGGCATTAGCCAGAACTTAGTGAGAGCAAGCTATAGCACCCAGCAGTCTCTCCTGCCTGCTTCTCCAGTAGATGCTGGGTAGGTCTCTTCCTGGTGATTCTTTTTTTAAATTTTTATTTTATATGTATGCGTGTACGGTCTGCATGTAGGTGAGTGCACCCGTGTTGTGCAGTGCCTGCAGAGGACAAAAGAGGCTGTCGGATCCCCTGGAACTGGAGTTGCGGACAGTTGTTAGCTGCTGTGTGGGTGCTGAGATTCGAACCCAGGTCTTCTGCAAGAACATTCAGTATTCTTAACCACTGAGCCATCTTTCCCGTCCCTCTTCCTGGTGATTCTAACTGACCTGAGGCTGTTGTCCATCTCAGGCCTGTGGTCCTCACATCTTTACTCTGCCTTCCTGCCCCATTGCCTTCCTTTCTTTTTGTGTCCCCGCCACCCAACTCCCTTGGGACACCTCTACCTCCCTGACCACATGATATCCAAGTCTTTTCCCACTCTGGTTCAGATAATTTTGTCCTGCCAGCCCCAGACTTGAAACACAACTCGAAATCTGTGCTTATACAGGGACAGTAGGCACAGCTGGGCCCTGACTCATACCCATAGGCCCAAGTGCCTAGCAGTTTACAGCCTGGTGGCCTTCCTCTCTACCATAGCCCAGCCTTCCCTGTGAGACCCTCCAGGCCTTGGCCATGCAGCTCCTTATTATCCCTGCCCCTCTTCTACCCATCATGCCCATTCCTTAGTATCACAGGATGCTCAGCATTCCCACTTCCTCAGCTGGCTACTTCCTGTGGTACTGCTCCCTGTCTGGAACCTGCACCCAGTACAACCTGCACCCAGTCTCCCCCTCTCTGGGCTCTTGGTGCCTGTCTCCTTTTGACATCCTTCTTTATTTTGTCAGAATTCTTCAATAAATCCCTCTGTCTAGTATTGAAAGAGGGTTAGCAGAAACTCTAGGGACCATTCCTCCTACATGAAAACCTTCCAGCTCTGAACACAGTTCAAGCTGGCCAAGGTTTCAAGAAGGGCAGTTCCTGCCCCAGGCTAACTCTCTTCACCAACCCCACTCCAGGCTCTCACAGGTATTTCATATCAAACTGTTGTTTGCTTCCTCTTCCTTTGTTGGGCTGGTAACTGAATACTTCCTCAGCTGGCTAGTTCCTGTGGTACTGGTGCCTGTCTGGAACCTGAACCCAGTACAACTCCAATAGTGTGACATCTACTCGCAGATGCAGCTGCAGGCTTGGATATTGCTATTGAGTTGGTCCTGCTGAACAGAGCCTTTTCACTTCTTAGCCAGAAGAGGAGAAAGAATAAGGGGAGGGAGCAAGTGGGCAAAGGACAGCCGTGTGTGGTGCATGGTGGTGGCTCCCAAGGCTGTGACTAATTGGTGGACCAGATAGCCAGGACCAGGTGACTCACCACAGGTTGTTTAAATTTGTCCAAATCACAGGGCTGGAGAGATGGCTCAGCGGTTAAGAACACTGGTTGTTGCAGAAGACCCGGGTTCAAATTCTAGCACCCACATGGCAGCTAACAACTGTCTGTAACTCCAGTTCCAGGGCATCCGACAGCCTCTTCTGACCTCTGTGGGCATTGCACAACATGGGTGCACTTACCAACATGTAGGAAATACATACATACACATAAAATAAAAAATAAATAAAAAATATCTTTAGAAAGTGGGTTATTTTATCCCTAAATCAATGTTTCTGGTTTACTGAAATATTAAAGCATAGCAATGTTGCCACAGCAGACATTATTATTAATATTTATATTAATATAATATTGATATTTACTATTTTTATTTTATGTGTATGAGTATATTGCCTGCCTGTAAGTGCACTCACGTTGTGTGATGCCCACAGAGGTCAGAAGAGGGCATCAGATCCCCTGGATCTGGAGTTAATGGATGGAGGGACGATTCTAGCAGCTATGTGTGTACTGGGAATCAAACCCAGGTCCTCTGCAAGAGTAGCCAGTGCTCTTAACCACTGAGCTATCTCTCCAGCTCCTGTAACTAATTTAAGTTTTATTTTATATATACACAACCTACATGCCTGGTGCCCTTGGAGTTTAGAAGAAGGTGTCAGATCCCCTGGAACTGGAGTTAACAGGAGGTTTTGAGCCACCATGTATCCTGAGAACCAAACCCAGGTCCTCTGCAAGAGCAGCAAGTAATCTTAACTGAAGACCTATCTCTCCAGTCTCTGGTGTAGCATTTTGGGGTGAGGGGGGATGTTGTTTGTTTTTGAGACAAAGTCTCCCTGTGGCCCCAGCTGACCTAGAACACTCTATGTGTAAACCAGACTGCCTTGATCTCACAGAAATCTGTCTTGTCTCCCCAGTGTTGGGATTAAAGGTGTGCACCACCATACCCAGCCTACTGTAAATAATTTTAATGATTATTGTATTTGACCTCATTATCCAAAACTGCCATTTCACCAAGTGACTAAGAATTCAAAAGTCCTAAGATACTGGAAATTCCTTTTCTGGACTGAGTTTGGGGAAGCCTGTCAGTGTCTCATGCTGAGCACTTCTCTGGACTAGCCACATCTCCAATGCCTCAGGGTGGCTCTGCCAGGTCTGCAGCCTGCATGGGGCACAAGAAACTGAGGCACACTATAAGGTCCTTGCTGCTTATGTTGTCTCCTTATGGTCTTGTCAACTGGTCCGGTGCCTTCTGTCATGGCGCAACACTGATCTGCTCTCTTTTTGTAATGGGCACCTGACATTCACAAGAGTGTAATCAGGTAATTACAGTCCAACTTCTTTCACTCAGGCTCACTTGTGTTATGGCACAGTTTGTACCTCATTCCTTTTTTTTTTTTCCTCTCCTTTTTATGACTGAATAATGTTCATTGTTTGGATGTACTGTATTGTTCCCATTCATCAGGTATTGGATGTGAGTTGTTCTACTTGTGGCTATGATGGATAGTGAGATCTGACTTTCGTGGGTATTTCATTTCTGTTGGGCTTGTACCTGTGGTCCTGCTCCATGCTCAACTTTTTAAAAAGCTATTAAATCTTGCATTTATCTACAGTATTGTATTCCATAGTTTGGGCAGTTTTTTGTTTGGTCTTCTTTTTTGCTTTACAGTATTGAATATCAAACCCAGGGCTCTTAGCATGCTAGATGAGTACGCTGGCTGCATTCATGCTGCCCTTGGGAAATGCATGTCTTCGATGAAAGAACTCCCTTTACCTGTGCTTCTGTGTCTTCACTTTTGCCCCTTGGGCTCCTTTCTGTTGCAGCTTCATTTGGCTGGTGATTGGATTTTGCCTTTTCTTTCCCCCTTTTTTTATCCCCCATCTTTTGAGACAGGGTCTCCCTAGAGCCCCAGCTGGGGCCTGGAACTCACTATGTGGACCAGGCTGGCATTGAACTTACAGAGATCCGCCTGTCTCTGCCTCCCGAGTGCTGGGATCAAAGGCATGCACCACCACGCCCGGCTAAAATAAATCTTTTTAAAAAACAACTCACTACATGTTTATGCATGAAGGCCCTGTTGGCTCTGGATAAATCACAGTGTACTTCCCCATTGTGTGTCACTCTTCCTGTGTGCGTATAATAGTGCCTATCCCTTAGCTGAGGCAAGCTGAGCTATGGATGCATACTTTTCCCTCCGTAGTATGAATGCACTGGAGCCTAAGCTAGTGGCTTTCCTATGGTCCAGTGGTATCACTGCATACAGAAGCTGGCCTACTCATTTCCTGTTCTGGCAACTACATCAGCATCCTGCTGTCCGTCCAGGGCCAGAGAAGGCTCCCAGGCCTAAGAGTTGAGGCTCCTTCTCAACAGCCAGCAGACATGATGGGCTTTTCTGTGTTGGCCTTGCTCTGATGGTATCCTATCCCCACAGTGGTGGTATCATTCCTAATTCCACTCCTTGGCTTCACTTCCACTATGTGGGTTCAGGGGATCTAACTCAGGTTGTCAGGTTTGGTGGCATACCTGCTAAACTACCTTTTTTTTTTTTTTTTAATTCCTGGAAGAGGCAGATTGCTTACTTTATTGCATCCCAGAAAGAAACTAAGACAGATCAGAGAGAAGAAAGAACGGGATCACTCTTGGTCTGTCTCTGCCTCATTTTTTCCTTCTATATCTCTTTATTTCTGTCTTCCCTCTCCTGGTCTCTGTTTCTCACCTGACATTTGAGGATCGTCCTCCCTGAGAATCTCCCTGTCTGGGCAGGAGTAGGAAAGGTGTGGGCAGCCAGAATTTCAGGGAGCCTGAGCTTGTTCCTGCTGGAGGAGTGCTTATCAAGCAGGAGAGGCTAAGCATGACCCCTGCCAGAGGGGTCCATAATGGAGGCAGTACCAGGCTGGGATAAGGGGCTTCAGAGGACATTGAAGATAGGGAACAGGCATAGTGGACTCTGGTAAGGGGCATCTGTGTCTGGAGCTTGTGATATTCATTGAGTCTCCTCTAATGGGGTGGAGACTTCCCCTTTAATGACTGGAGCCAGGGTGTGGGACTTGAAGTTTAGTGCAATATCCACCCTTGGCTCTGCCTCCTGACATAGTGGGTCTGTGCTGTCTGCTGTTACAAGCTCCCACCCTAGGAGGGCAGGCATGGGTCATCACTGTCCTGGCAGGAAAGAAAACCAGAAAAACAAAATTTCAAGGGGAAGAGAGTAAAGAGACTGCAACTGACAGGCATATAGGACATGCACACTCTGGAATGACATACTAACCAACCCCATGCTGAGAGACGTGTATAAACATACATACTCACGAGGTACACAGTTGATAGGAACATGGATCACAGCCAGACGAAGCCTCCATCTACTCCCCATACCCAGAGTGCTGAGTTAGTCTTCACACTTTAGTTGAAACCCCCACCCTAAGGTGCAGAGGTCAGCTGGAAAACACCCAGCAGGGCTTATGACCTATGGCTGTTCCCGTACAGGGCCTAGAGAACTTGGCTATGCTCAACAAGGCAAGGCAGGCTGTGAAAATCGTCTTTTCCCTGCTGTGACTGCTCCATACATGTCAGGCCAGAGATTCCCCAAGGGACTTGAGGTTTACAGAGAATACATCTTTTCAGTGCTGAACCTGGTAAAAATCTACTGAGCTATAGAGAGTCCCTAAAGCCTTTACTGCCTATTTGAAAAATAATGACTTGTGTTAAAGTACAGGACTGGACTGAGTGTGTGGCTCTGTTGGTAGAGTGCGTGCCCAGCATCCGCAAGGCCTTGGGTTCAGTCCCCTGCACCCTAAAAAAATACGCATGGTAGTGGCTGCCTGTAATCCCAGCACACAGGAAGTGGAGGCAGGAGGATCTGGAGTTCAAGGTCATCCTCTCCCTACATAGTTCAAGTTCAGCCGGAGATACATGGGACCCTATTCAAAAAAGAAAAGGGAAAGATGGACTGGTGAGATGACTCAGTAGTTAAGAACACTTGCTCCTCTTCCAGAGGGCCTGAGCTTACTTCCTAGCACCCATGTCGGGTAGCTCACTCCCTCCTGTAATTCCAGCTCCATGGGATCTGATATCCTTTTCTGGCCTCCTCAGGTACCCACACTCATGTGGCATATACTCACACAGACATATATACATGAAAATAATAAAAAAAAATTTAAAAAGAAAAAGATAATCCCGGACTTGTATCTCAAATGACTAGACTTGGGATTCCTATTGGCAGACCTCGCCCCCAGATCTTCCTGGGTATTCCTCCATATTTCTGCCACCCTTTGGTGGTAACTGGTCTTCTCAGCTGCTCAGGGTGGACCCTTTATATCCAAGCCATCAGCAAATCTGATTGGCTTAGCCTTCAAGATGAATCCAGAATCCTGTCCTTTCTATCACCACCACCTCTGCCACCTGTCGCAAGCCGCCTCCTCTGCCACCAGGACCTTTCTGTCTCATGTCTTCACAATCTGCTCTTTGACAGTTGATGTGCAGCCAGCACAGTTCAAGGGAGGCCATCCTGCCCCTTTTAAGTAAACTCTCAGAATACTCACAAGAGCCCCTATCCCCTTTCCAGCTCATCTGGTATGCTTATTTCTTCGTGACTCACCAGTCCTCCCCCCACTGGAGCATCCACTAGGCAGGGTAGGCAGTAATGTGTGTTCTTTGAGCAAGCTGCTGTATCTATCTCCAGGGAAATGTCTGGCATGTTGAATGAGCTGATGTAGCCATCCCAGGTGACAGGCAGAGCAGAGGTCTTGCCAGCCCAGTTCTTCCAGAGTTTATACTCTGTTTCTAAAGCTTTTTTTCTGTTTCCTTAAAGGCTGCACTGAAGTCCTGATTGTGAAGTTCTTTATTATTGAATCAGAGTTGTATCCAAGTTAAAATGTTCCTCACTCTGCAACTTTTCACAGGCAGCTTGAAAAGGAAGTCCTGAGAGAGGCAAGCCAGGCTTCCACTCCTGCTCTACCAGCCTGGCTTGCCTGCCCTGAGCCTGATCGCCACCTTCCATCACTATGGTTCTTGCTGTGTGCCCTGGCTCTGCCACTAGGCCCAGCCCCTCGTTGGCTTTTTGGTCTTCTCTACCTGTGGGACCCTTTAAAGATCTCTCTTAACTGAATATTCTTCCCAGTGCTTTCACATGAATAGCTCAAGGCCGTGTGATTTCAGAGCTGAGGTGGTTCCAAAAGCTTCTGTCCTGGCTAGCCTGATAGATTTGGCTCGGAGGACACTTTGATGGTTGTTGGTCTCTGAAAATGGGTCTCTGCCTTGGTATCTGTTGGTAGATTAAAAAAAATCCCACGTGGTAGATTAATGAGCTCATGCATCTCCTGTTCTTCCTACAAGTTGAATTCCAAATTCCAGGTTCAAGTACTCAGATTTGAGGTATAAGAAAACACCAGAAGTGGGTCCTAGCAGGCAGAGTTCTGGCCACATGTGAGAATCATCTTGGTGGACTGTACTAGGCACCTGCATAGCCTCCAGCAGAGTGGAAGTAATGTCACCCTTAGGGTCATGTGACCTAACCCCAGAAAGCTGCTTCTGAGCAGCACTCAGCCCCTCTGTCCCCACAGAACTGCCTGACAGATTAGCCTTACCCCACTGCCCTTCAACCCTGCTTCTCAACCCCTCAATTCAGCAGGTATTATCATCTTCACAGTAGTGAAGGAAACAGCTTAACCCTGCTGGGAGAAAGAGTCAAGTCTTCTGTGTAGTTGCCAGCCATGCAGGCGCAGCCCTGCTCCCCCTCAGAGCCACACTGCCTTCATGTCCCTGCTGCTCTCTACCTCATTCTGTCTGCACCTTCTCTCACTTACTAAATCCCAGTGCCAGGACTCCTGATGGGGGTTGGGGGCAGGGGCCAGACTTCTGTGGGCACTGCAGAGGTTCTGAAGAGGATCTCACCACAGAGCGTTTAGGTTTTGTGGCTGTTGTAGAGACAGCACACTGCAGCAACATGTAGATCTCCACCCAAAGACCATCAAGCCACTAAAGGAAGCAAGTTGCTCACTGTCCCATCCTTTCATCCTCAGAGCCTCCCAAGATGAACCCAGTGGTGGAGCCGCTGTCCTGGATGCTGGGCACCTGGCTGTCAGACCCTCCAGGAGCCGGGACCTTTCCAACACTGCAGCCCTTCCAGTACCTGGAGGAGGTGCACATCTCCCATGTGGGCCAGCCTATGCTCAACTTCTCGTAAGTCCCCACCTGGCTCATGGGACGCCTAGGTCTGCACATAACTTCAAATTGAGCAAAGACAAATGCCAAGAGGAAGATGCAAAAGTAGCTTTTGATCTGCCTCGGAAAAGCACTTCCTTCCTTCCCAGGACCTGGCAGCTGAAGCACAGGGTGGGTGAAATGGGACTTTAAGATGTCAGGCAGTCCACAAGTTTACAGGCGTGTTGATCCAAGCAGAAAAAAAAAGTATATGTGTTTAATTAAACCTCTAGTGTCGGTCTATTCTGTGTGGAAATCAGTCATCCAGGGTAAAAAATAAGATGTGGCTTGCTTTTACATTTGCCTCTGAACTAGCTGAAGGTTCAGTCAAGCTATTAATATTGTGGTTCTCAGAATCTTTCCATACAATAAACCGAAAACCCTGTAAGGTCCTTCCCTATGTCTATATGTGTGTGCACAGGCACACAAACAGACACACACAAATAGGAAATAGTGCTACTTTTAAGGAGACAGAGTTGGGTAGGATGACTGAAATGTAATTACAAAGGTAATACATAATGTTTTAAAAATTCTTAGGGTAAAGCATAGCTCAATGATAGGGTCCTTGCTTAGCATGTACAAGACTCTGGGTTCATTCCCTAACACCTCAGAAAGGCCAAATAATAAAGAAATACAGAAACTAAAAAGTAAAATTCTATCCCTGTTTCAGTCTCCACTCCAGAGTTCTGTGTTAAGAATCTTACTAAATCGGGGCTGGAGAGATGGCCCCGCAGTTAAGAGTACTGACTGCTCTTGGAGAGGACCTGGGTTCAATTCCCAGCACCCACATGGCGGCTACAAACCATCCCTAACTCCAGTTCCAGGGGAATCCAACACCCTCCTCTGACCTCTGCAGCATTGCATGACACAGGTGCATTCATATACATGTAGGCAATATACTCATACACATAAAAAATAATAAATTAAATATATATATATGTTAAATATATATATATTTTTTCTTTTAAATAATCTAGCCAGGCATGGTGGTGCACGCCTGTAGTCCCAGCACTTGGGAGGCAGAGGCAGGCCGATTTCTGCGAGTTCAAGGCCAGCCTAGTCTACATAGTGAGTTCTAAGACAGCTGGGGCTACAGGGTGACCCTGTTTCAAAAAGACGAAAAAAAAAAAAAAGAAAAGAATCTTACTAAATCATCTTATTGGTACAGGTTGAGTATCCCTTACCTGAAATGCCTGTAGAATTGTTTCAGATCCAGAGATTTTTGGTCTGAGGATATTAGCATAGACTGTACTGGGGGAACATCCCTAATATACAAATCCAAATCCAAATTCTCTATAATTCAAAACTTGTTGAGCACTAATATGATGTCATTTTGGGTTTTGGATTTTCAGATCAGGATACCTGAATTTGTTTTGTTATCGTTACTGTTTTCATTTGTTTTGTTTTGTTTGAGAAAGCACATCATGAGCCGGGTGTGGTGGTGCATGCCTTTAGATCCCAGTGCTCAGGAAGCAGAGGTAGGTAGATCTCTTGTGAGTTCAAGGACATCCTGGTCTACATAGCTAGTTCCAGGCCAACTGGGGCTACAGGGAGATCCTGTCTCAAAAAGACCAAAAATAGAGTATCCCCAAACTGAAACTCACTGTATATCCTAGACTGACCTCAAACTCACAATCCTCTTGCCTCAGCTACCACAGTACTAGTGTTATAGGCATGTACCACCATGCCTAGCAATATTACTTTGCCCTTATTTATTTAATTAAACATAATACAAAATGATATAAGATGATACATTTTAAAACAAGATTGTCTGATTGTGGAGACACATGCCTACAGTTTCAGTGTTCTGGAGGCTAAGGCAGGAGAATCTTGAGTTCCAGGTTTGCCTCAGCTACTCAGCGAGACACCTCCCTATAAATAAATTAATTAAATAAGTAAGAGAAAGAATGAAGGAAAAAGAAAGGAAAGAGAGAGAGAGAGAGAGAGAGAGAGGGAGAGAGAGAGAGAGAGAAAGGAAAGAAAGAAAGAAAGAAAGAAGAAAAGCCAGCCAGGCATGGTGGCAGATACCTTTAATTCCAGCACTTGGGAGGCAAAGGACAGATCTCTGTGAGTTTGAGGCCAGCCTAGTCAGGGCTACAAAGTGAGACCCTGTCTCAGAACTAAAAGATAGCTTTGCACATAAACCAAAACCTAGAAATTCTGAGTACTACAGAATAATCTAGAATAGCTGAATTAGATGGCTCATACCTACAGTCCCAGCACTTTCTAGGCAGAAACAGGAGGATCAGAAGTTCAAGACCTGCCTGGGCTACATAAGAAGACTCTGTCTCAAAATTTAAAAAGTAAAGAGAGCATGTCCTGGGTTCAATTCCCAGCACTAGGAAAAAAAACAAAACAAAACATGTAAATGGGGCTGGCAAGATGGCTCAGCGATTAAGAATACTGACTGCTCTTGCAGAGGACCTGGGTTTGGTTCCCAGCATCCACATGGTGGCTAACAACTGTCCTTAACTCCAGTTCCAGGGGATCCAATGCCCTCTTTTGGCCTCTGTGGCATTGCACAACACAGAAGCACTTATATCCATGCAGGCAAAACAGTCATACATATAAAATAAAAATAAATGCCAGGTGTGGTAGTACATGCCTTTAGTCTTGATAGGGTAGGGTTCTGTGTGACTGCCTGCAATGTTTACAGATGTGCCTAGAACTGCAGACCTGAGGTGCAAGAGCTGAAAAGGCCTCTGAGAAAGGATACTCCATATTGTTGAGATGTTCTTGAGTGTAGCTAGTGCTACGTGTTTGAGGCCTTGGGTTCAATCCCAGCACCGTACACACTCATAAAGAATAATTTCCTGTCCTTAAGAGTTGATCAACTGGCAAAATGAACAAAGAAGTGGAAGGGTAGTGACAAGATTCAATGTATGGGTTAAAAGCTGGAGGAGCCACTTTTGGTCAGATTAGATTATACCCCTGCAAACATATGGCTAATGCCCCTTCCACAGTGTTTTTTACATTGCTCTGTGAACTTCTCCTGGAGAGACATGAGCTATTCACCCCAGATAGGGCATCAACCAAAATCAAGATTCTACCAAGATCTAACTTGGTGAACCTGTGAGTTTTGGGGGCTTACTTAGAAAACATGGGTAAGGGTTACATAGAGGAATGTGAGTGACCCCCAAACAGCTGTATCACCATAGTCTTACCCTGTCATGAATGGCGTCCTCATAGAGGCTACAGCATGGAGTTCCCTTATAGTTAACCTTCTATTTCCTATACAGTCTACCATCTCCCAAGACCACTTGCAGCCGTTGGATTGGCAGGAGAGGGTACTGGATGGGATCCCTGGTGCAGGTCCTGTGCTGAGTGTTGGCAGCTCCCTTACCATGTGGCTATCACCATATTATTCTGCATATTTTGTTGCCATGGCTACTGAGTCAAGGAAATCTCTGCCTCAAGATGCCAATAGGATGATCATGTTGTACCTGAAGGAAAAGGCTATCTTACAACATTCTACCCCTTTCCCTTATTTCTGACATTCTTTCACCCCCTTTCTGTAAAGTTCCTTTAGCCTTAGAAGGGTAATATGTATATGATCCTTTTTTAAACATTGGTCCACCATATCACTTTAACAGTCACTTATTCTCAGCAGTTTAGCCAATTAAGTCTCTCCACCTTACCACCTCACACACTGTGAGGTCTGCTTCCAAGGCCAATAGCATTTGTTCTCTGTGGGCATAAACAGATGTTTAGAAGGCCGTTTGGTAGGCACATATATCAGTTTAACGAAACAAAATCCATCCCGAGGCTTGTAGCCTTTCCAGTCACAGATTTTGCTGATCTACAGTACCAAATGTGAATTCTCTTCTGTAGAAATCCAGAAAGTTACTGGTTGTACTAGTAACAGTTATGCACCAACAGACACATCTTGCCTAGCAGTCTGACAGTGCAGCACTCAGGAGCTGCAGGCTAGCAGGACTGTGGGTGACAGTTCTTCCCAGCTGAGTCCCAGCTTGATTTCTGCATGGCCTGTACCCAGAGCCTGCAGTGTCCTCAGAGTAGCTTCCTGCCTTCGAGTTCTGCAGTGTAGCTAACAGTAGTGCCAGTAGTTATCATCTGAG
Source organism: Nannospalax galili (assembly GCF_000622305.1). Lineage (NCBI taxonomy): Eukaryota > Metazoa > Chordata > Mammalia > Rodentia > Spalacidae > Nannospalax > Nannospalax galili. Next base: position 2,804,441 of record NW_008334081.1, on the reverse strand, counting down.
GACTCCCTAACCAGCAAGCAGCTCTCAACAGGTAACCCAGTTCTCACACTAGGATTTTCATTCTAATGCCCTTATAGCATCGAAGCCATGCAGTATACTTTCTTTTAGGCTCTAACTTTTATTTTTTTAACATTTTATTTATTATTTTTATTTTATATGTGTGTGTATATTGCCTGCATGTGTGTATGTGCACCCGTGTTGTACAATACCCACAGAGTTCAAAAGAGGGCATTGGATCCCCTGGAACTGGAGTTACAGACAGTAGTTAGCCACCATGTGGATGCTGGGAATTAAACCTGGGTCCTCTGCAAGAGCAGTCAGTGCTCTTAACCGCTGAGCCATCTCCCCAGCCCTATAACTTCTTTTTTAACTTTTTTTTTCCAAATCCTTTTTCTTTTTTTTTTTTTCTCCTTTTCTCTTTTTTGAGACAGGGTCTCCTGTAGTCATAGCTGGCCTGGATTTGCTATGGAGACCAGACTGTCCTCAAACTCACAGAGATCCACTTGGCTCTGCCTCCCAAGAACTGGGATCAAAGGCACGAGCCACCACACCCAGCTCCAAATACTTTTCTAAATCTATAAAACATTCAAAGGTTAGCTTTATACCACTCATGTAATGAAACCATTTTTAGAGCATGGGCAGGATATCTCAAGACCCACAGCCAAGCAAGTGCCAGTTGACCTCAGGAGTCAGCAACTAAAAGGGAGATAACAACAGACAAATTTTCAAAAGATCCAATATAGCATGAAAACACTTTCTCCCTCGTATCAGTTGTTTCTTTAAAAGAGCACGTTGGGTGTGGTGGCATGGATAGGAGGCCTTAGGTAGCATTCTAGGACCCATTCTCCATGAACTGTTTTGCCTTCTTATCACTGATCATGGTTGCCATGGGACTGCTGAGCATCTCCCCATTCCTAGTGGGCTGACTCAAGCTGTTCAGCCTAGCCCAGTGCTGAGGGAAACAGGACTATGCTCAAACCTGCTGCTTGTTGGCACCCTGGATCTGACAGACTCTGGACACTCTGGACACAGCCAGTGCTGCTGCTGCTTCCTCAGCTACATGGGCTGCTGAGAGGGTCCAGAGCTGGGCAAGTAGTTTCCACCCCCAACGTAATTTCTTTTTTTATGTATATTTTCATTTTTATTATTTTTATGTGTATGAGTGCATTGCCTACATGTATGTAAGTGCACCGGTGTCATGCAATGCCCACACAGGCCAGAAGAATGCGTCAGATTCCCTGGAACTAGAGTTACACATCATTCTAAGTCACCCAGGTATGCCAAAACTTTTCCTACTTTGTAAAGATCATGCCCACTAATAGGCCCAGCTAAACCTCTAAAGCGCTATACTATTCCCATTCCCCACTGAATCAACTTTTCTTTCTTTTTTAAAACAAAAAATTTTTTGAGACAGGGTCTCCCTGTAGCCCCAGCTGACCTGTAGACCAAGCTGGCCTCAAACTCTCAGTAATCCACCTGCCTCTGCCTCCCAAGTGCTGGGATTAAAGGCATTCACCACCATGCCTGGCTTTATTTTTTTTTTTTTTTTTTTTGGTCTTTTTTGAGACAGGGTCTCCCTGTAGCTCTAGCTGGCCTGGAACTCACAGAGATCAGCCTGCCTCTGCCTCCTAAGTCCTGGAATTAAAGGCGTGTGCCACCACGCCCAGCTTTATTATTTTTATTATAAGGTGTATGAGTATATTGCCTGGATGTATGTAAGTACACCCATGTCATGCAATACCAGTGGAGGTCAGAAGAGGGTGTCAGATCCCCTGGAACTGGAGTTATGTGGATGGTTGTTAGCTGTCATGTGGGTGCTGGGAACCAAATTCATGTCTTCTGCAAGAGGAGCCAGTGCTCTTAACCACTGAGCTACCTCTCCAGCCCTTAACTTCTTCCTTAACCAGTGAACACTGTCCTTTCCAGCTCAAGTGACCTGGCATCTATCATAACCACCTCTTTCATACCTTCCTCTTCTATTACAGACCCTAATATTCATGGAGACCTCAGCTGGCAATAACAGTCCCTAATGGCTCCTATGAGCCAGTCCACCAGGGACTGATTTCCCTCCCATTGTCTCAGGTTATGTAGCCTTTGTCCCAGGGAGGGATGGTTAGTTGTGTTACTGTTTCTCTTCCTCCACAGTACTCAGACTGATCCTATCTGCCCCCATGTCCTACATCCTTAAGAGCCAGGCTATGAGGTTCTTTCACTGATTGTTTACTAGTCCTTCCCAGCTCAAGCAGTTCCCTGGAGGAGTACTCCCCTGATTAATCTTGGTTTCCTGTACCCCGACTCTGCGTGCTGAATCATTAATTTTCCTTCTTTTTTTCCCTCTCTTTACTATCTGATTCTCCCCATGGGATTCAAGTTTTTGACTCTCAGGAGAAATTTTTTAACACAGATCTAATTTTTACTCTTGTGTGTGTCTGTCTGGCAACAAGAAGTAGTCCTCTTTTATCCAGTTTACTTGCTAAATTTGAGACTTAACATGGAGAATGTTTTTATAAGCCAGGTTTTGTTCAACGACCACCTTGACTTCAGTCGCAATTCTTAACATAGTAGCAGTCATGTCACTGCTGCAAGAGTTTCCCATAGTATGTGCTACTTTCCAAGGCTGCACTATATTCTCTAGTCCAGTTGTTTTCAGGTTGGCCTATACTAACATGGTGGACCCCACTCACCAAGAAGGCATGCCACTCCATGCCACATGAAGCAAGATAACCATCCTGAGGATTGCCTCCTACACCACTACAAACACTTCACCTTCACATGGCTCAGTTGCCATAGCAAGAAGGCATACCACATGGAGAAGGAAGGCCGTTATCAGGATGGCCCCTGTGTAGATACTCCATCCTCAGAAAGCTCAGCCTCAGTTGTATGCCTTGCTACCCAAAGGGAAGACTGTAAATTACCACTCCCAAACTGTGATTTCTCTTGTGCCAAATGTTGGGGTACCAATTTGTTGTATGAACTTGTCCTGGGGAAACACCTGTTCACCCCAGATAGGGCGCTAACTACAGACCAAAGGTAAGGACTCCCAGTGAGTTTATTGGACTTATTTACAGATCATGGGTAAGAGGTTATTTATAGGACTGTGGGTGACCCCAAAACAACTGCATCATGCAAGGTCCCACCCCATCATGAATGATGACCTCATAGAGTTCCCGTTTGCATTACTCAGTATACGCTAGCATCTCTCACGATCAGTTGTATCTGGAAGGTGGAGCAGAAGAAAGGAATGGCTAGAATCCTAGGGAAGGTCCTAGGATCCTCCTCTTCTACTAGGATAGTAAAAACTCGTATTGTCACTACAGACCTATCATCACTATACTGTTTTGCTTATTCCATTGCAATGGCTGTTACGCCAAGGTAATCTCAAGGTGGCATGCATCTCTTGACTTCCCATCCAGGTTCAACTCCTTCCATCCAGACACGCACAAGCCAATGCACAGAGAATGTGGCTTCATTCGTCTCAAGCCTGACACCAATAAGGTGGCCTTCATCAGTGCCCAGAACACAGGTATGGTGTCCCCAACCTAGGGCCTGCTGGCCAGTGTTATGACAAGTCATCTCAGATCACCTCTAACTGCGTTCTTGCTCATGGACATGTATTGAAGGGACAGTAAAGACATGGTCCTCCATGGACTAGAGCCATGACTTGCCTTCCTCCGAACATGTCCACAGTCCTTTGATGCTTGCATGCAACCATTTGCTTGTACCCAACCACAAGACCTGACAAAAACAGGCCGACTAGCTACAGGGTCTTTGTATGGAAGTCTGGCAAGCTCATGACTCAGAAACCACTCAACAGCCTGTGTGACCTTGACCCTGCCCAGTATCCTTCCTGTTCAGGATTGACCAGCTTGGAGTGGAGCTGACCCAGTGCCCTGGCATGGAAACAGAAGCCGGAGGCCTGTGTGGCCCTACTTCTGCCCTCAGCATAGGGTGGTCCTTGACCTGAGGATGGTATTACACCTGGCCCATTGAGAAGCGTACTAGGAAAGCTGCAGTTCAGGGCACCTCTGTAAAGAATGACTCACCATTAAGCACCTGCTCTGAACTATAAAAAGCCTTGTGACAAGGCGGGGTGTGGTGGTGCATACTTTTAGTCCCAGTACTTGGGAGGAGGAGGCAGATGAATCTCTGTGAGTTTGGGGCCAGCCTGGTCTATATAGTGAGTGCCAAGCCAGTTGGGCTATAGGGAGATCCTCTCTCAAAGACAAAGAAGAAGAAGAAGAAAAAAAAGCCTTGTGATTAAAAAAGCCAGGTGTGGTAGTGCATACTTATGCTCCCAGCTACCCACCTGTGTTCCCCATTACTCAGAGGGCTGAGGCAGGAGGATTTCTTGACCCCATAAGTTCCATACCAGCCTGAGCAACATAATAAGACTCTTTTTTATGTGTATGAGTGTTTTACCTACACATATGTAAATGTACCCATGTTGTGCAATACCCACAGAGGCCAGAAAAAGACATCAGATCCCCTGGAACTGGAGTTGCAGGTGGTTGTTAGCCCTGCCATGTGGGTCCTTTGGAAGATCAGCCAGTGCTTTTAACCACTGAGCCATCTATCCAGCCCTGAAAGGTGTGGAGATGGTTTAGTTGGTAAAGTGGTTTCTGAACAAGCAGAAAGATCTGAATTTAGATCCCCTTAACTACATAAAAGTGGCACATATCTGTTGGGCTATGAAATAGGTGGATCCCTAAGGCTTGCTAGCCAGTCAGCCAGCCTAGCAAAAGGGTGAGTGCCAGGTTCACTGAGAGATCTTGTCTCACAAAAAATAAGAAGGAAAGCCAGACACCCCAGGTCAGCCTCTGACCTCTGACTCAGGTGAGTATACTTGCACATACATATGTACGTACATACATACATACATGGGGGTGGGGAACAAGTCCTGAATCATTTTGCAAATGAGAAGGGAGAAGCACTATACCTGGATAGTAGCAAAGTTCAACTTTCCCTTGCCTGCTGCAGACAGGGAAGCACAGTGCTTCTGAAGTGGGAGTGGCCTGGAACTGAACTAACTGCCCATCTCTTGCTTGCAGGCATCGTGGAAGTGGAGGAGGGTGAGGTGAACGGACAGGAGTTGTGCATCGCATCTCACTCCATCGCCAAAATCTCCTTTGCCAAGGAGCCCCATGTAGAGCAGGTAAGCTCAGCCTCCCTCTCAGATGTTTCCATAGGGTATTTGCATGGGACAGTGGGGTCACACCATCTGACAGTCTTTTGCCATACAGTTTTCTTAACACTGTTCTTAGCTCTTATTCTTTCCTTCTCACACCCTTTCAGGGTATGAGTGACTCACACTGTAATTACCTGGCCCCTGTATCTTTCAGGTTTGTTGTTTTTCTGTTATGAATATCCCTTTATGTTTGTGGTGTTGAGCTTTGCAAATATACCCAAGTCTATTGGACAAATTTCTCCAAAATTACTGTTCCAACAGATAGGAACATTTTGAATGGGGGATACCAGTAAATTGCTCAACAAATCCACTCCCACTAGCATTGCCTGAGATCACTGGTTCCCACCCTTTTACCTTGGACTCTCCAATCCCATTCTTGTTTTCAGTCTAACTTGTGAGTGAAAGGGCATTTCCTGTGCTCCTTGGCTGCTTTATTTCTTCCTCTGTGTGCTGGATATTCAGTCTTTGCCTGGTTTCCTGTGGGTTATGATTCTGTTGTTGACATGAAGAAGTGGCTATTAATCTGCTGTTTGTCTGAACCTTGGAAAATATGAATTTGCAGCTAGAGTAGGGTAGGAGACGTGGACAGATAAGCAACTGTGGAGGAAAACACTGCCAATATCTGGGCCTCTGCTCCACAGCCTGTAGCCCATACACTTGACCAGAGGTCTGCAGATAATCCCAAGGACATCATCTTTCAATAAAGAACAGAAAAAGTTATAAAGCTCCCAATTCAGTTTATGAGTAATGCTGATACCAAAATGGATGACATGTGAAAAATTATTAAATATATCATGACAAGTAGTAGGAGTTATCTCCCCAAAGCAAACATGACTCAACACTGAAGATATTAATAAAATTCACTGCATTAATAGCTTTAAGTGGGAAAAACATAGAGTCTTCCCAGAAGAGGGTACAAAAGTAAAATCTTTGTGTGTGTGTGTCAAAGATCCTAGCTGGTAGAAAATTACAGACCTGTACCAGTTCAACACAATATACAGAAATTACATGTTTCAGTTGGGTATGGTGGTACATGGCTATAGCCCCAGCTGAGAAAGAAGGATCACTTGAGTCCAGGGGTATCACATCAGCCTGTGAAACACAGTGGGACTCTGCCTCAAAAGAAAGCATCCTCAGAATGAACCATCAATAATCAATTAGAAGAGAAGTGAGGAAAACTAGATTTACATAGCCACAAAAAACTACAAAGCATGTGAGTTTAATCTAGCATGAAGCATGTAAGATGTAGTATATATGTGTGTATATATATATATATTTTAAGTAATTTTAAAAAATTTTATATGTACAAGTGTTTTGATGGCTGACATGTTTACTGGTGTGTATGTAGTGCCTGCGAAAGCCAGAAAAGTGACAGAGCCAGAGCTGCCATGTGAGTGCCAGGAGTCAAACCCAGGTCCTCTGGAAGAAAAGCAGGTGCTCTTAACCCCGAGTCATCTCACCAACCCAGGCCCATATATATAAAAGGAGCTTATCTATTATCACTCCTTTATTTCTAGAAAGATTTATCTCTTATTATTTTTAATTATGTGCATGTATGATTGTATCTGTGAACATGAGTGTAGATGCCCAAGGTTGTAGGCATCTGTTAGATATTCAGGAGGTGGAGTTAGAGACAGTTGTGAGCAACCTGATGTGGGAACTTGGAGCTAAACTCAGGTTTTTTTTGAAAGAGCAATACATATTCTTACCTGGTAAGCCATCTCTCTAGTCCATTTTTTTAAGGTATAGTGAAATGAAATTTTTGCCTCTACTGACAAGGTCCATGAGTCCTGAAGTCAGTGCAGTAGGCTGTTGTGTGGATATATGTGCTATGTCATCTTTCTTTAATTTGTGTATTCAATATAATCTTGAGGTAAAATTATTACTGCTGTACATTTTATGGTGCTAGGGATTGAACACAAGCCCTTACCCATCCTAAGCAGCACTGAACAGAGCTATATGCAGCCCCACTGATGGGAATTTATGGGCCTTGAGAAGCTCAGCTAAAAGGTCATGCAGGGAGTGGTGGTGTACACCACAGTCCCAGAGCTCTGGGATGTGGAGGAGCAGGAGTTCGACAGCTACATGGAAAGATTCCATGTTTATGTGGGCATAACCTCAGATATGCATAGTACTCCAGACCTTGGGGGTAATCTCATAAACCACATGGGACTGAAAGTCACCCAGCAGGGAAATGTTAGAAACGTATAATGAATCACACACAAAAAAATACGAGGAGCTAGAGAGATGGCTCAGTGGTTAAGAGCACTGGCTGCTCTTCTAGAGGACCTGGGTTCAGTTCCCTGCCAGAAGTTCCAGAAAGAGCTGAGGAACACACCCATATAATCCTGTGTTGGAGTAGCAAATAGCCCCATAAGTTTCACTGGTCAATCATCTGGTCATAAAATCACCCCTAGGAAAGCAGGTTCACCTTAAGTTATGCCAAATAGATGGGCGGAATACCTAGTGCATTAATGAAATAGCAGATTTTTCCTACCTGGAATCCCACCTCCTAACACAGAGCTTCTTGACCCATAGACATGTCTCTGTAAGTCTGCCCTCTTCTTCTTCAGATCCCTTTTCTAAACATGCTCTCTTTAAGGCTTTGGGCTGCCCCTAGCATCTTAGATTACTTTCTCTCTTTTATGTGTATGAGTATATTGCCTGCATGTATGTGAGTGCACCCATGTCGTGCAATGCCATGGAGGTCAGAAGAGGGTTTCGGATTCCCCTGGAACTGGAGGGAGTTAAGGATGGTTCGCAGCTGCCATGTGGGTGCTGGGAATGGAACCTGGGTCCTCTGCAAGAGCGGTCAGTGCTCTTAATTGCTGAGCCATCTCTCCAGCCCCATTTCTTTACTTTTTCTAAAGCTTCCTTCTCCCAGCCCTCTGGCTGCCAGTCAGGCATGTGTCTGACCTCCATGCAGGCTCTAAACCTGTACTGCTTCATGGCTTTCTTTCCCTTTCCCCACCATTCTCCTCCTCAAGGCAGCTGCCAAGATGACTAGTTTGCCTACCCTGAGGATTTTTCTTTAAAATTTAATAAAATTGTAAAATCTTCAAAAATAAAAAAGAACAGTTTCTGGAGCTGGCCATGCAACACCCCTGCCTGTGTGTGTAAAAGCTCCAGAGCCCCACGAGTAAGGCAGGCTTAGGTGTGAGCCATAGCATTTATACAGTCAGACAGGTATAGGAAGACCTCTTCACTGGGAGGTGGTGAGAGCCCTCTGAAGTCCACCTTCCCGGACTACATAGATGGGACTGGACTGCAAGATCTGTCAGGCCACCCAGGATCCCCAGATTTGTTCATATGTGGAGGGTTTGGGTGATAATGATGATAGCGCCTTTGCTGAGTGGGTGTCTTGGGGATGAACCTCTCCTGAGAATCTCCTGATATTTCCACTCTCAACCCCAAAAAGGAGGGGATAGCCCAACTGCCAGGCCAGGTCCTCAAACGAGGTGCCCTCTGTTGGGCTGCACACCCATCTTCATTTAGTTCAGATTCTTGGCTTCTGCTCACAGCTGAGGACTCAGCTGATAGAGGTGCAGTGCTCTGTTGACGTGGGGAGGGTCTGAGGAACATTTGCCGCTTTACGCTCCACAATTCTCACGTTTTGTGCATCTGCCAGTTCTCATATCTGCCCCCGCCACCTTTTGGGTTTTTTTTGGGTTTTTTTTGTTTCTTGAGGCAGAGTCTCCCTGACCAGGCTGCCTTTTTGGTCTTTTTGAGACAGGGTTTCCCTGTAGCCCCAGCTGGCCTGGAACTCACCATGTAGACTAGGCTGCCCTTGATCTCACAGAGATCCAGCCGCCTGCCTCTGCTGCCTGAGTGCAGTGACTAAAAAACATGCACCACCACGCCCAGCTTTGCTTTGGTTGAATTAGTTTTTAAGATGGGAATTTCACTGTCTTGCCCAAGCTGGTTTTGCACTCCTGGGCTTAAAGCAGTCCCCTGCCTCAGTATCAGAAATAGCTGCAATACCTAGCAACTGTAGTTTGGTTTGATTTTTTTATTCTATTGATTTATTTTGTGTGCATGTGTGTGTGCATGTGTATGCACACTGCCTGCTGCTGCACACATGTAGAAGTCAGAAGACAACTTGTAGGAGTTGGTTCTCCCCTTTTTACCTTGTGGGGTCCTGGGGATCGAACTCAGGTCATCAGGCTTCCCAGCAGGAACGTGTATCCACTGAGCCGTCTCACTGGCCCCACAACAACTGTTTTTTAAAGATATAATTTGCCTATTGTGAAAATCACTTGTGTAGGTTATATAATTCTGTGATTTTTTTTTTTTTAGTATTTTCACAGAGTTGTGAAACCACCTCACTTATTTTACCACCCCAGCCCTCAAAAGAAACCCAGTGCCCTTCAGCCATCACCTCTGAGCCCTGTTTCTGGCAGCCTTTGTCCACCACTCATCTGCCTTCTCCACAGACCGGCCTGCTCTGACATTTCATAAGGATGAGCCCGCCTACTGCTGCTCTTTTGTCTTTTGTGTCTGGCTTTCTTCTGCTTAGCGTGTTCTCAAAGTGTATCCAAGTTGGAAAGTGCCTTTTAGAAGAAGGAAAAAGGGTAGCTTCATTTTTATTGGTAAGAAGCTGTTGTGGGCTGGAGAGATGGCTCAGCGGTTCAGAACACTGACTGTTCTTGCAGAAGACCGGGGTTCGAATCCCAACACCCACACAGCAGCTAACAACTGTCTGTGACTCCAGGGAATCCAACAGCCTCTTCTGTCTTCCTCAGGTATTGCATGACACTGGCGCACTTATCTACATGCAGGCAATACACATATACACATAAAATAAAAATAATAAAATTTAAAAAAATAAAAGAAGCTGTTGTGTGTCACCTGTGTGAAAGGCCTTCTCCCCACGTACAGTCAGAATGATATGAGAACCATTGATTTTTCCCAAAGGAGTCAAGGATAAGATGTATACAAAGGTTCAGCCTCTGTCATTGCAGGAGGCTTGTTCTCACCTAGAATGGCACAGAGTGCTTCAGGGGGTGGGGACAACCTTTGGATAAGGCTGGGAGGTTGAACAATCTGAGAGTAAGAAGTCCTGCTGGACGAAGACAGGACCTGTTCACATTCCAGAGTATGCCATTTTATGCCTGAGTAATGTTCCTTTGGTTGATAATTCAGTCTTTTGTCCATTCATCACTGGTGGATCGCTAGGGATTGCTCACTTGGGGCTCTTAGGAATAAGGTTTATCTGCCCCTTAAACACATTTTTCAGGACAGCTTTCTGTTCTGAGGCTATTCTCACAGCCACTTCTGGAAATCCTCAGAGCCCCTCTCAGAGCTTTGATAGGGTCAAGGTGGGTGGTTTGCCAGTTACCCTACTGGCCTTAAGACTCTGGGGTTTTTCTGTTTTGTTTTGTTTTTTGTCTTTTGAGACAGGATCTCCGTGTAGCACCAGCAGTCCTGGAACCCACTATGTAGACCAGGCTGACCTTCAACTCACAGAAATCTGCCTGCCTCTGCCTCCCAAGTGCTGGGACTAAAGGCATGCACCAAGGACTCAGTGTTTTGATTGATTATCTCCATCTCTCCACATAAGTCTGACTTGACTATAGGCTCCTTGGGCATTGTTCTCTGTTCTCTCCAGACCCCTGAGGAGCCTAAAAGTAACTGCTGGTCCCCAGGCCCAACCAGCTCCACCTTACCTTTGCTGCCCTCTTGTCAGCTTGTACCTTGTAAAGTAAGGCTCCTACCAGTCTGCTGGCCCTGCCTCAGCAGCTATGGACCTGCAGGTCCAGGCTTGCACTCACTGACATGCTTGACAGAGCCTCCTCCCAGGTGCTGATGTGGCTGCCTTCTGGAATGATGTGCTTCTAGGCTGTGCTTCTAGGACTGCCGACAGCAGGGGGCATCTTCATGTGTTCTGGTTTCTCCTACTGAGGGGCCTTCAGGCCTCTGCACCATTTCTCCTGAGCCTTTTAAGCCGTGGAGTTCTTTGTATAATTTGCATAGGTACCGTTCTTGAGTGATCAGTGATGTGGGCCCCAAATAGCATTTTCAGCCTTTTACTTTTTTGTTTTCCTTTTTGTTGTTTTGTTTTTGTGTTTTGAGATAGGGTCCCATGTAACCCAGACTGGTCTTGAACTCCTGATCCTACATCTGCCTTACAAGTCCTGAAATTATAGGCAGGTGCCACTGCATCCTGCTCTGGGGTCTGCTTTTAGAATAGTTTATTGAGGGGGCTGGAGAGATGGCTCAGCAGTTAAGAACACTGGTTGTTCTTGCAGAAGACCTGGTTTCAAATCCCAGCACCCACATGGCAGCTAACAGCTGTTTGTAACTCCAGTTCCAGGGGATCCTACAGCTTCTTCTGTCCTCCACAGGCATTGCGCAATAGGGGTGCACGTACCTACATGCAGGTAATACACTCATACACATCTAATTGGCAAGAAGACCATATTCTGTTTTTCTGTAAGCTTTGTAGTTTAATCAAAGCCTTTTTTTTAGGTTATTAATCCATGGGGTTTGAAATGTGTGTGTGTACAATAGGGTACAGTCCTCCTCCCAGGTAGATTTCCACCTGCTCTGTCCCCTGCTGAAGAGCTGCCCTTCCTGCTGCCCACAGTACCATCTCTGCCTCTTTACCACCCTTCAGTGGACTCTGTCTCAGTTCTTAGTGGTTTGTGGTGCTCATATGGGTCCCACACTGGTACCATAATGTCTTAATTACTTTGGCTTAATAGATTTTTCTTGTTTTGTTTTGGTTTTTGCTTTAAAGAGTCAAGTCTAGGGCTACAGAGATGGCTCAGAGGGTGAAGCACTTGCCCAGTGCTCATGCAAGCACGAGAACCTGAGGTCAGATCCCCAGAACACACACAAATCCAGGCACAGTGCTTTAATGTGGGGTAGACGACGAGTGCGCGAAGCCCTGGGCACTGTGAGGCCAGCTAGCCTGGCCTATGCAGTGGCAAACAAGAAACCGTCACAAACAAAGTAAAAGGTGAGGACCAACACCGAGGCTTTCATCTGACCTTCACATGAGTTCTGTGGCACATGAATGCCATGCACGAGCATGTACACACACGCACTACACAAAGGTTTAAAACAACCAATTTACTGAGGTGAAATGTAGTAGTTGTACACACTCCCAGGTGTGCTGCTCAGCTCACCCACATGCCCCCCAGCCACCAACCCAGCTTCAACGCTGCGAATGAGAGGTCTCACAGTGGAGGTACCACTAATGGAGCCAGACAGCATGTGCTAGTGTGTGTCTGGTTTCTTCATGTGACAGCTAAGATTCGTTCATGCTGCTGCTTGTTCAGTGTTCATCACACTGAGTGGCTCCACCCTGTCAGTGGTCATGTGTATGCAGGTCTGTGTGGTCACATGTTTCTCTTCCGTGAGTGTCTGCAGTTACTGCTGAGTTGTGCTAAGAGTGGCTGCAGCTCTACACACCCAGCAGCAGTGTACAAGGGTGTGTCTTGCCTGCCCCCATGGGCAGCCTTCCAGATTGTACCATCCTGGAGGAGTGTGAAGCACTCTCACTATGGTGAGAACTGTGTACCTAGACAACACTGGAGCTGTTCATCCTTGTCCTGCTTTTCTACCCTTGGTGTTCCCAGTCTTGTGAAGTGGGCATTTTCTCTATTGTTGGTTGTTTAGGTTGGTTTTTTGCTTTTTTTAAAATCATTTTTATTTAATGTGTATGAGTGTATTGCCTGCATGTATAAAAGAGTACCTGTATTGTGCAACACCCACAGAAGTCAGAACAGGGTGTCAGACCCCCTGGAACTGAGTTATGGACAGTTTGTTAACAGCCATGAGGATGCTGGGAACTGAACCCAGGTCCTCTGCAAGAGCAGCCAGTGCTCTTAACCACTGAGCCATCTCTCCATTGCCTTTGAAGAAGGAAATACTCTAGTTCTGTTGTCAACTTCTTTTTTATCTACCTTTCTGTTCTTCAAAACGTTTGTAGGCTATCCTTTTTAAGATCTGGATGTTTAAAGCTGCTACTTTGTGTGGTATGAGGTCATAGCCAGACCCTACCAGCACCCCATCATCTGCAAAGACAGCCCTGCTTCATACCATGTATTGAAAAGACCCCCAAAACTCAGTTTTTATGTAGCTCTCTTACCTTAAACTTCCCGGTAGTTTTCAGTGTATTGGACTTGCATGTATTTTGTTAGATCTATCCCTAGTTTGTAGTTGTGTACATTATTATTATAAGTGATTTTTCAAGCTCCAGTTATCTGTTCTGATACAAAGAAACACAGCTGACTTGTTTAGTGATCTTGCTTTGTTTTAGGTTTTGGTAGTTTGGGCTTCTCTTCTGTCACTGCCCAGAGCTTTCTGAGTGTGACCTTGAGGAGCTAGCACTGGGGTTTCCCGCTGATTTTCTCCCGTGTTTCATCTTCTCCACTGCTGCCTTCCTTTTTTTTTTTTTTTTTTTTTTTTTGAGACAGGGTCTCTCTGTAGCCCCAGCTGTCCTGGAACTCGCTATGTAGACCAGGCTGGCCTTGAGCTCACAAAGATCTGCCTGCCTCTGCCTCCTGAGTGCTGGGACTAAAGGCATGCGCCACCGCACCCGGCTTGTTGCCTTCCTTTTCATCTTTGCATTTACTTTGTTGTTTTCTAGCTCTGTCAGTTGTGAAGTTAGATTGCCAGACTTGAGCTCCTTGTTTTAGAGTTACCAGATCCCCCTTAGTGCTGTTATCATGGTAACCTATAAGTGTTCTATGTGTTATGATTTTATTCATCTCTGAATATTTTATTTCCTTTGAATTTTTTTTCTTCCTGGGCCACCTGATTTTCTGTCTCTCTATTCTGCCTCAGTTTCCATTATATCCCTTTGCCTTGATCCTATCTTTCTCTCTCTCCAGGCAGGCTTGATTGAGTATATATATTTCCTACTGTCCATCCCCAAGTCTTCAACTTTGTCTGTTCTCATGGCCTTGACATGAATTTACAGTTTTAGTTCCTGGAGGTTGATTTGACCCTCGTTAGTAGGTTCTGCTGCTGTGCTGAAGTTGTCTGTGATAGCTCCGTTACTCCAGGAGGCAGCTGCACATATTTCTGTTTGCACGTTTTCTTTTGACCTTATCGCCTAGTGCCCCCCCCCCTTAATTCTAGATGTTACGCATGAGAAGCCGTAGAGATGAACTGAGACATTGTATGTTCCTTTATCACAGAGCCGTTCTTGTGTTTCCCATTTGGGGTAGTGAGTGGCCTGATTTGAACTAGACTTGCTGGTCTGTTTCTGCTTAGTCTTCCCTCCAGCTCTTGGTGGGATGTTATAGTAGAAGCCAGAGTATTTTCTATACTTCTAGATAGGCTCTGAATAAAAAAAAACCCCGTTTGTTCACCCTGGGCCAACAGATAGTCTGAGGCGGGGAGGGGGCGTGCCACCTTTGCCCCCCTTCCTCCCTGGTTCCCTTAAATAGACTTGAGATTTTGTTTTAATTTTTCAATTTTTATTATTTCTTTTAATTATGTATATATTGTGTGTGTGAGTTTGTGCCTGTGGATGCAAAGCTAGATAGAGTTCCAGGCTGCTGGGAGCAGACTGACATGGGTTGCTAGGATCACCACGTCCACTTTATGCAGGGATGGAGATCAAACCCAGGACTTCATACATGCTGAACAAGCACTCTTCCAAATGGGCCATAGCCTCAGCCCTTAAATAGACCTCTTTCTTTTCTTTTCTTTTCTTTTCTTTTTTTTTTTTTGAGACAGTGCCTTGCCACATAGCCCAGGCTGGCTTGCAACTCATTATCTGACTGGCCTAGAACTTGAGGGAGTCCTCCAGTCTCAGCCTTCTGAGTGCTGGGATTAAAGGCATGCTTCACCATGCCCAACTTTTGTTGAATATTTTGAAGATAAAACTTAAGTGCTCTGTTTTCTTCTCCGCTCAGATTACCCGAAAATTCAGGCTGAATTCTGAAGGCAAACTTGAACAGACCGTCTCCATGGCAACCACTACACAGCCAATGACTCAGCATCTTCATGTCACCTACAAGAAGGTGACCCCATAACCTGGAACATCTCCCAGAGCCTGGGGAGGGGCCTGGCTCGTACATCCAGCCCCCCAGTTTAGCGGAGGTTCTGCGCAGACATGGTGTGCAGTACACTGTGTTGGCACAAGAGTATTGTCCAGATGTTCTTGTAATGGCGAAAAACCAAATAAAAGGCCTTTATTTTTATGGCTGAGGATTTTGAATATTATCACTGTGTAGACTGTACATTTTTTTTACCTGCTGCTTTGTTTTCCAAAGTCTTTCACTTAAGATATTAAAAAAGGATCTTTCTCACTGCCTCTTCCTCCCCTTCTCTCTGTCCCTCTTTTCTTCTCTCCCCCTCCCCCGCTTCTGCAGGTTTTGTTTCTGCTGTTCGCAGTACTAGGGCTCCAACTTGGGCTGTGCAAGCACTGTACTATCGACTGTGTCCCCTAACATTCTGCTGAGTTGTGTGTGTGTGTGTGTGTGAGAGAGAGAGAGAGAGAGAGAGAGAGAGAGAGAGAGAGAGAGTGAGAGAGAGAGAGAGAGAGCTCAGCTTAGCCTAGCTTTGAAATTAAGATCCTCCTGCCTCAGCCCCCCAAGTGCTGAGATTATAGGTATACACTAACAGTCCTGGTGAAACCTCTCCTTTTTTCTTTAATATTTATTTTTAATGTGTATGAGTGTATTACCTACATGTGTGTAAGTGCACCCATATCCTGCGATGCCCCAGGAGGTCAGAAGAAGGTGTCGGATCCCCTGGAACTGGAGTTACAGACAGTTGTTAGCTGCCATGTGGGTACTGGGAATCGAACCTCGGTCCTCTGTCAGTGCTCTCAACTGCTGAGCCATCTCTCCAAGCCCGGTGAAACTTTCTTAATGCACCATTTTAGGGGAGGCCTCACCCAGTTTGCAGAGACAGGGTTACCCAGTACTGGGAAACAGGATCAGAATGTTCAGGTTGCCAGAGATATGCATCCACTGGAACAGCTGTAGCCTCTGGGGCTCAGGAACAAAAGGCATCACTAGGCTACAGTGGCCAGTACCTCAGAGCTCAGAGGACAACCCAGGACTGGTGTCCAGCCCTCAGAGGGTCACAATTGATGTCAATGCCTGGGCTGGTATCTCAGGGACCACAGGCCACATGAACTGAAAGAGTCTAGGGTGCCACAGAGGCCTGTTACTTACCCTGTATCCCAGTTTCTCCATCCTGTGGTCTAGAAGGTGGACCTAAGTTCTGGCTGGAAGCACTCCAGGAGAGCTCGGTTCTTCAAGTTATAGCACATAAGGAACTCATGGCTGGGCCTTACTTTTGGGCATGCTTGATGGGGACCAGGCCCGTTTTGTTTTTTGTTTTTTAGTGTAGGACCCAGGACTCCGGGTCAAGCCCCACCAGCCCATCCTGCCTTCATCTTGGCCTGTTTGTTGCCGGTTTCCAATCAGACTTTCACTTGCTGTTCTATGTGTGTGACCTCCATGAGGACTGTGATGTGGCTGTCTTGTCTTATCTCCTGCTTTGAGTGGCTGGGATTCTCTCAGAAGCTCCTTCATCCATTGGCTGAATTGACCACCCAATCCACAAAGCCCACCTAAGCTCCTAGTGCTTTCTCCTTGGTTACAGGCTTTAGGGTGAGGGGTGCCCTGCAATATCCAGGGACACCCTGCCCAGGAAGCATCCCTCACAATACCCCTGCTCCCCTGGCCTTCCAACTCCTGCCTTTGGCCCAACGCTTGTGAGCTCTACATTATTTCAAGCAAGTGCTGCTTTTACTTTGACAGATGGCAGGTACTCAAATTATCCCCTGGAAGCCAGAGGATCCTTTGCTCTGTAAACCTTGGAGGCCTGCCTGCCCCAGACCCAAGTCCAGCCAGGTCCCAGAGCCCTAGATCTTTCTGGTGGGTGGGAATAAAGACCAAGGCCTGGACACAGCTCCTATGCTGGCCACTCCTCCAGGCCTTTCCATGGCCTTTTGATAAAGTCGTGTGTAGCCTAAACTGACCTCAAATCACTGTGTAGCCAAGAACAACACTGAACTCCTGATCTACCTGCCTCTACCTCCCAAGTGCTGAGATTATAAGTGTGTGCCACAAAGACTTTTTATTCATTGCTAAGGATAAAACCCAGGGCTTCTTGTATGCTAGGTAAGCATTCTACCAACTGAGCCACATCCCCAGCCTCAAGAGACCATTTTGTATTTTCTCTGAGACATGCAGTCACATAACAGAGCCCATAACCCCCAATGACAAATCTTTTTGTCTTTTTTGAGGCAGGGTCTCCCTGTAGCTGGCCTGGAACTCACTCTGTAGACCAGGCCTTGAACTCAAGAGATCCATCCACCTCTTCACCTTCCGAGTGCTGGGATTCAAGGCATATGCCACCACACCTGGCTAAACAATTCATCTTAACATGAGCTTGACTGGGTTAAGAAATGCCTAAGAGATTAGTGAAGCACACACCTGGCTGTGTCCGTGAGGGTGTCTCCAGACACTATTAGATCATGAGAGCACTGACCTAATCAATGGATTAATCCCTCAGTGGATCTTAATGTGGTAAAAGGTAGACCATGGACCTCACTGGAAGAAGTAGGTCAGGGATGTGTCCTTGGGGGCCTACATCTTGGCCTGGATCTCCAGCATCCCCTTATTCTGCTTACTACCCATCATGATGGGAGCTGCTCCTTCTCCTGTGCAAAATAATGAGTAACATTTTATCAAGTATTCTGTCACAAAGATGAGAAAGCTGACTTACACACCCTCCTCCCTAACCTCATCAGCATAGGACATGTACATTTAAAAGTATGTGGGGCTGGGGAATAGTTCAGCTGGTACACTTGTCACATAAACATGACATGAGTTCAGTCTCTAGCACCTGTGTGTAAAAAATGGGCATAGCAGCATAGAACTATAATCCCAGAGCTGGGAAGGCTGAGACAGAAGGACCCCTGGGGCTTGCTGTAGTTGGTCTAGCCAAATCATTGAGCTCCACATTCAGCAAGAGGTCTTGTCTCAAAAAATAAGGTGGAGAGCAACTGAGGAAGACACACAGCATCAACTTCTGGCTTCTGTGTGCGTCTCTCTCTCACACATACACACACAGAGCTGTGTAACTGCGCACACATGAACACAAATTATATATAATGAGTTCATATTGATGGTTCTCTTGCAGTTAACAGGTTCATAGGAAACAGATGAGGTGCTGTAGAGATGGCTCAGGGGTTAAGAGAGCTTGCTACTGTTTCAGAGAACTGAAGTTTGGTTCCCAGCACTCATGTCAGGCAGCTCACAACCTCTTGTAACTCAATTCCAGAGGTTTCAATATTCCTTCAGGCACACACACACACACACACACACACACACAAATAAAACTTTAATAGGGGTGCTGGAGAGTTGGCTCAGCAATTAAGGGCACTGGCTGCTCTTGCAGAGGACCCAGGTTTGCTTCCTAGCACCTACGTGGTGGCTAACCACCATCCGTTAACTCTAGTTTCAGGGGATTTGATGCCCTCTTCTGACACAGGTGCACCTACCTACATGCAGGCAATACTCATAAATAAAAAAATAAGCCAGGCGTGGTGGTGCACACCTTTAATCCCAGCACTTCGGAGGCAGAGGCAGGTGGATCTCTGCGAGTTCAAGGCCAGCCTGGTCTACACAGTGAGTTCCATGTTGTGAAACTTAAAACAATTTTTTTTATTGCATTTACTTATTTTGTGTGTTTGTGTGGGGTGTACACACCATGGCACCTCAGTGGAGGTCAGAAGACAACTTACAGGAATGGTTCTCTTCTTCCGCTATGTGGGCTCTGGGAATTGAACTCAGGTTGTCAGGCTTGGCAGGAAGCACTTTTACTTGCTAAAATAAAATATTTTTTAAAACTTAATTTTTAAAAAATATTTTTAATATTTTTTATTTTACATGTATGAATGTATTGCCTGCATGTATGCAAGTGTATCTGTGTCGTGCAATGCCCACGGAGGACAGAGAGGCTGTCGGATTCCCTGGAACTGGAGTTACAAACAGTTGTTAGCTGCCATGTGGGTGCTGGGATTTGAACCCAGGCCTTCAGCAAGAACAGCCAATGTTCTTAACTGCTGAGCCATCTCTCCAGCCCCTTATTATTTTTATTTTATGTGTATGAGTGTTATGCCTGCATGTAGGTAAGTGCACCCGTCATGCAATACCTGCAGAGGTCAGAAGAGGCTGTCAGATCCCCTGGAACTAGAGTTACAGACAGTTGTTAGCTGTCATGTGGGTGCTGGGATTTGAACCTGGGTCTTCTGCAAGACCAACCAGTGTTCTGAGCCATCTCTCCAGCCCCAAGAAATTAAATTTTTTTTTTTAACTTAAGAAAAGGAAGCCAAGATGAAACTGCCTTTCAGATGAGCTTGTCAGGAGGGTTACAGCCTGCAGATGAGAATGAGTCTTCACATCTGAGAAAGATCTTCATTAGGGAAAGGTACCTATCACACATACATGACAAGAGTCCTGAAGGGAAAAGCCCTCAGTTCAGAAGGATCTGTAAAATTACAGCATTGTGATATAGACAATGCAAGGGTCTCAAGATGACAGACCCTTGAGTTCTCTTTAAAGCTAAAGAACAAGAGAGGGTCTTGCTCTTTCTAACAGGTTTTCAGGGGTGGGGTTGGTGGAGTGAGGTAGTTAGAAGTCAGGAAGGTTCAGACAAACGTTGGCTTTAATTCAAGGTCATCTTGGGTCTGGGCAGTTGGGGGTAGAAGGGGACAGGCCTGCCAGCAGAGAGGGAGGGAAAGGAAGAACACAGCTCTGTGAGAAGAGCTAGCTGCAAGATCACAACATGCTTTCTTACCAACTCCACCCAAGGACAGACACTGCAGAGGGGTGTGGCTGATTTCTGAGGGAGAGAAGAGCTAAGGATCTGTGATCTAACAGTTTCCGATTCTGCTTTTTATTTATATTCTTTGATTAAACTGTCACTCATTAAAACTTTAATACTGCTTGTGTTATTCTATAGGATACAATTATTTCAAAATAGTTATTAACAGTAAGACTGCTGATTAAAGTTTGATCTTTTGCTAGTCTTAATATACTTTACCTATTGAAGACAAAGTTAAACTGGACCTGGTGGTACATGCCTTTAATCCTAGTACTGTAGAGGCTGAGGCAGGCAAGGTGTCTGTGAGATTGAGGGTATCCTGATCTATATGGTGAGTTCCAGGCCAGCTGGGGCTACAGGGGGACCCTCTCTCTCTCTCTCAAAAAAAAAAAAAAAAAAAGACCACATAGAGTTAAAATATATTAAATATTTTTGTCTGTGCTATGGCACCAACGTGGTATATGAGTTCAGCTGTTTTATTTCTAGGAATTAGTGGTTCCTTAAGTTCATTCTGCACATGCAAATCACTTGAGTGGTTTTGTCGTCAGGACTCTCAAACAGGGAACATCTGTTCCCAAAGGCACAGCTCACCACGTTTCCCATAGTGCACTTCCCAGCAGCTCCCTAACACCAGCACTTGGGTCATTTAGCCTTTTACTCATCAAATAATGGCACATGAAGCCTCGTGTCATTTTGGATATTTTCCAGTGTGTCTTCAGGATTGATTTCTAGAAATGGAATTGCTAACCAAAGGACCTCTTTAGGTTTGACCCTTCCTCCATGGGCTCTGCACCCCAAGAGCTTGGACAAGGTACCCACTCCCGAAGACAGTGGAGACTGTGGATAAACCTGGATTTGGGCCAATACTAGGTGGGCAATGGGTTAGAATTTGGATTTCTCTTATATTTTGTTTTCCTTCTTGACTCACAGCTCACAAACTGTCTTGAATTAGGAATATTAATCCTAATCTTTTTGGTTTTAAGTTACAAGATTTTGTTAAGGTAAAATGCATGCAACACAAAATTCAACTTTTTTTTTTTTTTTTTTTTTTCTTTTTGAGGCAGCGTCTCCCTGTAGCCCCAGCTGGCCTAGAACTCACTATGTAGACCAGACTGGCCTCGAACTCACAGAGATCAGCCTGCCTCTGCCTCTGCCTCCCGAGTGCACTAAAGGCGTGCACCACCACACCGGACACAAAACTCAACATTTTAACCATACAACTCAGTGTCATTTGGTAGGCTATGCAGCCATCATCTACTTCCCATACTTTCATCACCCTAAAGGAAAGCCCACACCCACATCCTGCTCCCTGTCTCCCACCCCACAGCACTCTTAATACCAACATGCTTGAGAATGTTAAATATTACCAGCATTTTGTTCCACTATGTATTTTGTCTTTATTATGCTTAGATTTAGAATCATATTCTAAATTGCTGACTCCCCAGTTACAAAAGAATTCACTTTTTCTCTCTCTGGTACTGTGTTCTACACAGGCTTCTGTTTCACAGGCTATTGGTCTTGGTAATTCTGCCCGTCTTTCCCCAGGAATCGATGACACCTTTTTCTCTAGATACTGGGGTCTGATTCTGGGTCATCCACAGTCCTGGATCCCAACCTTCCATCCATACTAGTGCCATGTGGTTGGAAGCAGGTAGGACTATTTGCTCTAATTTCTCCTCACTGGGGTGTGGCTCCTGGCTATTTCTGTCTCTATCCCCACACCCCTACTGTGTGTGTGTGTGTGTGTGTGTGTGTGTGTGTGTGTGTGTGTGTGTGTGTGGGGGGTGTGTGTCTGTGTGCCATGGCACGTATATGGAGGTCAGAGGACAACATGAGTCCTGAGGATCAAACTCAAATCAATTGCAGGGTTGGTGACAGGTGCCTTTACTGGCTGAGCCATCTTGTTGGCCCTTATTTTGTGTGTGTGTGTGTGTGTGTGTGTGTGTGTGTGGTGTGTGTGTGCATGTGGTGTGTGCATGTGGTGTGTGCATGTGGTGTGTGTGGTGTGTGTGTGTGTGTTGGTCTCTCTCTCTCTCCAGCTTGTTTTGATTTGGGGGAAGAACAGCCTGATTTATAAAGCCTGTATCAGGTTCAGGAATGCCCATGTGGAATGCTGTCTTCTCAGACATTTTCTCACTCAGGCTTCTGTTCGGATCTACCTGAATGCCTTCACTTCAAGTTGTTTTTAGAGCTTTCCTCATATAGTCTTGCCCACTCTTACTCCATTTATGTCTCCGACTTTTATCCTTTTGTTGTTGGAGTGTTTCATCTCTCCATTGTGTCTTCTTCTAACTAAATGTGCATACTGATCTCTGTGCCACTTTAAGCCCTGTGCTTTTCTGAGTTCTGAGTGTTGAAAAATTTACTTTCTTGTGTTGGAAATAAACCAGAGGATTTGATCCAAGAACAGAAGCCTAAGAAAGCAAGACCACCCACACACCAGCAATGCTTTTTCCCTCCTCCCCCCTTCCCTCCACCTGCTGTCCACCAGACAATGTCAGGTGGTCTCACATAGGTGTCCACCATGAGTCAGACTCCACGCAGCCACCAAGAGGCCTCTGGGATCTCCTCTCCACAGCTTCTGGAGCTGGGAGCACGGCAGGTTCACAGGAAGGGAGGAACCACAAGGGCAGCAGGGCCTGGAAGTGGTCACAGGCATGTGTGGCATGCAGGCTGTGAGGGGCCTTAAGTGAAGTCTTGGGAACTCTTGCCTCATCAGGAAGCCAGGCAAGGCTAGACCTCAGAGTTCTCAGGCCCAATCCTGTAGTGCAGCAAGAGAAACCAAGGCTAAGCAGCTGGGTTTCCAGCACTATCCTGAGGGTGTAGATCAGCCTCAAGGAAAAGGTCCGCATCAGGAAGCAGGGAGTCCTGCCCAGGCAGTGAGGCTGCTTCTGTGGGCTAGGACCTCTCATTCGGCCCAATATCCCCAGCTTCCTCAGAGCCTTCCACACAACTCCATTCCAACTCGGGATTTACTCCTGCCCTCCTTTTAACAGGAGAGCCTTGAAGAACCAAGAGTTGAACCTGTTGCTGAAGGAGATGGGGTCTCTCTTGGGGCAGATATAACTCGGGGCTTTCACGGGATGCTTGGGCTGGGGACTCAAAGCCCTGCATTTGTTTTCTTTCTCCTTTCTGTTCAGTGTAATTCACAGCACCCAGGCATTTTATGGAACTCCTTCATTTGCATAATGTCAGCTCACCAGAACCTGGTCTTATCTACAGTTAATTAGGAGCCTATATTTTGAGTATCTCTGTTGCCACATCACACCTTGGACTAGCACAACTTTTTCCTGTTGCAGACAGGCCATAGCTCCTTTAAATCTAACCAGGCTGAGCAGGGTGTGGTGGCACATACCTTTAGTCCCAGCACTTGGGAGGCAGAGGCAGGCAGATTTCTGTGATTTCGAAGCCAGCCTGGTCTACACATGTGGTAAGTTCCAGGCCAGCTGGAGCAACAGGGAGACCCTGTCTAAAACAAACAAACAAACAAACAAAAAATCTAAACAGACTGGAGAACCAATCTCAGAACCTCCCCCCACCCATCACCAGACCAACCTCCCATACCTCTTGTTTTATGAGGTTTTTAAATTTCATGTCTGAGTGTTTTGCCTACATGTGAGTGTACCATGTGTGTGCAGTGCCCACAGAGCCAAAAAGAGGGTATTAGATCCCCTGGAACTGGGAATTACAGGTAGTTGTTAGCCACCATGTGGTGCTGGTTACTGAAGGGAGGTCCTCTGCAAGAGCAGCCAGTGTTCTTAACAGCTGAGCCATCTCTCCAGCCCTATCTCTTAAAATTTTTGAAGTGGGCCACTGAGCATACCAAAGTGACTTGGCCTAAAATAAAGAGTTTCTCGCCTTTCTGCCCATGTAGGGAATGTGAACGGCACATGGTTCCATGGCTGCTTTCTACAGGATCTTCCTCTACCTGGCACACAGCATAGAGCCTGGCAGGGAGCAGGCTGCTAAGCTATGTCAAATCAAAGGGTAGGCCCAGGAGCTATAGAAGGACAGGGTATACTCAGCCAGCACACACCTTGAGCAGCACAGGGCTATCTGGAACTCCAGGTCACTCAGATGTGCCTGGATAACTGGGCACCAATGCGGAGGGGAAGTTTCTAGGACATCCTGAGGAGCTGGGCTTCCCCAGAGTCTGAGCTTTTGAAGGCCCGTTGGGCACATCTAGCAATCATGACAGGCACAAAGAAAGCAGAGATGGGGTTTTGTTCACCCTCCACTGGGTGAAACTTTATTGGATGCAACTTGTGTAGGCCAGCCTTCTCATTCACAAGATCTACTGTACACTGTCAGATGAGTTGGCCTGAAGCCTCATACCCTTGATCCCTGTCACAAAGGGACCATCATGGATCAGGGATACCTTCTCCCTCTAGAGATGGCCTAAGCAACTGCATAGGTACCTTCTGCCCTGTGTAGGGCCACTAAGGGCCCCTGGCTCCTCCTGGTTCGGCTAGAGTCACCTACAGATCAAATGTACAGGGCCTGATGCCCACAAGGACCGAGGCCAGCTCATGTCCTAGGAAGGCCCCTTCCTGGGTGGGGACTTGGGACATCAAGTGAAAGTGTTCCCAGGTCCCATCCTCTAGGGCCTGGCACTGACCCTGACTTTCTGGCAGGAGTTCCAGGACAAGGGCTACAGCAGATACTGAGGCTTGCTTTAGGCTCAGAGACAGCCTTCTCTACTCACCCTTCCCAGAGACCAGGATACACAAAGGAACAGGATTTGGGGTTGGGCCCTGGGGGCTGGGTGGTCCCAGCTTGGATAGGGGGATGTTTTCCAAGTGCTTTGGGCTCCTTGAGTTGAGCCCAGGGGTCCTGAGAGTGGCCCCTGCCTCAGTGGGAAACTCATCTCTCCGGCAACAGCACAAAGAAAGCAGCCTTCAGGAAGCGGCCAAAACTGCAGAGTGTGGCCACAAGCCAGTGGGAGCTCAGGCCAGGGTCCGTGCTGACCACACACTTGAGGACATCGGTCTGGGAGGAATAGAAGATAATTAGCAAAGCCAGGTACCCAAGGCCTCCAGCACTTTGTATTAGAACATCTACCAAATTACAGAGGGAGCACACAAAGTTACTTGAGGAAAGAAGTTTTGTGGTTTATCTAGAGCAAAACTTGAGCAGGACATCTGAGAGTCAGAAGGGGAAAGGGCTCAGGTCACGTATCCTTACCCACCCATTTAAAAAAAACACAAAGACCTTTGGATAAAGCTCACCCTCCATGTCCAGGACCCCAAAACACCTTTGGTTTAGCTACCCAAGTAGACAGGCATATGGACTGGGGCATCTGACTCAAACACCAACCCCTCTAGGCTTTGCTTCTTGAGGATGGAGAGAGGTGGGGCTCCCAGGAGGAAGTGAGGATGCTCTGGGCAGTACTGAGGTTCCCCCCATAAAGGGGCCTGAGTCCTGCCTCTGCCAAGCCAAGGAGCTACCCCTTCTGCTAGTCACCTTCTGGGAACAGAAGTTCTTTAGCTGAGAGAGGGGACAGGAGTTCAAGGTCAGGGAACATGTCAGTACAGGACCTAGGTACCTCTCTGTCTCAAATCCCTTGCCCACTCCCAGATTCCCTCTCTACCCTTCTGTCTCCACTAACGCCCTGGTCTCATCACATCCTACCCCTCCTGGCACTCTCAACCCCATTCCCATTGCCCTGCTGCTATTCAGACTCACCCATCCACCACGTCTTCGAAGCCAGGTTGCCAGGGTCTTTCGTACAAATTCCCCCAAGCAGTCGACCAGGGCATGAACCATGGCAGGCTGAGCCTGCCTCACACAGTCCACTGCTAACCCTGCAGCCACTGCATACAGGGACACTACCTTGCCCCAGGTGATGCCTGTAAAGAGAGACAGTTACTGATCAGACTCAGGCCAACATCCAGGCCACAGAGTCCCATGAAGAGCTGAGCTTTTCTGATCTGCTTTCCTGCCTGCCATCGGCTGGTGACCATCAATGACAAGGGAGCAGGGCCCCTGCCCTGAGATCCCCACCCCAACAGGGCACCTTGGTAGCTATACTGGTACCCCTTTCAGGTAGTTCTTGGGTAGACGGAGGCTCCCAGATCTGCTACATACCTGCTCAAGCCCAGGACAAGACCTGCCTCACCCAAATGTGACAAAGATGGCCACAGAGACACAGGGACAGCAAGGCAACTCAGCACAGAGGGGCTGGCTGGACAAGAACAGCTTCAAGGGTATGTCCAACCCTGTTTTGTCTGCTCCTCTAAACCTTGCTATCAGGGCAGCAGAACAGGGCCTGTCCCCAAACTTTATAGAAGAGCCAAGGCCCACAGGAAGAATCTTGCCCAGACTTCTGACCTACTGGGAAGGAAGCAGAATTAAGACCTTGAAGTAAAATGAACAGCATGGGGAAGGACTGCACACAGTCCCTAAACAAATAAATGTGGGGGTTGGGGAGAAGGTGGCTCCAGGGATTAAAGTGCCTGCCAAGCAAGCATGAGGAACCAAAGTCAGATTCCTGGGACCCATGCAAATGCTGGGTGCATGTGGCAGCCCACTCTCAATGCCAGCTTCAGACAGGGGAGACAGATTACCAGAGCAAGCTGGCTAGCAAGACTAGTCACATTGGTGAGTTCTGGGTTTGACTGAGAGACCTATCTTGGCCCTCTACATGGACACACACACACATATGCCCACATATATACAAAATATATATGCACATAAAAACACATACACACATGGAAATGGGGAAAACACAGAAATTTTGTAAATCGATGAGCTAAAAGAAACTTTTTTTTTTGGTCTTTTTGAGACAGGGTCTCCCTGTAACCCCAGCTGTCCTGGAACTCACTATGTAGACCAGGCTGGCCTTGAACTCACAGAGATCCACCTGCCTCTGCCTCCCAAGTGCTGGGACTACAGGCGTGCACCACCATGCCCGGCTTTATTTATTATTTTTATGTGTATGTGTGTATTGCCTGCATGTAGGTAAGTGCACCCATGTCACTGCAATGCCCCGGAGGACCGAAGAGGCTGTCAGAGCCCCTGAAACTGGAGTTACGGACAGTTGTTAGCTGCCATATGGGTGCTGGGATTCAAACCCGGGTCTTCTGCAAGAACAGTCAGTGTTCTTAACCACTGAGCCATCTCTCCAGCCCCTCTTGTTTGAGACAGGGTCTCCCTATAGCCCTAGCCAGCCTGGAGCTTGCTATGTAGACCAGGCTGGCCTTAAACTCACAGAGATCCACCTGCCTCTGCCTCCCAAGTGCTGGGATTAAAGGTGTGTGCCACCACGTCAGGCTAAAAGAAACCTTTCTACCCTGACTTCCACAGTCTAAGGTGGAGGCTTGTGATTTTGAAGCCAGCCTGAGCTACATAACAAGTTTTGGGCCAGCCTAGACTATATAATGAGACCTTACCTCAATAAAATAAAATTAATTTTAAAAAATACATAAGAAAACTTGAAAAATAGGAGAACAGGGGACTGAAGAGATGGCTCAGCAGTTAAGAGCACTGATTGCTCTTGCAGAGGACCTGGGTTCGATTCCCAGCATCCACATGGCAGCTATGAACCATCCTTAACTCCAGTTCCAGGGGAATTCAACGCCCTCTTCTGACCTCCGTGGCATTGCACAACATGGGTGCACTCACATACATGCAAGCATCATACACATAAATTAAAAATAAATAAAAATATTTTTTAAAAAAAGAAAAATAGGAGAACGGAACAGGAAGAGCTGATTCACAAAAGATACAGGGTTGGGTAGCAGCTCAGTGACTGAGCACTTGCTTAGCATTCATGAAGCCCTGGGTTCTATAACCAAAAGAGCCAGGTGATATAATCCCAGCACTTTTGAGGCAGAGACAGGAATTCAATCAAGGTCACCTTCAGCTACTTAGCCAATTCCAAGTCAACATGGACTAAATAAGACCTTGTCTCCAAAAAGGAAGGAGAGGGGATGGAGAGATGGCTCAGCAGTTAAGAGCGTCATGTACTGCACTTACAGAGGACCTGAGTTCAGTTCCCAGTACCCACATCAGGTGGCTCACAACTGCCCAAGACTCTAGCTCCAAGGGATCCAATACCCTCTTCTGGCCTTGGCAAGCACCCAAACACACATGCACACACCTACCCACTCTCATACACATATACATAATTAAAGATAAAATAAATCTTGGGGATGGAGAGATGGCTCAGGTATTAAAAGTACTTACTGCTCTTCCAGAAGACCCAGCTTCGGTTCCCAGAACACATATGGCAGCTAACAATCATCTATAACTCCAGTTCTGACACCCGTTTCTATCCTCACAGGCACTGCACACATGTAGTTCACTTACATACATGCAGGCAAAACACTCATACATATAAAATAAAAGTAAATAAACCTTTTTTAGAAAAAAAGAGCCAGATATGGTAGTATTCCTGTAATCCCAATATCAGGATTATGAGAGGATCTT
Source organism: Nannospalax galili (assembly GCF_000622305.1). Classification (NCBI taxonomy): domain Eukaryota; kingdom Metazoa; phylum Chordata; class Mammalia; order Rodentia; family Spalacidae; genus Nannospalax; species Nannospalax galili. Next base: position 2,776,021 of record NW_008334081.1, on the reverse strand, counting down.
GAGATTAAGGGAGCCAAGGCTGTTACACATACACAGCAAGACCCTGCCTGCCTTTAAAAAAACAAAAAAAAAGAAGAGTACAGGGCTGGAGAGATGGCTTGGTGGTTAAGAGCACTGACTGCTCTTGCAGAGGACCTGGGTTCAATTCCCAGCACCCACATGGCGGATAAGAACCGTCCTTAACTCCAGTTCCAGGGGAATCTGAAGCCCTCTTCTGACCTCCGAGGCATTGCATGACATGGGTACACTCACATATATGCAGGCAATACACTCATACACGTAAAATAATAGTAATATTTAAAAAAAAAAAAAAAGTACAGGGGCTGGAGAGATGACTTGGCGGTTAAGAACACTGGTTGTTCTTGCAGAAGACCCAGGTTCAAATCCCAGCACCCACATGGCGGATAAGAACCGTCCTTAACTCCAGTTCCAGGGGAATCTGAAGCCCTCTTCTGACCTCTGTGGCATTGCACAACACGGGTGCACTCACATACATGGAGGCCATACACTCATACACGTAAAATAATAGTAATATTTAAAAAAAAAAAAAAAGTACAGGGGCTGGAGAGATGGCTCAGTGGTTAAGAGCACTGATTGCTCTTGCAGAGGACCTGGGTTCCATTCCCAGCACCACATGGCTGCTATGAACTGTCCTTAACTACAGTTCCAGGGAAATCCAAAGCCCTCTTCTGACCTCTGTGGCATTGCACAACACGGGTGCACTCACATACATGGAGGCAATACACTCATACACGTAAAACAAAAATAAATTATTTTTGGAAAAAGTATAAATAACACGTTAGGCATTTGAAAAAGTGAAGTTTCCCCTTGTTAGCAGTACAGGAAGACAAATTATAACAAGATGTGGGCTGTGATCTACCATGTTCAAAGCATGTAAGAGTAAAGTACTTACTGTGTAAGCATGAGAACCTGAGTTCAGATCCTCAGCAAACCATGTAAAAAGCAGGGCAGGATGGCATGAGCCTGTTATCCTGGCACTGGGAGGGTAGGCAGAAAGGATGGAGCTAAGAGGGTTTCTGGGGCTTGCTGGCCAGCTAGCCTAGTCAGTTGGTGCCCTCCAAATTCAGCAAGAGTCTCAGAAAATAGAAGCTATTGAGGAAGGCACCTATCATCAACCTCTGGCTATATACATGCACCTGCACCCACACACAACTACCCCCCCCACGCACACACATACACACAAACCCTTATGGAGACAAGATAAGGGTTCAAGTAACCGTTGCTCTCAATTTTGCTGGGGAAAACAGCTGAAGGGTGTTTGGCAATACATGAAAAGCACATACCATGGACCTTACGGGAGGTTAACCTAAGAAGCAGACCATAAAACTTTCCTGAACCCACCTTTACCCAGCAGCTAAAATCACCTCTTTCCAAAGCATGATCAGCACCCAGATGTTCCCTACACACCATTCACAATAGCCAAGAAGAAGCAACTTAAATGCCCATTAGCAAATTGTGGTGGGGGTCATACAAAAAACATAATTTAGCTATAAGCCAGAGTGAAATTCTGACAGATACCACAGCATGGCAAGAGAAAGGAACCAGACACAAGAGGGCACGAATTCCATGAAGCCCACCTATAGGAAATGTCCAGAACAGCAAATCCACAGAAACAGAAATTAGATCAGTGGTTGCCAGGGGCTAGGGGTGGAAAACAAGGGGCAACTGCTGATGGGCACAGTGTCCTTGGGGTGATGAAGAACTCTGGACACCTAGACAGATGGTGACTGCACAGCACTCTGAATGTTCTAAATGCCACCAAATCATACATTTTTAAATGGTTAAGTGTATTAAATATATAGTATATGAATGTCACCTTAATAAAAGGAAATCAGGGGGAGGGGAGCCAAAAATCAGACATCACTCCTGGTTTCAACTTGCCCATGGCTGTTACTTTCCATCTCTTTCAAAACAAATCCAAGTCTGAAATCACCTGACTTCAACAGCACCCTTGTCACTGCTGGGACACATATGTATCTGGCATAGCTCTAGTCCTCTGCCTGCTGAGCACCCTGGTCCAAAAGGGCACTGCTCAAGGTCACAGGGTCACAGGGCCCTGTGGCCATGCCCAGATGCTGCATCCTCACGGGCTGCTCTGTTCCTAGTTGTGCCATTGGTATGATGAAGGGTTAATAGGGAGGATAGGTCTGGCATCAGTGCTGAGTGCATGCCATCTGTGTCACCTGCAGAATGCCTCACTCTGAGGTCATCACGTGGACTGAGAAGCTTAGTGTCCTGTTAAAGAACAGTGTGCTCCATGGTGTGGTAAGAATAGGAGGTAGGTGCCAGGCGTGGTGGTGCACGCCTTTAATCCCAGCCCTTGGGAGGCAGAAGCAGGTGGATCTCTGTGAGTTCGAGGCCAGCCTGGTCTACATAGTGAATTCCAGGCCAGCTGAGGCTACAGGGAAACCCTGTCTCAAAAAGACCCCCCCAAAAAAAGACCCCCAAAGAAAAGTAGCCAGTGTCTTGGCTAAAAGTCAAAATGTCCTCGGGCCTCTTAGCAACATTCTCCCTTCCAAAAGCCAAAAATGTCTCAAGTATTTGGAAGCTTTTATCTAATCCTTAAAAGATTTTAGGGTTACCTCTTCAGAGGGGGTGTATTAGTCACTTTTCTGCTGCTGTGATAAAAACACTGACCAAAGCAATTTATAGAAGGAAGAGTGTGTTTGAGCTTACAGTTCCAGGGGAATTACACAGGGAGGCATGGTGGCTGGAGGTGGCTGGAGCAGTATCAGCAGAAGCTAAATTCTCACATCATCACGCAGGCACAGGAAGCAAGCAAGCAACTGGAGATCTGGCAAGGCTTAAGAACTCTCTAAGCCCCCCCCAGTGATGTGCTTCCTCTAGGATAGCCACATACCTTCTAAGACCTCCCAAAACAGTGCCACCCTCTTGGGACAAAATGTCCAAATACTTGGAGCCTATGGGGGACATTTTCATTCAAACCACCATGGGGGAATGTTAGAGTAGCAAAAAGCCCCATAAAAAAAGAAGGGAGTGGAGAGATGGCTCAGTGGTTAATAACACTGATTGTTCTTGCAGAAGACCCAGGTTCGAATCCCAGCACCTACATGGCAGCTAACAACTGTCCATAACTCCAGTCCCATAACTCTGTCCATAACTAACAGCCTCTTCTGACCTCCATGGGCATTGTATGACGTGGGTGCACTTACCTACATGCAGGCAATACATGCATACAGATAAAATTTTAAAAATTAAATAATTTTTTTTAAGTTTAAAAAAAAAAGAAAAGAAGAAAGTATAAGATGACTTAGCGGGTAAGGGGCTTGCCACCAAACCTGACAATCTGAGTTCAATCTCCTCTTCTGTAAGTAAACCCCCCCCCTATGTTCTGTTAGCAAACCCAATAAACTAGTTAGGATTTTCAAAAAAAAAAAAAAAAAAAAGAACAGTGTGCTCCAAGGAATGGCTATGTTCCCAGCAGGGGTGGCTGGGGGGGAGGGTGTCCAGGGTAGGCCTTGAGGAAACTCCTGCTTCCCTTGGGGCTCATCTATGTTTCTTTTTTTTTTTTTTTAAAGTGCATGCTTTGCCTGCATGTAAGTGCACCATTGTGTACAATGCCCATAGAGGCCAGAAGAGGGTGTTGGATCCCCTGGAACTGGAGTTGACAACTGTTAGCTGATGCTATGTGGGTGCTAGGAACTAAACCCAGATCCTCTGCAAGAGCAGCCAGTGCTCGTAACTGCTGAGCCATCTCTCCAGCCCTTCCTATGGTTCTTTCTTATTGAGATATAATTCCATCACTATGCCAGGCGCGGTGGTGCACACCTTTAGTCCTAGCACTCAGCAGACAGAGGTAGGCGGATCTCTGAGTTTGAGGCCAGCCTTGGTCTTCATAGTGAGTTCCAGGCCAGCTGGGACTACAGGGAAACCCTGTCTCAAAAAGACCAAAACAAAAACAAAAAACAAATCCCATCACCATAAGATTAATCTTTTTAAAATTAGGTTACTAGCTGGATGTAATGGCACATGTCTTTAATCCCAGCACTCAGGAGGCAGAGGCAGGCGGATCTCTGTGAGTTCAAGGCCAGCCTGGTCTACAGAGTGAGTTCCAGGACAGCTGGGGCTACAGGGAGACCCTGTCTCAAAAAGACCAAAAAAATAAAATAAAATAGGTTACTACATCTAGTATATCCACAAACTTGAGCAACTATCTAACACCAGAACATTTTTATCACCTCTCCAGGAAAAACCTCATACCCCCTGGAAGTCATTTTCTGATTCCCCAAAGCCCCTAGCAACTAACATGCTTTTGTTGCTATAGGTTTATGTAAACTGCACATCCACACAAAGGGAATCATAGCACACTGCACTTTGTGTCGGGAACATTTCCTGTAGCAGTGTTCCTGGGACTCATCTGCACTACATGGCCCAGCTCCCCTTCACAACTGAGGATGGTTCCACATGTATGTCAATCAACTGATGGACAAATGGGCTGTCTCTACCTTTCAGATATCTAAGTAATGCTGGGAACATCCGTGGGCCAGTTTCTCTGGGGGTGTGTTTTATTTCTTACGAGCATATACCTAGAAGTAGATCTGGCAGGTGGTATGCAAACACCATGCTTCAACATTTGAGGAACTGTTAGGCAGCTTTCCAAGTGGCTGCCCTTCACTTTCCCACCAGCCGTGAGTGAAGGCTGAGTTTCCCATGTCCTCACCAACACCACGGTTTCCTGATTTCAAATCTGGCCAACCTAGGTAGATATGAAGCCACTCTGGCACACGTAACAACTGATGATGTTGAACACCTCATGTGCTTGTTTGTGAAGTTCACTTGTGCTACCTAGTCCCCAGTGAGATATGACTGACTACCTTGAATCCCCACAGCCTCCCAACCTCCCCAACCCAGAGAGTTCCCTCAGAGGATCTTCCAGAACCAGTGCCTCTCTGGGCTGTCTCCGTGTTCAAGCTGGACCTGCACCAGGCAGGGCTAGGTAGACATGGGGTGGCCCCTCTCCCTAGCTCACACCCATCACTACCCAAAGCCCCAGCCCCTCTCCTGGCCTCACAGTAGCTGTCAGCAGGCCAGAGCTACAGTCTCTTAAGTAAAAGTTCCTTATAAATCCAGCCCATCCATGGCTCATAAACCAGCCTGTCTGACAGCTTGGAGACAGACACCCAGGGGCCACCCACCACTGCTGGCTTAGCAGGAAAGCCTCAGGGAGGACAAGGGTGGCTGCTGGCTTCCTTCCTGTGCCCCACATACTGTCTCCTCCACCAGGTGCCTGCAGGCTACCCTCAAGGGAGAGGCTAGAACTTGCCCACCAGCTCCTGGTGCACTATCTCCCCACCTCCATGCCACAGCCCTCCCCACCTCTCCCATTCCACTGCCCACATGCCCACCTGTTTCCCACAGCCCAGGTCCCTGCCATTATGTTTTCCAGGACAGGAGCTGCACTAGCTGACCCTGATCTGTCATGTGATGCTCCTGAGCCTGGCGGTGCCTCCCTCCCAGACAGAGACCACATGAAACAGGCATAGATCACACACTTTGTAAACAACAAGGTGTCTAGTGGGGTTCTGAGGAAACAGGACAGGAAGAGGGAGCCTCCTGTGAGCCCCGGACAGTGTGCAGAAAAGCAACAAGAGTAAAACCTGAGGAAGAAGCTGGAGGCAGCAGGTGGGCCTGCCTATCACTTGCTTCTGAGGCAAAGATGGAGGTACCTGGGAGAGCTACCAGTGAGTGTGGTCATGGGCATGGAGACAGATATATCCCAAATCTCCCAAGATGCCCGAAACTACCCACACACAGTTGACTCCTCTTGGATATGCCCTATGAGGATTTAGCACCATGCTGTGAAAGCTTAAGCACTCTGGTCACCAACAACAAACTGGCAGCCCAGGATACACCACTGCCCTGCAGGGCGACAGAGCCCCCACCAATGCTGGAATACTACCACATGGCAGGCCTGTGCCCAGCAGACCTCAGAATGACCAGCAGCAAGACCAAAGAGATGGCTCAGTGGGTAAAGGCGCCTACCGCCAAGCCTGAAGACCTGAGTTCAACCCCCAGGACCCACATGGTGGAAGGAGAGAACCAACTCTTGAAAGTTGTCCTCTGACCTCCACCTATGTACTGTGGCTCATGTGTATGCACACAAGCACATACGCATACACATACACACACACACACACACAAAGTAAATAAATAAATAAAATGTAATAGTTCGTAACACACTGATGGCTGAGCCAGCTCTTTCAGGCCTAGCCAGTTACACAGTTCAGGCCAGCCCCAGGTGCCAAGAGCCTTGTGTGAGGGCCATGGCTTGGAACCCATAGGGTTCTGTCATGGGGTTCCAAAGGCCTCAATGATCCACAAATGCTAAGCTCCCTCCCTAAGGTACCTTGAATGAATGAGCCAAACCTACCTGCAGAGAAGATGTGGCCTGCGACAGCCAGGAACGCATCGGTCACCACAGGCTCAGATTGCAAAGAGATGTGCAGCTGCCGGGCCACATTCCGGTAGACGCTGGGCCGAATCTGCTCCAGCTCATCCCCTGTGTGGGCACACAGCAGTTCAGGTCCTCCCACTGGACCACTGGCTGAGACCCCACCCTGCACTTGATCCAACATGACCTCACTTGATTTCTAAGCTGATACCCTCTTCACTCAGCCCTGATCTCCACCTAACCTGTTTGATTCCCACCTCTTCACCTTACTTGACTGACATCATTTGACACCCTCACCCATGCCTTTATGAACAAAGAGCCCTGAAAGGTGCTGTGAAACCCCCAATCCTCAGGGGCAAGCTGGCTGGACCAGCGGGGCGGGAATCCTGCAGTGGTATGTGGGCCGCGCCTGCTCAGTGACTCACAACAGGCAGGCAGGCAGGCTGAGCAGCAGGAGGGACCAGGCAGGCAGGCAGAATCCAACATGAAGACAGGCTGTGGAAGGAAGACCCCACATAGGTGGGCAGGCCCCTGCTGCCTCACAGGACTATCCTAGCTCAGGTCCTAAGACTGTCAGCTGATGACTTGGTGAAATGATTTAGAGACTGAGCCATGGGGGACACTGGTGCTGCCTGCATGCCAGCCTGGGCTCTTGCTGCCAAGTAGGTGTGCTTGGATGTGGCGCTATATAGCCCAGCCCTACCCAGGCCAAGAAAATGCCTCCCACAGTCCCACCTGCCCCCAGGGCTGCAGTGCCTTTGGCAGCATCATGCACACACAGGGAAGATGGTGCCAGGAATTCCACACAACCTCCGACTGGGTGTCCCCAGCCCAGCTACTTCCCCAGCCAAAGCAAAAAGGGAAATAATGCTGCTGCTGCTGCTGCTGCTGCTGCTGCTTCCATTGCTGCCTGGCCCAACCATAAGGGTACCACGTCAACCGTGAGGCCAGCTGTGCTCCATCTAATTAATTAAGATCTGGAACCAGAGCAGAACCAAAGGGAGGGCCAGGGGATGGGGGGACATGAAAATTCCCAAGGCTGGCCTGTGTTGCCAAACACAGACCCTGGGGGCCTCTGGAGACTGTCCCCGGGAGACTGACTGCTCGGGAAGACAAGCTGGGCTGCTTCCGGTGTGTAGCTAGCTGAGGGGCCAAGGCCATGCTGGGGGTCAGGGAGGCATAACTGGGCCTCAAACAAGGCATAAACAAGAACATCCTGGGGTTCAAGTTCTCTCCCTCTGGGATCCCCATATCTGTTTGGTAGGGTCTGAGCCCCAGAGAACAGACATGCCTGGGCTGGATGATGGAGAAAGGCCCTGACTCAGAGGGTCAGTACCTTCTCCTCCCTACAAGCCAGAATGTTCAGGCCTCTCAGGGTAGACAGAAAGGTCTGAGAGGACAGACACACGGTGGGTCAGATGACAGTCAGAGGGAAGACAGGACTTCCTTCCTGAACCCCAGTAGTCTATGGGCTCTCAGAAGGTCAAGATGTCCTTTCTTCAGAGCACCATCTGAGGTAGTCCCTACCTCAGGGTCATCATCACGGTACAGGGAAAGAGAGAGTGGGCACTGCACTTCAGAGTTCTGCTCATCAGACAAGGAGCTAGATGCCTAGCCAACCTCCAAACCCCTTTTACTCAGGCTCTCCATACACCTAGAGAGCTCTCCCCTCCTGGGAGTCCAGGATAAGCCCAGTAGACTCATCTCTCTCACACTCTTGGGCAAGCCAAGTCTACGCAGTCCTGCCTCCTTGAGGCCAATACAGTATAAAGATGCAGTGCCCCTTACAAAACAGCAAGGGTACATACCTCATGGTCCAAGAGGCCAGATCTCATAGGACTCCCTCCCACCAGCACAGAGCACCAGCTCATCCCCACACCCATCCAGGGTTTCTTTGATTTCTATTATGCCTGTTCCCTAGCACAGCCCCAGGCCCTAGAACCACTGTGGTGAGGTCAACTAAGGGGCAAGGTTTGCCTATCCTTCCCCCTCACGTGTCCAGATCTTAGAGGGGTTAGAAAGAGTTGCTGAACTGTGTGAACCCAGGAACAAGTGCCCCACATAGCCTCCCAGGAGGCCCTGGGGAGGCTCCCCCTCAAGGGAAACTGCAGGGGTATATGGATCTCCCCCAGCAACTGAAAGAAACGCCCATTTTCCAAAACAAACATCTGGACACGTGGTCCCACAAAGGATTTTTGAGTCCAGCTGAGTACAAGGGTCACAATAAAGTTTAGCTGCTAAAATATTACTCTTCCAGAGCTTTCTTAGGGAATCAATGTCTGAGATCTGGGCTAATGAGGCACAGGGCTAGGGGTGGAGGACCTGGCATTAGAATCAGTAAGCAGGCAGCCTGTCCTGCACCCACGCAAGCCTCCCCCTTGCCCGAGAGGGAAAGAGGGTGAGGCACAGCAGCAGAGGGGCTGGACCAGTTCGCGTGATGATCATGCCAGTGCCGGACAACCCTATCCTAGGACAGAGCTGGCAGGCCCAGCAGGGGCGGCCTGGGGACGAGCCCGGTGGTGGCCCACACTCACCCAAGCGTAGTAGCACCGTGCACACCTCAGCCAGGCGTCCACCAGGGGCTGGAGATGGGCGCTCGGGCGCGCTCCACGCGAGGCCGGCGCGAAGAAGCCGCGCGTGCACGTACTCCCGGCCTAGCGCTTTGGCCTGGGCCACCAGCTCCTTGTCGGTGGGCGAGCGATCAAAGGCGTCCATGATCTCCGCGGCGAAGACAGAAGAGCGCCGCAACACTTCCATGGCTGGCACGCAGGCGGGGGGCACCGCACCTGGAAGAGACAGCGCTCAGCCGGGCCGCCGCCTCGGGTCGGGTAGCCAAGGGACGCCGCCACGCGTGGGGACCCGGCAGCGCGAGGCACCGTGGTCCCCACCGCGTTGCACCCACACCGCAGACCCAGGGCACACAAGGGGGTCGGCCGGGCGCCGCCCTCAAAAAGGGCCAGTTCTGGTTTTCGCCCCAAGCCTTTTAAAACTGTCACTTTTTGTGGGGGGGGGGGGGGATTCCAAATTAAATCCACCATTCCCTGCGGTGGTCGAGGGCTGGAAGCACCGCGGGGTAAATGAAAACAGGCTCGGCGGCCACGGCGTCCGCGCTCCAGGGCGAGTTTAGGAGCGGCGGAGAATGCCACGCAGCCTGCGGCGACCAGGCAACAGTCGGGACCCCGCGGGCTCCTCCCGGCCGGCTGGTCGGCGCCCAGGAAAGGATCCGGGTCCTGCGGCGGCCCCCGGGCTCCGAGGCCACCCACCTGAGCACCCAGCAGCTCGGGTGTTTGTCCCCGTCCTCGCCGTTCCCATGGCGCGGCATCGCAGGGACGCGCGCCACGCCCGCCCGGCTCACCTCTCCAGCCGCATGGCGCGCCGGGCCGCGGAGAGCCCTGGTTCAGGACTGGCTGGCCGCTGCCTCCGCCGGTCTAGACCCTTCCATTCAAACCGGCGAGTGCGCGCCCCGCCCCGGCGCCGGCCTGAGGAGCCGGAGCGCGGGTCCGCAGTCTTTCCGCGCTCGCAGAAGTGCTGGTGGCCGCGAGGGGCGCGCGGGGCGCACCACGAACTCCCCACGGGCTAGAGGCCAGGCCTAGGGCTTCTCCTTCTAAGGAAACGGCAACCCCCGGGGGCGGAGCCGCAGCAAGCTGCCCCACGCCTCCGGCTTAAGGAGGACCGCGCGAGTTCCCGGGGTGCGCCCGTTGCGCGCGAACGAGACTAGGTTGGAGCTGTCCCGGCAGACAGCGGGGAGAGCACCGAGCTCCCTCACCTACACACCTACCCACCGGGCCGCACCAGGCTCCATTTTAGAACTGGCTGACTTTCCCGGTTGACTCGTAGAGATTCTTTGAAGACCCTGGATCCTTGGTTTACAGAAGCCTTTGGAGTGTGGTGGAGACTTGGATTGCGTTGTGTTGAGGATAATGCAAATTATCTTCTCCCACTCTGGTCTGGTTTTGCTTTTAATGAGCTCGAGTTTTTTTTAATAACGAATCTAATTTATCAATCTTTTGTGGTTTGTTCTTTCTCATTGGAGTATTCCATGCTATTGTCTGTGTGTGAGAGAGAGAGAGACAGAGAGACAGAGACAGACGAGAGACAGTCTTGTTATGTAGCCCTGGGGGGCCTGAAACTGCTTGCTTAGCTGCTCGAACTTGGGATCTTCCTTCCTCTTCCCCACACAGGTATGCATCACCGCCCCTTGCTTCTCTATACTGTCTTTCAGAAAACTGGTCATTTTCGGGTTCATATCTAAATTATAATGGATCACAAACTAATTCTTGTCAACATTGTGGTAGGGAGTCAGAGCTTCTTTTTTTTTTAAATATGGATTTCCAAGAAAGTAAGCATGATTTGCTGAAAAGCATCATACCTAAGACTGTTTACAGACTGTCTTCTCCATCTATTTCCTTTTGATCCAAATGCACACAGTCTGAACAACAGGATTAACTAGCTTGATCTAATTCACATATGTAGAAACACTTTAGCTAGAGCTGTGAAGTATGTATTCTTCCCACACACATATTTATCAAAATAGACCACATCCGGAAATAAGCAAGTGTCAGCAAATTTCAAAGAATTGAAATAATACAGTGTGTACTCTGAATTAAATTAAATCTAAGTTACAAAAAAGAAAAAAACTAGGAAGTCTCCAAATGCCTGGAAATGAAAAACCGTACTTATAACAAGGCATGAAATAATAAGTCACACTGGAAAGTGTAAAACATTTCAAGCAAACAGTAAATAAAAACATGCATCAAATCTGTGAGATGCAGCTAAAGCAGTGTTTAGGGAGAAACATAGCTTCAGAAGAAAGGTTGAAAATTAATGCTCCAGGTTCCAACTTGAGAAGCAAGGAAAAGAATGATAAACCCAAAGATGAAAGGAAATCATTTTAAAAATAAGAGCTGAGCAGGCTGTGGGGGCTGGTACCTGGAATCACAGAACTCCTGATAGAGGCAGGATTATCAAGAATTCAAAATAACTCCCAGCTATGTGGGAAGTTTGAGGCCACCATGGGCTGCATAAGACCCTATCACAAAAAGCCAAAAGAAAGAAAGAAAGAAAAAAAATTTCTTTTAAAAGATAAGATGGACGGCCAGGCATGAGGGCGCACGCCTTTAATCCCAGCACTCAGAAGGCAGCGGCAGGCAGATCTCTGTGAGTTCAAGGCCAGCCTG